>NC_056740.1:405496084-405841084 GCF_019279795.1 Protopterus annectens | reverse complement strand
CAGATTATGGTCACAGACCAGTACCTGCTCTACATTGCCCACAGTTCACAGCTGCCAACAGTTTTTCCAAATCTCTGGAATAAATGGAAGGTCAGTCTTTTTGTTTCCCTTCTGCTACCAGCCTCATAGCACTTGCTATCCTCAGGCAGTGTAGTAACTGCCTTATGTTCACGAGTAATGATCACTTATTCGACTCTAATAGCTTTTCAGGTTCAAGGGTATGGACTAGGCTAGCTGCTCTTGCAGGCCATTTTAAGCCAAGCCATTTTCTAATTTTGTGCTTGAACTAACCTATCCTATTTGATAAGAAATTGACTTTACCCATCCCATGATCAATAATTAAGTATTATAGGTTCACAGATGTGTACTAGGTTAATGGCCCTGGAGCCTTCACAACCTTAGCCCATAGGATTACCCAGGCATCGTGCCACCCAACCTTAGTTCCCAGTGCCTCTGTTGAGTAGAGCCACTGGAATGATCCCGGGGTGAATTTTCTATTTCCCATCCACTCATTAAGATTTCTCTTGAAGAGAGCCAGTGAGGTGCTCCACTTGACATGTATGGAAAGTCTGTTCCATAGCATGGGCAGTCTCTGGGTTATAACCTGTCCCTCCAGCATGTTTTGTTGATTGTGGTAATTAGGTTAAGGTGTCTGGACTGTGTGGTGCGGAGGGATTGGGATTTCTTTAGATGTAGCATTTCTAACAGAGCTGGGTCAGACATGACTTTGTAAGTCAAGCAGAGATCGCCTCTAAGTTGGTGATATGAGACAGAGAATAGTTGGAGTTTTTTTAGTCTGTCCATATATGACAAGTGTTTAATGCCTAGGATCCTCATTGTAAGGTACTTTTGTAGCCTCTCCAGTTGTTGCAGGTGTCTACTGAGGTGCATGCCAAATGGGGCATTATACCCAATGACTGGCCTAATGAGGGAAGAGTAAAGGGAGACAATGACCTCTTTCTTCCTGGATGAAAACCCCTTAGTAAAGAGATGTGCCACATAGAAGGACCTTCTGACCACAGTGGCAATGTGGTGGTCAAAAGAAAGGATGCTGTCAACCTGTGTTCCCAGATCTCTTATGATGCCTTTTGTGTTCAGCTTACTACCACTGATGTGATAATTCATGGGAACTGGGTTTTTCCCAAAGGGGATGATGACACATTTTTTGGCATTGAGCTTAAGGCCATGGTTCTGACACCAGTCATTGGTCTCAGTGAGGCCTTTCTGTAGGATGTCAGCATCACATGGGGAGTTAATTATGGCTCTTAACTTGCAACTGTCTGCAAACTTTGTCAGCCAGAGTCCTTTCATGTTGGCCTGGACTTCAGAGAAGTATATACCAAACAGGAGAGGTCCTAGGACTGAACCCTGTGGGACTCCACTCGTGACTGGTCAGCAGTCTGACTTGGAGTCAGCAACTTTCACACTGTGGGTTCTATCTGTGAGCCAGTTTGCAACCCACCTAGTGATATCAGGGTTGATGCCTAGCTTAGTGAGTTTTCTGTGATTCCAGAGTGGGGAATGGTATCAAAGGCCTTGGCCAGATCAAGGTAGGCTGTATGGACCACCTTGCATTCATCCACAGCTCTGCTGACTGGCTCAAAGAAGTCGACCAGGTTGAGCAGGCATGATCTACCTTTCACAAAATTGAGTGGGATCTAGAGTTTGGAGATTCCCTATAGCCTTGTTTATTAGGTCCATGATGATGTGTTCCATAGCTTTGCATATCGGACTCATCAGGTTAATGGGGCGATAGTTCCCAGGGTCTGTAGTCACTCCTCGTTTGTGGAGAGGGATGACTGTAGATGACTGTAGCAATGCACCATTCGGTAGGGACAAAGCCTGAGGTGAGGCTGTGATTGAACAGGGCACACAAGTGACATGCCAGTTCACTCTGTAGTTCATGTAGAACACAGCCAGGTATATTGACAGGTCCCATAGAAGCTGTATTCTTAGCCTTGGACAGTGTTGTTTTAACCTGTGCAGCAGTAATACTGGGTGCCTGGCAATCTACTGGTATTGTGATTGGTCCTTTGGTGGGGGAGAGGGGTGTAAAGATGGCACTGAATCTGTTGGCCAGTATATTGGCAATATCTGTTGGCTTGGTATAGGAGGTGCCATTGTGCAATAGCTCTGAGCAAATCTGGGTATTGCCGTGGATATTCTTTACATAACTATAGAAGGCCTTGTGGTTGTCTTTACTATCTGCTACAGTTCCCTAATAACAATAACTGGGATTATACCATAGATAATATGAGGGAACCCAAGCATGGGAAAAAACATTTAGGAGCTGTCTCTGTCCATTAGTAGCACAATGGGACAGTCTTGGGATAGATTTTCTGTTTCTCATCCATTCAAGTTGCAGCTGAATATGGGCAAGAATTAACTTTGTTTTATGTGGCTGGGGAATCTATTCTAGAGCAGCACTATCCTCTTTAAGATATACCTGTTCCTCTAAACCATTCTGTTGATGTTCCAGAAAAGTTTTTTCCTAAAAAGACCCAACTTATGCTCTTTCATGCTTCCAAAGCAGCAGCACCTACTCCCCCTGTTCTCTATTTCTGCATTAGATAATACCCCTATCTCCCCGTCACACAAGCTAAATTACTAGGGTTCATTATTGACAATAATATGAAATTTGACAAACACATAGCTCATACAATAACCAAAATCAACAAAAAACTAGGTACTCATTACAGATGTAAAAACTTCCTAACCAGCAAAAGTAAAGTTACCCTAGCTCTTGCCCATCTTCTCTCTACCTGACTGTATGCCTCTCCTGTCCTAATTAATCTAAACAAGAGCGATTTAAACAAGCTATCAGTACGTACAACAAAATAGCAAAATTTGCCACAAACTCCTCCTCCCGTACCCACCACTGTCAGGCCCTAAAACAGCTTTCCTGGCTGAAACTCCATAACACCTTAGCTCTAAATCAACTTCTTATAGCTCACCAAATACTGTACCAACCTGACAAAACTCCAGGCTTACAAGACCTGAACATCCTCTACTCCGGTAACCAAGAACTTAGATCCACTAACAAGGCACTAATCACAATCTCCAAAAGCCATTACAACTTTGGTGACTCTCTGTATTCTAGCAACATTGCCAAGACTTGGAACTCCCTAACACTACAAATCAGGGTACAACCTAACAAAACCATCTTCAAAAAAAGCTTATTTCCAACCTAAACAACTCCTGGACATCCAACTGCTCAGCACCTGGCTGAAATATTCTAACTCCTTTCCCCTACCCGCTATCCAACCTCCACTTTACAACTCCCACAGATGCACTATGTATTATCACACATTACTTGTAACTGCCTAGCAACTGCCTGACATATTCTAACTCCTTTCCCACCAACTATCCAACCTCCGCTTTAAAACTCACACAGATGCACTATATATTATCACACGTTACTTGTAACTGCCTAGCACCTGGCTGACATATTCTAATTCCGTTCCCCTCCCACTATCCAACCTCTTTAAAACTCCTACAGATGCACCATATATTATCACACGTTACTTGTAACTGCCTAGCACCTGGCTGACATATTCAAATTCCTTTCCCCTAACCACTTTCCAATCTCTTAAAAACTCCCACAGATGCACTATATATTATCACACGTTACTTGTAACTGCCAAGCACCTGGATGACATATTCTAACACCTGTCCCCTACCCACTATCCAACCTCTTTAAAACTCCCACAGATGCACTATATATTACCACACGTTACTTGTAACCGTCTAGCACCTGGCTGACATATTCTAACTCCTTTCCACTACACACTATCCAGCCTCTTCAAAACTACCACAGATGCACTATATATTACCATATGTTACTTGTAACTTCCAGGTACCTGGCTGACATATTCTAACTCCGTTCTCCTACCTACTATCAAACCTCTTTAAACTCCCACAGATGCTCTATATATTACCATAGGTTACTTGTAACTGCCTAGCACCTGGCTGAAATATTCTAACTCCTTTTCCCTACCCACTATCCAACATCTTTAAAACTCCTACAGATGCACTATATATTATCAAACATTACTTGTAACTGCCTAGCACCTGGCTGATATATTCAAACTCCTTTCCCCTACCCACTATTCAACTTCTTTAAAACTCCCAAAGATGCACTGTATATTACCACACATTACTTGTAACTGCCTAGCAACTGGATGACAAATTCTAACTCAGTTCCCCTACCCACTATCCAACCTCCTCTTTAAAACTCCCACAGATGCACTATATATTATCACATGTTACTTGTAACTGCCTGGCACCTGGCTGACATATTCTAACTCCTTTCCCCTACCTACTATCCAGCCTCTTTAAAACTCCCACAGATGCACTATATATTATCACATGTTACTTGTAACTGCCTAGCACCTGGCTGACGTATTCTATAACTCGCACCCTACTCATATCCAACCTTTTTAAAGATCCACAAGGTACTATATATTATCCACAGGTGCCATGAGCCTAGCATCTGGCTGACATATTCAAATCCTTTTCTCCTACCCTGTATCAACCTTTTAAAAACTCCCAGATACACTTTATATTATCAACTGCCTAGCACCCAGCCTGACATATTCTAACTCAGTTTCCCTACCCACTATCCAACCTCTTAAAAACTCCCACAGATGCACTATATATTACCACACGTTACTTGTAACTGCCCAGCACCTGGCTGACATATTCTAACTCCTTTCCCTACCCACTATCCAACCTCTTTAAAACTCCCACAGATGCACTATATATTATCACACGTTACTTGTAACTGCCTAGCACCTGGCTGACATATTCTAACTCCTTTCCCCTACCCACTATCCAACCTCTTTAAAACTCCCACAGATGCACTATATATTATCACACATTACTTGCAACTGCCTAGCACCTGGCTGACATATTCTAACTCCTTTCCCCTACCCACTATCCAGCCTCTTTAAAACTCCCACAGATGCACTATATATTATCACACATTACTTGTAACTGCCTAGCACCTGGCTGACATATTCTAACTCCTTTCCCCTACCCACTATCCAACCTCTTTAAAACTCCCACAGATGCACTATATATTATCACATGTTACTTGTAACTGCCTAGCACCTGGCTGACATATTCTAACTCCTTTCCCTACCCACTATCCAACCTCTTTAAAACTCCCACAGATGCACTATATATTACCACATGTTACTTGTAACTGCCTAGCACCTGGCTGACATATTCTAACTCCTTTCCCCTACCCACTATCCAGCCTCTTTAAAACTCCCACAGATGCACTATATATTATCACCACACGTTACTTGTAACTGCCTAGCACCTGGCTGACATATTCTAACTCCTTTCCCCTACCCACTATCCAACCTCTTTAAAACTCCCACAGATGCACTATATATTATCACATGTTACTTGTAACTGCCTAGCACCTGGCTGACATATTCTAACTCCTTTCCCCTACCCACTATCCAACCTCCTCTTTAAAACTCCCACAGATGCACTATATATTACCACATGTTACTTGTAACTGCCTAGCACCTGGCTGACATATTCTAACTCCTTTCCCCTACCCACTATCCAACCTCTTTAAAACTCCCACAGATGCACTATATATTACCACATGTTACTTGTAACTGCCTAGCACCTGACTGACATATTCTAACTCCTTCCCCTACCCACTATCCAACCTCTTTAAAACTCCAACAGATGCACTATATATTACCACACGTTACTTGTAACTGCCTAGCACCTGGCTGACATATTCTAACTCCTTTCCCCTACCCACTATCCAACCTCTTTAAAACTCCAAGAGATGCACTATATATTACCACACATTACTTTAACTGCCTAGCACCTGGCTGACATATTCTAACTCCCTTCCACTATCCACTCTCCAACCTTTTTCAAACTTCCACAGATGCACTATATATTATCACATATTACGTGTAACTGCCTAGCACCTGTTTGACATAATCTAACTCCTTTCCCCTCCCCACCTAAAGGTTAAGGCCTCCCACAGATGCACTATATTACACATATTACGTGTAACTGCCTAGCACCTGTTTGACATATTCTAACTTACTACACACCTATGAACTATCCAACCTCTTTAAAACTCCCACAGATGCACAATATATTCCCACACGTTACGTGTAACTGCATAGCATCTGGCTGACATATTCTAACTCCTTTTCCTACCCACTGTCCAACCTCCTCTTTAAAACTCCCACAGATTCACGATATATTATCACAAGTTACTTGTAACTGCCTAGCACCTGGCTGACATATTCAAACTCCTGTCCTCTACCCATAATCTAACCTCCTCTTTAAAACTCCCACAGATGCACTATATATTATCACACATTACTTGCAACTGCCTAGCACCTGGCTGACATATTCTAACTCCTTTCCCCTACCCACTATCCATCCTCTTTAAAACTCCCACAGATGCACTATTTATTACCAAACGTTACTTGTAACTGCCTAACACCTGGCTGACATATTTTAACTCCTTTCCCCTACCCACTATCCAACCTCTTTAAAACTCCCACAGATGCACTATATATTATCACACATTACTTGTAACTGCCTAGCACCTGGCTGACATATTCTAATTCCTTTACCCTACCCACTGTTCAGCCCCTTTAAAACTCCCACAGATGCACTATATATTACCACATGTTACTTGAACAGTCTAGTACCTGGCTGACATATTCTAACTCCTTTCCCCTACCCACTATCCAACCTCTTTAAAACTCCCACAGATGCACTATATATTCCCACACGTTACTTGTAACTGCCTAGTATCTGGCTGACATATTCTAACTCCTTTCCCCAACCCACTATCCATCCTCCTCTTTAAAACTCCCACAGATGCACTATATCATACCACACATTACTTGTAACTGCCTAGCCCCTGGCTGACATATTCTAATTCCTTTACCCTACCCACTGTCCAGCCGCTTTAAAACTCCCACAGATGCAGTATATATTACCAGATGTTACTTGTAACAGTCTAGTACCTGGCTGACATATTCTAACTCTGTTCCCCTACCCACTATCCAACCTCTTTAAAACTCCCACAGATGCACAATATATTACCACATGTTACTTGTAACTGCCTAACACCTGGCTGACATATTCAAACTCCTTTCCTCTACCCACTATCCAACCTCTTTAAAACTCCCACAAATGCACTATATAATACCACATGTTACCTGTAAATACCAAGCACCTGGCTGACATATTCTACCTCCGTTCCCCTCCCACTATCCAACCTATTTAAAACTCCCACAGATGCACAATATATTACCACACGTTACTTGTAACTGCCTAGCACCTGGCTGACATATTCAAACTCCTTTCCTCTACCCACTATCCAACCTCTTTAAAACTCCCACAAATGCACTATATATTACCACATGTTACTTAGTGAATCTGTGGGAGTTTTAAACAGGTTGGATAGTATTAGTTCCTAAAGATCTCAAGCTGTAAAATGGAGGAAAGGCACCTCTAACTTCCTTCCTACCCCCACTGGAGTTCCCCAAGGTTCCATTCTTGGCCCCATGCTCTTCAATATATTCATCAATGACTTCCACTCTGCCATCCCAGATACTAAAATCATACAATATGCTGATGACTCCACTTTAATCAGCTGTGCCACCAACCTCCCTGAACTTCTAGCACACACTCAAACTGCCTTCTCTACCACTGAGAACTGGATGCTCCAAAACCACCTATCTCTAAATGCTAACAAATCTAAAATACTACTCCCCCCCCCTCAAAATCTTTCCCTCTTGACAAAAAGTCCTTCAAAATTAGAAGCCGTAACAACTGAACCATAGAAATTGTTCCCTATGCCAAACTTTTTGGAGTCACCATAGATGAAAACCTAAAATTTGACACACATATTCAACTCAACATCAAGAAAACACATCAAAAACTTGGCCTGTTATACAGAAATATCCACTATCTCTCTCCTTCCTCTAGACAAACACTCGCCACCACCTATCTTCTTCCCTCTCTAATGTATGGTTCCCCTCTATTAACTAACTTATCTGCCTCCATCTCCTCAAAAATGGAAAGCTGTTACAATAAAATTTCAAAATTCGCCATCAAAGCCAAACACTCCTCCCATCATTGCTCTGCCCTCCATTCACTAAACTGGCTAGAACTTCCCAACCTTCTAGACTACCTCCAACTTACCACTACCCACAGGCTATTATTTAACCCTTCTAAATGTCCTGCACTATCTAACATCCTACAACCATATACCCCTAACAGGCCACTTAGATTTGCTCACCTTAACCTACTCACTGTCCACAATCCAAAGCGACCTGCCGGGTAGCACCTGCTATCTTTTTCTTTAGCCAAAAAGTGGAACTCTCTCTCTCCTTCTTTAAGAATGACAGAAAATCCTGACAACTTCAAAACTCTTCTCCATTCCTACCTGTTTTCTAAGTGGAAGTGCAACTGCACTTTCCCCACCTAACCTCTTCACCATTCACACTAACTGTAATGCTATACTATTTCCTACTACCATCAACCTTGTTCCTGATTTACTTATTGTTTACTGTTGTCCTGTGTACATATGTAATTATTGTAAATAGTTTGCTCTCCCTTTATTCCCCTCGCTAACATTTATGCTTGTTCTACCACTGTGCCATAATTAGACTCAGACTCTATGTAACCTTAACCATCCATATTAATATATGACTCTTTTGTTATGTAAACACCATACCTCTTATTGTCTCTGTATCACAATCTACTAGTATTCATACCATTTAGACTGACTGTTGCATACTTCTGTATCTGTACCTTTGAATCTTATGTTAATTTTTATCTTTCATATTTTGCATTATCTTTTGTATTATGTTAATTTTTATCTTTTGTCTTTTGTTTTATCTTTTGTATTTTTGTAATGTGGAGCTTTTCTCCTCAGGCCTCCACTGAAAATGGGCTCCTGAGCCCAGTGGACCTCCCCAGTCATCAAACTGAAATAAATAAATAAATAAATAACTAAGTCAAACAGGTGCTAGGCAGTTACAAGTAACATGTGATAGTATATAGTGCATCTCTGGGAGTTTTAAAGAGGGTGGATAGTGGGTAGGGGAAAGGAGTTAGAATATGTCAGCCAGGTGCTAGGCAGTTACAAGTAAAGTGTGGTAGAATATAGTGCATGTTTGGGAGTTTTAAAGAGGCCGGATAGTGGGTAGGGGAAAGGAGTTAGAATATGTCAAACAGGTGCTAGGCAGTTACAAGTTTGTTTGTTTGTGTCTTTCGGCTTTTCTCTGTTAGGGGTCGCCACAGCGGAACTCCAGCATGCTAATGATTGGCAGTAGAGTTTTATGTGCTGGCTTGCCAGGCCTAATGCACAACCTTCAACAAAGGAACGCCCATTCACACATGTCGCCACACAGAAGACGCTCTGACTGAGAATCGAGCGGGCAATGTCTACCTGTGAATTGCCAACGCTACCGCAGCACCACCACCGCTGCTAGGCAGTTACAAGTAACATTTGATAATATATAGTGCATCTCTAGGAGTTTTAAAGAGGTTGGATAGTGGGAAGGGGAAATGAGTTAGAATATGTCAGCCAGGTGCTAGGCAGTTACAAGTAATGTGTGGTAATATATAGTGCATCTGTGGGAG
This sequence comes from Protopterus annectens, assembly GCF_019279795.1. Lineage (NCBI taxonomy): Eukaryota > Metazoa > Chordata > Ceratodontiformes > Protopteridae > Protopterus > Protopterus annectens. The sequence goes on along the minus strand of NC_056740.1, from coordinate 405,831,430 downwards.
TTTTAAAGAGGTTGGACAGTGGGTAGGGGAAAGTAGTTAGAATATGTTAGCCAGGTGATAGGCAGTTACAAGTAACATTTGATAATATATAGTGCATCTCCTTGAATTTTAAAGAGGTTGGATAGTGGGTTGGGGAAAGGAGTTAGAATATGTCAAACAGGTGCTAGGTAGTTACAAGTAATGTGTGGTAATATATAGTGCATCTGTGGGAGTTTTAAAGAGGTCGGATAGTGGTTAGGGGAAAGGAGTTAGGATATGTCTGCCAGGTGCTAGGCAGTTACAAGTAAAGTGTGGTAATATACAGTGCATGTTTGGGAGTTTTAAAGAGGCTGGATAGTGGTTAGGGGAAAGGAGTTAGGATATGTCTGCCAGGTGCTTGGCAGTTACAAGTAAAATGTGGCAATATACAGTGCATGTTTGGGAGTTTTAAAGAGGCTGGATAGTGGTTAGTGGAAAGGAGTTAGAATATGTCAGCCAGATGCTAGGCAGTTACAAGTAATTTGTGGTAATATATAGTGCATCTGTGGGAGTTTTAAAGAGGTTGGATAGTGGGTAGGGGTAAAGAGTTAGAATATGTCAGCCAGGTGCTGGGCAGTTACAAGTAACATGTGGTAATATATAGTGCATCTGTGGGAGTTTTAAAGAGGTTGGACAGTGGGTAGGGGTAAGGAGTTAGAATACATCAGCCAGGTGTTAGGCAGTTACCAGGAACATGTGGTAATATATATAGTGCATCTGTGGGAGTTTTAAAGATGTTGGATAGTGGGTTGGGGAAAGGAGTTAGAATATGTCAAACAGGTGCTGGGCAGTTACAAGTAACGTGTAATAATATATAGTGCATCAGTGGGAGTTATAAAGAGGTCAGAGAGTGGGTAGGGGAAAGGAGTAAGGATATGTCTGCCACGTGCTAGGCAGTTAAAAGTAAAGTGTGGTAATATATAGTGCATGTTTGGGAGTTTTAAAGAGGCTGGATAGTGGTTAGGGGAAGGGAGTTAGAATATGTCAGCCAGGTGCTAGGCAGTTACAAGTAATTTGTGGTAATATATAGTGCATGTTTGGGAGTTTTAAAGAAGCTGGATAGTGGGTAGGGGAAAGGAATTAGAATATGTCAAACAGGCGCTAGGCAGCTACAAGTAACATGTGATAATATATAGTGCATCTCCGGGAGTTTTAAAGAGGTCGGTTAGTGGGTAGGGGAAAGTAGTTAGAATATGTTAGCCAGGTGATAGGCAGTTACAAGTAATGTGTGGTAATATATAGTGCATCTGTGGGAGTTTTAAAGAGGTTGGATAGTGGGTTGGGGAAAGGAGTTAGAATATGTCAAACAGGTGCTAGGCAGTTAAAAGTAACGTGTGATAATATATAGTGCATCTCTTGGAGTTTTAAAGAGGCTGGATAGTGGTTACAAGTAACGTCTGATAATATATAGTGCATCTGTGGGAGTTTTAAACAGGTTGGATAGTGGGTACGGGAAAGGAGTTAGACTACGTCAGCCAGGTGCTAGGCAGTTACAAGTAACGTGTGGTAATATATAGTGCATCTGTGGGAGTTTTAAAGAGGAGGTTGGATAGTGGGTAGGGAAAGAAGTTAGAATATGTCAGCGAGGTGCTAGGCATATACAAGTAACGTGTGGTAATATACAGTGCATATGTGGGAGTTTTAAAGAGGAGGTTGGATAGTGGGTAGGGGAAAGGAGTTAGAATATGTCAGCCAGGCGCTAGGCAGTTATAAGTAACGTGATAATATATAGTGCATCTTTGGGAGTTTCAAAGAGGAGGTTGGATAGTGGGTAGGGGAAAGGAGTTAGAATATGTCAGCCAGGTGCTAGGCAGATTCAAGTAACATGTGGTAATATATAGTGCATATGTGGGAGTTTTAATGAGGAGGTTGGATAGTGGGTAGGGGAAAGGAGTTAGAATATGTCAGCCAGGTGCTAAGCAGTACCAGGTAATGTATGATAATATATAGTGCATTTGTGGGAGTTTTAAAGAGGTTGGATAGTGGATAGGGGAAAGGAGTTAGAATATGTCAGCCAGGTGCTAGGCAGTTACAAGTAACAAGTGATAATATATAGTGCATCTGTTGGAGTGTTAAAGAGGAGTTTGGATAGTGGGTAGGGGAACTGAGTTAGAATATGTCAGACAGGTGCTAGGCAGTTACAAGTAACATGTGATAATATATAGTGCATCTGTGGGAGTGTTAAAGAGGAGTTTGGATAGTGGGTAGGGGAACTGAGTTAGAATATGTCAGCTAGGTGCTGGGCAGTTACAAGTAACGTGTGATAATATATATAGTACATCAGTGGGAGTTTTAAAGAGGTTGGATAGTGGGTAGGGGAAAGGAGTTAGAATATGTTAAACAGGTGCTAGACAGTTACAAGTAACATGTGATAATATAGTGTGCATCTCTGGGAGTTTTAAAGAGGTTGGATAGTGGGTAGGGGAAAGTAGTTAGAATATGTTAGCCAGGTGCTAGGCAGTTACAAGTAATGTGTGGTAATATATAGTGCATCTGCGGGAGTTTTATAGAGGCTGGATAGTGTGTAGTGGAAAGGAGTTAGAATATGTCAGCCAGGTGCTGGGCAGTTACATTTAATGTGTGGTAATATATAGTGCATCTGTGGGAGTTTTAAAGAGGTTGGACAGTGGGTAGTGAAAGGAGTTAGAATATTTCAGCCAGGTGCTAGGCAGTTACAAGTAACGTGTGGTAATATATAGTGCATGTTTGGGAGTTTTAAAGAGGCTGGATAGTGGATAGGGGAAAGGAGTTAGAATATGTCAGCCAGGTACGAGGCGGTTACAAGTAATGTGTGATAATATATAGTGCATCTGTGGGAGATTTAAGGAAGAGGTTGGATTGTGGGTAGTGGAATGGAGTTAGAATATGTCAGTCAGGTGATAGGCAGGTACAAGTAACGTGTGGTAATATATAGTGCATTGTGGGAGATTTAAAGAGGTTGGATAGTGGGAGGGGAATGGAGTTAGAATATGTCAGCCAGGTGCTTGGCAGTTACAAGTAACATGTGGTAATATATAGTGCATCTGTGGGAGTTTTTAAGAGGCTGGATAGTGGGTAGGGGAAAGTAGTTAGACTACGTCAGCCAGGTGCTAGGCAGTTACCAGTAACGTGTGATAATATATAGTGCATCTGTGGGAGTTTTAAAGAGGTTGGATAGTGGGTAGGGGATAGGAGTTAGAATATGTCAGCCAGGTGCTAGGCAGTTAAAATGAATGTGTGGTAATATATAGAGCATCTGTGGGACTTTTAAAGAGGTTGGATAGTGGGTAGGGGATAGGAGTTAGAATATGTCAGTCAGGTGCTAGGCAGTTACAAGTTTTTTTGTCTTTCGGCTTTTCCTGGTTAGGGGTCGCCACAGCAGAACTCCGGTCCACTAATGATTGGCAGTAGATTTTTACGTACTGAGTTGCCAGCCCTAAAGTACAACCTTCAACAAAGGTACACCCGTTCATGCATGTCTCCACACAGAAGACGCTTTAGTTGAGAATCGAACAGGACAACATCTTACTGTGAGGTGACAACGCTACTGCAGCACCACCACTGCAGCGCTTGCTAGGCAGTTACAAGTAACGTGTGGTAATATGTAGAGTATCTGTGGGAGTTCTAAAGAGGTTGGATAGTGGGTAGGGGAAAGGAGTTAGAATATGTTAGCCAGGTACTAGACAGTTACAATTAACATGTGGTAATATATAGTGCATCTGTGGGAGTTTTAAAGAGGCTGGATAGTAGGTAGGGGAAAGGAGTTACAATATGTCAGCCAGGTGCTAGGCAGATACAAGTAAGGTTTGGTAATATATAGTGCATATGTGGGAGTATTAAAAAGGAGGTTGGATAGTGGGTAGAGGAATGGAGTTAGAATATGTCAGCGAGGCACTAGGCAGTTACAAGTAATGTGTGATAATATATAGTGCATCTGTGAGAGTTTTAAAGTGGTTGGATAGTGGGAAGGGGAAATGAGTTAGAATGTCAGCCAGGTGCTGGGCAGTTACAAGTAACGTGTGGTAATATATTGTGCATCTGTGGGAGTTTTAATGAGGTTGGATAGTGGGTACGGGAAGGGAGTTAGACTACGTCAGCCAGGTGCTAGGCAGTTACAAGTAACGTGTGGTAATATATAGTGCATCTGTGGGAGTTTTAAAGTGGAGGTTGGATAGTGGGTAGGGGAATGGAGTTAGAATATGTCAGCCAGGCGCTAGGCAGTTATAAGTAAAGTGTGATAATATATAGTGCATCTGTGGGAGTTTTAAAGAGGAGGTTGGAAAGTGGGTAGGGGAAAGGAGTTAGAATATGTCAGCCAGGTGCTAGGCAGATACAAGTAACGTGTGGTAATATATAGTGCATCTGTGGGAGTTTTAAAGAGGAGGTTGGATAGTCGGTAGAGGAAAGGAGTTAGAATATGTCAGTTAGGTGCTAGGCAGTTACAAGTAACGTGAGATAATATATAGTGCATCTGTGTGAGTTTTAAAGAAAAGGTTGGATAGTGGGTAGGGGAAAGGAGTTAGAATATGTCAGTCAGGTGCTAAGCAGTACCAGGTAATGTATGATAATATATAGTGCATCTGTGGGAGTTTTAAAGAGGTTGGATAGTGGGTAGGGGAAAGGAGTTAGAATATGTCAGCCAGGTGCTAGGCAGTTACAAGTAACATGTGATAATATATTGTGCATCTCTGGGAGTTTTAAAGAGGTTGGATAGTGGGTAGGGGAAAGTAGTTAGAATATGTTAGCCAGGTGCTAGGCAGTTACAAGTAATGTGTGGTAATATATAGTGCATCTGCGGGAGTTTTAAAGAGGGTGGATAGTGGGTAGGGGAAAGGAGTTAGAATATGTCAGCCAGGTACTAGGCGGTTACAAGTAACATGTGATAATATATAGTGCATTTGTGGGAGATTTAAAGAGGAGGTTGGATAGTGGGTAGTGGAACGGAGTTAGAATATGTCAGCCAGGTGCTAGGCAGTTACGAGTAACATGTGATAATATATTGTGCATCTGTGGGAGTTTTAAAGAGGAGGTTGGATAATGTGTAGGGGAAATGAGTTAGAATATGTCAGCCAGGTGCTGGGCAGTTACAAGTAACGTGTGGTAATATATAGTGCATCTGTTGGAGTTTTAAATAGGTTGGATAGTGGGTAGGGGAAAGGAGTTAGAATAAGTCAGCCAGGTACTAGGCAGTTACAAGTAACGTGTGGCTATATATAGTTCATCTGTGGGAGTTTTAAAGAAGAGAATGGATAGTGGGTAGTGGAATGGAGTTAGAATATGTCAGTCAGGTGCTAGGCAGTCATAATTAACGTGGGGTAATATGTAGTGCATTGTGGGAGTTTTAATGAGGTTGGATTGTGGGAGGGGAAAGGAGTTAGAATATGTCAGCCAGGTGCTTGGCAGTTACAAGTAACACGTGATAATATATAGTGCATCTGTGGGAGTTTTAAAGAGGAGGTTAGATAGTGGGTAGGGGAAAGGAGTTAGAATATGTCAGCCAGGTGCTAGGCAGTTACAAGTAACGTGTGGTAATATATAGTGCATCTGTTTGAGCTTTAAAGAGGTTAGATAGTTGGTAGGGGACAGGAGTTAGATAGAATAAGTCAGCCAGGTGCTAGGCAGTTACAAGTAATGTGTGGCAATATATAGTGCATCTGTGGGAGATTTTAAAAGGAGGTTGGATAGTGGATAGGGAAAGGAGTTAGAATATGTTAGTCAGGTGCTAGGCAGTTATAATTAACGTGTGGTAATATGTAGTGCATTGTGGGAGTTTTAATGAAGTTGGATTGTGGGAGGGGAAAGGAGTTAGAATATGTCAGCCAGGTGCTTGGCAGTTACAAGTAATGTGTGGTAATATATAGTGCATCTGTGGGAGTTTTTAAAAGGAGGTTGGATAGTGGGTAGGGAAAGGAGTTAGAATATGTCAGTCAGGTGCTAGTCAGTTACTAGTTATTTTATCTTTCGGCTTTTCCCCATAGGTCGCTTTTCCCAGTTAGGGGTCGCCACAGCGGAACTCCGGTCCGCTAATGATTGGCAGTAGATTTTTATGTACTGAGTTGCCAGCCCTAACGTACAACCTTCAATGAAGGTACACCCATTCACGCATGTCTCAACACAGAAGATGCTTTAGTTGAGAATCGAACAAGACAACGTCTTACTGTGAGGCGACAACGCTACCGCAGCACCACCACTGCAGCGCTTCCTAGGCCGTTACAAGCAACGTCTGGTAATATGTAGAGCATCTGTGGGAGTTTTAAAGAGGTTGGATAGTGGGTAGGGGAACGGAGTTAGAAGATGTCAGCCAGGTACTAGACAGTTACAAGTAACATGTGGTAATATATAGTGCATCTGTGGGAGTTTTAAAGAGGCTGGATAGTGGGTAGGGGAAAGGAGCTACAATATGTCAGCCAGGTACTAGGCAGATACAAGTAATGTGTGGTAATATATAGTGCATATGTGGGAGTATTGAAAAGGAGGTTGGATAGTGGGTAGAGGAACGGAGTTAGAATATGTCAGCGAGGCGCTAGGCAGTTACAAGTAATGTGTGAGAATATATAGTGCATCTGTTTGAGTTTTAAAGAGGTTGGATAGTGGGTAGGGGAAAGGAGTTAGAATATATCAGCCAGGTGCTAGGCAGTTACGAGTAACGTGATAATATATTGTGCATCTGTGGGAGTGTTAAAGAGGAGATTGGATAGTGGGTAGTGGAACTGTGTTAGAATATGTCAGCCAGGTGCTAGGCAGTTACAAGTAACATGTTATAATATGTAGTGCATCTCTGGTAGTTTTAAAGAAGTTGGATAGTTGGAGGGGAAAGGAGTTAGAATATGTCAGCCAGGTGATTGGCAGTTACAAGTTATGTCTGGTAATATATAGTGCATCTGTGAGAGTTTTTAATAGGTTGGATAGTGGGTAAGAGAAAGGAGTTAGACTACGTCGGCCAGGTGCAAGGCAGTTACAAGTAACATGTGATAATATATAGTGCATCTGTGGGAGTTTTAAAGAGGTTGGATAGTGGGTAGGGGAAAGCTGTTAGAATATGTCATCCAGGTACTTGGCAGTTAAAAGTAATATGTGATAATATATAGTGCATCTGTGGGAGTTTTTAAGAGGTTGGATAGTGGCTAGGGGAAACAAGTTTGAATATGTCAGCTAGGTGCTAGGCAGTTACAAGTAATGTGTGATAATATATGGTGCATCTGTGGGAGTTTTAAAGAGGTTGGATAGTGGGACGGGAAAGGAGTTAGAATATGTCAGCCAGGTGCTAGGCAGTTACAAGTAATGTGTGATAATATATAGTGCATCTGTGGGAAGTTTTAAAGAGGTTGGATAGTGGGAAGGGGATAGGAGTTAGAATATGTAAAACAGGTGCTAGGCAGTTACAAGTAATGTGTGGTAATATACAGTGCATCTGTGGGAATTTTAAAGAGGTTGGATAGTGGGAAGGGGAAAGGAGTTAGAATATGTCAGTCAGGTGCTAGGCAGTTACAAGTAACGTGTGGTAATATATAGTGCATCTGTGGGATGTTTTAAAGAGGTTGGATAGTTGGTAGGGGAAAGGAATTAGAATAAGTCAGCCAGGTGCTAGGCAGTTACAAGTAACGTGTGGTAATATATAGTGCATCTGTGGGAGTTTTTAAGTGGAGGTTGGACAGTGGGTAGTGAAAGGAGTTAGAATATGTCTGCCAGGTGCTAAGCAGTTACAAGTAACGTGTGGTAATATATACTGCATCTGTGGGAGTTTTAAAGAGGTTGGATAGTGGGTAGGGGAAAGGAGTTAGAATATGTCAGCCATGTGCTAGGCAGTTACAAGTAACATGTGAAAATATATTAATTCCAACTCCATTCCCCTACCCGCTATCCAACCTTCTCTTTAAATCTCCCACAGATGCACAATATATTATCAAACATTACCTGTAACTGCCTAGCACCTGACTGACATGCTCTAACTTCTTTCCCCTACACACTATCCAACCTCCTCTTTAAACCTCCCACAGATGCACTATATATTATCACACATTACTTCTAACTGCCAAACACCTGACTAACATATTCTAACTCCTTTCCGCTACCCACTAGCCAACCTCCTCTTTAAAACTCCCACAGATGCACTATATATTATCACATGTAACTTGCAACTGCCTAACACCTGGCTGACATATTCTAACTCCTTTCCCCTCCCACTATCCAGCCTCTTTAAAACTCTCACAGATGCACCATATATTATCACATGTTACATGTAACTGCCGAGCACCTGGATGACATATTATAAAACCTTTCCCCCATCCACTATCCCACCTCTTTAAAACTCCCACAGAAACAATATATATTATAACAACTTACTTGTAACTGCCTAGCAGCTGCCTGATGTAGTCTGACTCCTTTCCCCTACCCACTATCCAACCTCATAAAACTCCCACAAATGCACTATATAATACCACATGTTACCTGTAAATGCCAAGCACCTGGCTGACATATTCTACCTCCGTTCCCCTCCCACTATCCAGCCTATTTAAAACTCCCACAGATGCACAATATATTACCACATGTTACTTGTAACTGCCTAGCACCTGGCTGACATATTCAAACTCCTTTCCTCTACCCACTATCCAACCTCTTTAAAACTCCCACAAATGCACTATATATTACCACGTTACTTAGTGAATCTGTGGGAGTTTTAAACAGGTTGGATAGTGGGTAGTTACCTTTCCTAAAGATCTCAAGCTGTAAAATGGAGGAAAGGCACCTCTAACTTCCTTCCTACCCCCACTGGAGTTCCCCAAGGTTCCATTCTTGGCCCCATGCTCTTCAATATATTCATCAATGACTTCCACTCTGCCATCCCAGATACTAAAATCATACAATATGCTGATGACTCCACTTTAATCAGCTGTGCCACCAACCTCCCTGAACTTCTAGCACACACTCAAACTGCCTTCTCTACCACTGAGAACTGGATGCTCCAAAACCACCTATCTCTAAATGCTAACAAATCTAAAATACTACTCCCCCCCTCAAAATCTTTCCTCTTGACAAAAAGTCCTTCAAAATTAGAAGTCAGAATAACTGAACCATAGAAATTGTTCCCTATGCCAAACTTTTTGGAGTCACCATAGATGAAAACCTAAAATTTGACACACATATTCAACTCAACATCAAGAAAACACATCAAAAACTTGGCCTGTTATACAGAAATATCCACTATCTCTCTCCTTCCTCTAGACAAACACTGCCACCACCTATCTTCTCTTTCCTCTCTAATGTATGGTTCCCCTCTATTAACTAACTTATCTGCCTCCATCTCCTCAAAAATGGAAAGCTGTTGCAATAAAATTTCAAAATTCGCCATCAAAGCCAAACACTCCTCCCATCATTGCTCTGCCCTCCATTCACTAAACTGGCTAGAACTTCCCATCCTTCTAGACTACCTCCAACTTACCACTACCCACAGGCTATTATTTAACCCTTCTAAATGTCCTGCACTATCTAACATCCTACAACCATATACCCCTAACAGGCCACTTAGATTTGCTCACCTTAACCTACTCACTGTCCACAATCCAAAGCGACCTGCCGGGTAGCACCTACTATCTTTTTCTTTAGCCAAAAAGTGGAACTCTCTCTCTCCTTCTTTAAGAATGACAGAAAATCCTGACAACTTCAAAACTCTTCTCCATTCCTACCTGTTTTCTAAGTGGAAGTGCAACTGCACTTTCCCCACCTAACCTCTTCACCATTCACACTAACTGTAATGCTATACTATTTCCTACTACCATCAACCTTGTTCCTGATTTACTTATTGTTTACTGTTGTCCTGTGTACATATGTAATTATTGTAAATAGTTTGCTCTCCTTTATTCCCCTCGCTAACATTTATGCTTGTTCTACCACTGTGCCATAATTAGACTCAGACTCTATGTAACCTTAACCATCCATATTAATATATGACTCTTTTGTTATGTAAACACCATACCTCTTATTGTCTCTGTATCACAATCTACTAGTATTCATACCATTTAGACTGACTGTTGCATACTTCTGTATCTGTACCTTTGAATCTTATGTTAATTTTTATCTTTCATATTTTGCATTATCTTTTGTATTATGTTAATTTTTATCTTTTGTCTTTTGTTTTATCTTTTGTATTTTTGTAATGTGGAGCTTTTCTCCTCAGGCCTCCACTGAAAATGGGCTCCTGAGCCCAGTGGACCTCCCCGGTCATCAAACTGAAATAAATAAATAAATAAATAAATAAGTCAAATAGGTGCTAGGCAGTTACAAGTAACATGTGATAGTATATAGTGCATCTCTGGGAGTTTTAAAGAGGGTGGATAGTGGGTAGGGGAAAGGAGTTAGAATATGTCAGCCAGGTGCTAGGCAGTTACAAGTTTGTTTGTTTGTGTCTTTCGGCTTTTCTCTGTTAGGGGTCGCCACAGCGGAACTCCGGTATGCTAATGATTGGCAGTAGAGTTTTATGTGCTGGCTTGCCAGGCCTAATGCACAACCTTCAACAAAGGAACGCCCATTCACACATGTCGCCACACAGAAGACGCTCTGACTGAGAATCGAACGGGCAATGTCTACCTGTGAATTGCCAACGCTACCGCAGCACCACCACCGCTGCTAGGCAGTTACAAGTAACATGTGATAATATATAGTGCATCTCTGGGAGTTTTAAAGAGGTTGGATAGTGGGAAGGGGAAATGAGTTAGAATATGTCAGCCAGGTGCTAGGTATTTACAAGTAATGTGTGGTAATATATAGTGCATCTGTGGGAGTTTTAAAGAGGTCGGATAGTGGTTAAGGGAAAGGAGTTAGGATATGTCTGCCAGGTGCTAGGCAGTTACAAGTAAAGTGTGGTAATATACAGTGCATGTTTGGGAGTTTTAAAGAGGCTGGATAGTGGTTAAGGGAAAGGAGTTAGGATATGTCTGCCAGGTGCTAGGCAGTTACAAGTAAAGTGTGGTAATATACAGTGCATGTTTGGAAGTTTTAAAGAGGCTGGATAGTGGTTAGTGGAAAGGAGTTAGAATATGTCAGCCAGGTGCTAGGCAGTTACAAGTAATGTGTGGTAATATATAGTGCATCTGTGGGAGTTTTAAAGAGGTTGGATAGTGGGTAGGGGTAAAGAGTTAGAATATGTCAGCCAGGTGCTGGGCAGTTACAAGTAACATGTGGTAATATATAGTGCATCTGTGGGAGTTTTAAAGAGGTTGGACAGTGGGTAGGGGTAAGGAGTTAGAATACATCAGCCAGGTGTTAGGCAGTTACCAGGAACATGTGGTAATATATATAGTGCATCTGTGGGAGTTTTAAAGATGTTGGATAGTGGGTTGGGGAAAGGAGTTAGAATATGTCAAACAGGTGCTGGGCAGTTACAAGTAACGTGTGATAATATATAGTGCATCTCTGGGAGTTTTAAAGAGGTCGGTTAGTGGGTAGGGGAAAGTAGTTAGAATATGTTAGCCAGGTGATAGGCAGTTACAAGTAATGTGTGGTAATATATAGTGCATCTGTGGGAGTTTTAAAGAGGTTGGATAGTGGGTAGGGGAAAGGAGTAAGGATATGTCTGCCACGTGCTAGGCAGTTAAAAGTAAAGTGTGGTAATATATAGTGCATGTTTGGGAGTTTTAAAGAGGCTGGATAGTGGTTAGGGGAAAGGAGTTAGAATATGTCAGCCAGGTGCTAGGCAGTTACAAGTAATTTGTGGTAATATATAGTGCATGTTTGGGAGTTTTAAAGAAGCTGGATAGTGGGTAGGGGAAAGGAATTAGAATATGTCAAACAGGCGCTAGGCAGTTACAAGTAACATGTGATAATATATAGTGCATCTCCGGGAGTTTTAAAGAGGTCGGTTAGTGGGTAGGGGAAAGTAGTTAGAATATGTTAGCCAGGTGATAGGCAGTTACAAGTAATGTGTGGTAATATATAGTGCATCTGTGGGAGTTTTAAAGAGGTTGGATAGTGGGTTGGGGAAAGGAGTTAGAATATGTCAAACAGGTGCTAGGCAGTTAAAAGTAACGTGTGATAATATATAGTGCATCTCTTGGAGTTTTAAAGAGGCTGGATAGTGGTTACAAGTAATGTCTGATAATATATAGTGCATCTGTGGGAGTTTTAAACAGGTTGGATAGTGGGTACGGGAAAGGAGTTAGACTACGTCAGCCAGGTGCTAGGCAGTTACAAGTAACGTGTGGTAATATATAGTGCATCTGTGGGAGTTTTAAAGAGGAGGTTGGATAGTGGGTAGGGGAAAGAAGTTAGAATATGTCAGCGAGGTGCTAGGCATATACAAGTAACGTGTGGTAATATACAGTGCATATGTGGGAGTTTTAAAGAGGAGGTTGGATAGTGGGTAGGGGAAAGGAGTTAGAATATGTCAGCCAGGCTCTAGGCAGTTATAAGTAACGTGATAATATATAGTGCATCTTTGGGAGTTTCAAAGAGGAGGTTGGATAGTGGGTAGGGGAAAGGAGTTAGAATATGTCAGCCAGGTGCTAGGCAGATTCAAGTAACGTGGTAATATATAGTGCATATGTGGGAGTTTTAATGAGGAGGTTGGATAGTGGGTAGGGGAAAGGAGTTAGAATATGTCAGCCAGGTGCTAAGCAGTACCAGGTAATGTGTGATAATATATAGTGCATTTGTGGGAGTTTTAAAGAGGTTGGATAGTGGATAGGGGAAAGGAGTTAGAATATGTCAGCCAGGTGCTAGGCAGTTACAAGTAACAAGTGATAATATATAGTGCATCTGTTGGAGTGTTAAAAAGGAGTTTGGATAGTGGGTAGGGGAACTGAGTTAGAATATGTCAGCTAGGTGCTGGGCAGTTACAAGTAACGTGTGATAATATATATAGTACATCAGTGGGAGTTTTAAAGAGGTTGGATAGTGGGTAGGGGAAAGGAGTTAGAATATGTTAAACAGGTGCTAGACAGTTACAAGTAACATGTGATAATATAGTGTGCATCTCTGGGAGTTTTTAAAGAGGTTGGATAGTGAGTAGGGGAAAGTAGTTAGAATATGTTAGCCAGGTGCTAGGCAGGTACAAGTAATGTGTGGTAATATATAGTGCATCTGCGGGAGTTTTATAGAGGCTGGATAGTGTCTAGTGGAAAGGAGTTAGAATATGTCAGCCAGGTGCTGGGCAGTTACATTTAATGTGTGTTAATATATTGTGCATCTGTGGGAGTTTTAAAGAGGTTGGACAGTGGGTAGTGAAAGGAGTTAGAATATTTCAGCCAGGTGCTAGGCAGTTACAAGTAACGTGTGGTAATATATAGTGCATGTTTGGGAGTTTTAAAGAGGCTGGATAGTGGATAGGGGAAAGGAGTTAAAATATGTCAGCCAGGTGCTTGGCAGTTACAAGTAACGTGGTAATATATAGTGCATCTGTGGGAGTTTTTAAGAGGTTGGATAGTGGGTAGGGGAAAGGAGTTAGATTACGTCAGCCAGGTGCTAGGCAGTTACCAGTAACGTGTGATAATATGTAGTGCATCTGTGGGAGTTTTAAAGAGGTTGGATAGTGGGTAGATGAAAGGAGTTAGAATATGTCAAACCAGTGCTAGGCAGTTACAAGTAACATGTGATAATATATAGTGCATCTGTGGGAGTTTTAAAGAGGTTGGATAGTGGGTAGGGGATAGGAGTTAGAATATGTCAGTCAGGTGCTAGGCAGTTACAAGTTTTTTTATCTTTCGGCTTTTCCTGGTTAGGAGTCGCCACAGCAGAACTCTGGTCCACTAATGATTGGCAGTAGATTTTTACGTACTGAGTTGCCAGCCCTAAAGTACAACCTTCAACAAAGGTACACCCGTTCATGCATGTCTCCACACAGAAGACGCTTTAGTTGAGAATCGAACAGGACAACCTCTTACTGTGAGGTGACAACGCTACTGCAGCACCACCACTGCAGCGCTTGCTAGGCAGTTACAAGTAACGTGTGGTAATATGTAGAGTATCTGTGGGAGTTCTAAAGAGGTTGGATAGTGGGTAGGGGAATGGAGTTAGAATATGTTAGCCAGGTACTAGACAGTTACAATTAACATGTGGTAATATATAGTGCATCTGTGGGAGTTTTAAAGAGGCTGGATAGTAGGTAGGGGAAAGGAGTTACAATGTCAGCCAGGTGCTAGGCAGATACAAGTAAGGTTTGGTAATATATAGTGCATATGTGGGAGTATTAAAAAGGAGGTTGGATAGTGGGTAGAGGAATGGAGTTAGAATATGTCAGCGAGGCGCTAGGCAGTTACAAGTAATGTGTGATAATATAGAGTTCATCTGTGAGAGTTTTAAAGTGGTTGGATAGTGGATAGGGGAAAGGAGTTAGAATATGTCAGCCAGGTGCTAGGCAGTTACGAGTAACATGTGATAATATATTGTGCATCTCTGGGAGTTTTAAAGAGGAGGTTGGATAGTGGGTAGGGGAACTGAGTTAGAATATGTCAGCCAGGTGCTAGGCAGTTACAAGTAACATGTTATAATATGTAGTGTATCTCTGGTAGTTTTAAAGAGGTTGGATAGTGGGTAGGGGAAATGAGTTAGAATGTCAGCCAGGTGCTGGGCAGTTACAAGTAACATGTTATAATATGTAGTGTATCTCTGGTAGTTTTAAAGAGGTTGGATAGTGGGTAGGGGAACTGAGTTAGAATATGTCAGCCAGGTGCTGGGCAGTTACAAGTAACGTGTGGTAATATATAGTGCATCTGTGGGAGTTTTAATGAGGTTGGATAGTGGGTACGGGAAAGGAGTTAGACTACGTCAGCCAGGTGCTAGGCAGTTACAAGTAACGTGTGGTAATATATAGTGCATCTGTGGGAGTTTTAAAGTGGAGGTTGGATAGTGGGTAGGGGAATGGAGTTAGAATATGTCAGCCAGGCGCTAGGCAGTTATAAGTAAAGTGTGATAATATATAGTGCATCTGTGGGAGTTTTAAAGAGGAGGATGGAGAGTGGGTAGGGGAAAGGAGTTAGAATATGTCAGCCAGGTGCTAGGCAGATACAAGTAACGTGTGGTAATATATAGTGCATCTGTGGGAGTTTTAAAGAGGAGGTTGGATAGTCGGTAGAGGAAAGGAGTTAGAATATGTCAGTTAGGTGCTAGGCAGTTACAAGTAACGTGAGATAATATATAGTGCATCTGTGTGAGTTTTAAAGAGGAGGTTGGATAGTGGGTAGGGGAAAGGAGTTAGAATATGTCAGCCAGGTGCTAAGCAGTTCCAGGTAATGTGTGATAATATATAGTGCATCTGTGGGAGTTTTAAAGAGGTTGGATAGTGGGTAGGGGAAAGGAGTTAGAATATGTCAGCCAGGTGCTAGGCAGTTACAAGTAACATGTGATAATATAATGTGCATCTCTGGGAGTTTTAAAGAGGTTGGATAGTGGGTAGGGGAAAGTAGTTAGAATATGTTAGCCAGGTACTAGGTGGTTACAAGTAACGTGTGATAATATATAGTGCATTTGTGGGAGATTTAAAGAGGAGGTTGGATAGTGGGTAGTGGAACGGAGTTAGAATATGTCAGCCAGGTGCTAGGCAGTTACAAGTAACAAGTTATAATATGTAGTGTATCTCTGGGAGTTTTAAAGAGGTTGGATAGTGGGTAGGGGACAGGAGTTAGAATATGTCAGCCAGGTGCTGGGCAGTTACAAGTAACGTGTGGTAATATATAGTGCATCTGTGGGAGTTTTAAAGAGGAGGTTGGATAGTGGGTAGGGGAACTGAGTTAGAATATGTCAGGCAGGTGCTCGGCAGTTACAAGTAACATGTTATAATATGTAGTGCATCTCTGGTAGTTTTAAAGAGGTTGGATAGTGGGTAGGGGAAATGAGTTAGAATATGTCAGCCAGGTGATTGGCAGTTACAAGTAACATGTTATAATATGTAGTGCATCTCTGGTAGTTTTAAAGAGGTTGGATAGTGGGTAGGGGAAATGAGTTAGAATATGTCAGCCAGGTGATTGGCAGTTACAAGTAACATGTTATAATATGTAGTGCATCTCTGGTAGTTTTAAAGAGGTTGATAGTGGGTAGGGAAATGAGTTAGAATATGTCAGCCAGGTGATTGGCAGTTACAAGTAACATGTTATAATATGTAGTGCATCTCTGGTAGTTTTAAAGCGGTTGGATAGTGGGTAGGGGAAAGGAGTTAGAATATGTCAGCCAGGTGCTAGGCAGTTACGAATAACATGTGATAATATATTGTGCATCTGTGGGAGTTTTAAAGAGGAGGTTGGATAGTGGGAAGGGGAAATGAGTTAGAATATGTCAGCCAGGCGCTAGGCAGTTATAAGTAAAGTGTGATAATATATAGTGCATCTGTGGGAGTTTTAAAGAGGAGGTTGGAGAGTGGGTAGGGGAAAGGAGTTAGAATATGTCAGCCAGGTGCTAGGCAGATACAAGTAACGTGTGGTAATATATAGTGCATCTGTGGGAGTTTTAAAGAGGAGGTTGGATAGTCGGTAGAGGAAAGGAGTTAGAATATGTCAGTTAGGTGCTAGGCAGTTACAAGTAACATGTGATAATATACTGTGCATCTCTGGGAGTTTTAAAGAGGTTGGATAGTGGGTAGAGGAAAGGAGTTAGAATATGTCAGCCAGGTACTAGGCGGTTACAAGTAACGTGTGATAATATATAGTGCATTTGTGGGAGATTTAAAGAGGAGGTTGGATAGTGGGTAGTGGAACGGAGTTAGAATATGTCAGCCAGGTGCTAGGCTGTTACGAGTAACATGTGATAATATATTGTACATCTGTGGGAGTTTTAAAGAGGAGGTTGGATAATGGGTAGGGGAAATGAGTTAGAATATGTCAGCCAGGTGCTGGGCATTTACAAGTAACGTGTGATAATATATAGTGCATCTGTTGGAGTTTTAATTAGGTTGGATAGTGGGTAGGGGAAAGGAGTTAGAATAAGTCAGCCAGGTACTAGGCAGTTACAAGTAACGTGTGGCTATATATAGTTCATCTGTGGGAGTTTTAAAGAAGAGAATGGATAGTGGGTAGTGGAATGGAGTTAGAATATGTCAGTCAGGTGCTAGGCAGTTATAATTAACGTGGGGTAATATGTAGTGCATTGTGGGAGTTTTAATGAGGTTGGATTGTGGGAGGGGAAAGGAGTTAGAATATGTCAGCCAGGTGCTTGGCAGTTACAAGTAACACGTGATAATATATAGTGCATCTGTGGGAGTTTTAAAGAGGAGGTTAGATAGTGGGTAGGGGAAAGGAGTTAGAATATGTCAGCCAGGTGCTAGGCAGTTACAAGTAACGTGTGGTAATATATAGTTCATCTGTTGGAGCTTTAAAGAGGTTAGATAGTTGGTAGGGGACAGGAGTTAGAATAAGTCAGCCAGGTGCTAGGCAGTTACAAGTAACGTGTGGCAATATATAGTGCATCTGTGGGAGATTTTAAAAGGAGGTTGGATAGTGGATAGGGAAAGGAGTTAGAATATGTTAGTCAGGTGCTAGGCAGTTATAATTAACGTGTGGTAATATGTAGTGCATTGTGGGAGTTTTAATGAAGTTGGATTGTGGGAGGGGAAAGGAGTTAGAATATGTCAGCCAGGTGCTTGGCCGTTACAAGTAATGTGTGGTAATATATAGTGCATCTGTGGGAGTTTTTAAAAGGAGGTTGGATAGTGGGTAGGGAAAGGAGTTAGAATATGTCAGTCAGGTGCTAGTCAGTTACTAGTTATTTTATCTTTCGGCTTTTCCCAGTTAGGGGTCGCCACAGCGGAACTCCGGTCCGCTAATGATTGGCAGTAGATTTTTACGTACTGAGTTGCCAGCCCTAACGTACAACCTTCAATGAAGGTACACCCATTCACGCATGTCTCAACACAGAAGATGCTTTAGTTGAGAATCGAACAGGACAACGTCTTACTGTGAGGCGACAATGCTACTGCAGCACCATCACCGCAGCGCTTCCTAGGCCGTTACAATTAACGTCTGGTAATATGTAGAGCATCTGTGGGAGTTTTAAAGAGGTTGGATAGTGGGTAGGGGAACGGAGTTAGAATATGTCAGCCAGGTACTAGACAGTTACAAGTAACATGTGGTAATATATAGTGCATCTGTGGGAGTTTTAAAGAGGCTGGATAGTGGGTAGGGGAAAGGAGCTACAATATGTCAGCCAGGTACTAGGCAGATACAAGTAACTTGTGGTAATATATAGTGCATATGTGGGAGTATTAAAAAGGAGGTTGGATAGTGGGTAGAGGAACGGAGATAGAATATGTCAGCGAGGCGCTAGGCAGTTACAAGTAATGTGTGAGAATATATAGTGCATCTGTGTGAGTTTTAAAGAGGTTGGATAGTGGGTAGGGGAAAGGAGTTAGAATATATCAGCCAGGTGCTAGGCAGTTACGAGTAATGTGATAATATATTGTGCATCTGTGGGAGTTTTAAAGAGGAGATTGGATAGTGGGTAGTGGAACTGTGTTAGAATATGTCAGCCAGGTGCTAGGCAGTTACAAGTAACATGTTATAATATGTTGTGCATCTCTGGTAGTTTTAAAGAAGTTGGATAGTTGGAGGGGAAAGGAGTTAGAATATGTCAGCCAGGTGATTGGCAGTTACAAGTAACGTCTGGTAATATATAGTGCATCTGTGAGAGTTTTTAATAGGTTGGATAGTGGGTAAGAGAAAGGAGTTAGACTACGTCAGCCAGGTGCAAGGCAGTTACAAGTAACATGTGATAATATATAGTGCATCTGTGGGAGTTTTAAAGAGGTTGGATAGTGGGTAGGGGAAAGCTGTTAGAATATGTCATCCAGGTACTTGGCAGTTAAAAGTAACATGTGATAATATATAGTGCATCTGTGGGAGTTTTTAAGAGGTTGGATAGTGGCTAGGCGAAACAAGTCTGAATATGTCAGCTAGGTGCTAGGCAGTTACAAGTAATGTGTGATAATATATGGTGCATCTGTGGGAGTTTTACATAGGTTGGATAGTGGGACGGGAAAGGAGTTAGAATATGTCAGCCAGGTGCTAGGCAGTTACAAGTAATGTGTGATAATATATAGTGCATCTGTGGGAAGTTTTAAAGAGGATGGATAGTGGGAAGGGGATAGGAGTTAGAATATGTAAAACAGGTGCTAGGCAGTTACAAGTAATGTGTGGTAATATGTAGTGCATCTGTGAGAATTTTAAAGAGGTTGGATAGTGGGAAGGGGAAAGGAGTTAGAATATGTCAGTCAGGTGCTAGGCAGTTACAAGTAACGTGTGGTAATATATAGTGCATCTGTGGGAAGTTTTAAAGAGGTTGGATAGTGGGTAGGGGAAAGGAATTAGAATAAGTCAGCCAGATGCTAGGCAGTTACAAGTAATGTGTGGTAATATATAGTGCATCTGTGGGAGTTTTTAAGTGGAGGTTGGACAGTGGGTAGTGAAAGGAGTTAGAATATGTCTGCCAGGTGATAAGCAGTTACAAGTAACGTGTGGTGATATATACTGCATCTGTGGGAGTTTTAAAGAGGTTGGATAGTGTGTAGGGGAAAGGAGTTAGAATATGTCAGCCATGTGCTAGGCATTTACAAGTATTATGTGATAATACATAGTGCATCTGTCAGAATTTTAAAGAGCAGATTGGATAGTGGGTAGGGGAAAGAAGTTAGAATATGTCAGCCAGGTGCTAGGCAGTTACAAGTAATGTGTGGTAATATATGGTGCATCTGTTGGAGCTTTAAAGAGGTTAGATAGTGGGTAGGGGACAGGAGTTAGAATATGTCAGCCAGGTGCTAGGCAGTTACAAGTAACATGTGGTAATATATAGTGCATCTGTGGGAGTTTTAAAGAGGTTGTATAGTGGCTAGGGGAAAGGAGTTAGAATATTTCAGCCAGGTGCTAAGCAGTTACAGGTAACATGTGGTAACATATAGTGCATCACTGGGAGTTTTAAAGAGGTTGGATAGTGGGAAGGGGAAAGGAATTAGAATATGTCAGCCAGGTGCTAGGCAGTTACAAGTAACGTGTGGTAATATATAGTCCATCTGTGGGAGATTTTAAAAGGAGGTTGGATAGTGGGTCGGGAAAGGAGTTAGAATATGTCAGTCAGGTGCTAGTCAGTTACTAGTTGTTGTATCTTTCGGCTTTTCCCGGTTAGGGGTCGCCACAGCGAAACTCCGGTCTGCTAATGATTGGCAGTAGATTTTTACATACTGAGTTGCCAGCGCTAACGTACAACCTTCAATGAAGGTACACCCATTCACGCATGTCTCAACACAGAAGATGCTTTAGTTGAGAATCGAACAGGACAACGTCTTACTGTGAGGCAATAATGCTACCGCAGCACCACCATCGCAGCGCTTGCTAGGCCGTTACAAGTAACGTGTGGTAATATGTAGAGCATCTGTGGGAGTTTTAAAGAGGTTGGATAGTGGAAAGGGGAAATGAGTTAGAATGTCAGCCAGGTGCTGGGCAGTTACAAGTAACGTGTGCTAATATATAGTGCATCTGTTGGAGCTTTAAATAGGTTGGATAGTGGGTAGGGGAAAGGAGTTAGAATAAGTCCGCCAGGTACTAGGCAGTTACAAGCAACGTGTGGCAATATATAGTGCATCTGTGGGAGTTTTTAAAAGGAGGTTGGATAGTGGATAGGGAAAGGAGTTAGAATATGTCAGTCAGGTGCTAGGCAGTTATAATTAACGTGTGGTAATATGTAGTGCATTGTGGGAGTTTTAATGAAGTTGGATTGTGGGAGGGGAAAGGAGTTAGAATATGTCAGCCAGGTGCTTGGCAGTTACAAGTAATGTGTGGTAATATATAGTGCATCTGTGGGAGTTTTTAAAAGGAGGTTGGATAGTGGGTAGGGAAAGGAGTTAGAATATGTCAGTCAGGTGCTAGTCAGTTACTAGTTATTTTATCTTTCGGCTTTTCCCAGTTAGGGGTCGCCACAGCGGAACTCCGGTCCGCTAATGATTGGCAGTAGATTTTTACGTACTGAGTTGCCAGCCCTAACGTACAACCTTCAATGAAGGTACACCCATTCACGCATGTCTCAACACAGAAGATGCTTTAGTTGAGAATCGAACAGGACAACGTCTTACTGTGAGGCGACAACGCTACCGCAGCACCACCACTGCAGCGCTCTTAATGTTACAAGCAACGTCTGGTAATATGTAGAGCATCTGTGGGAGTTTTAAAGAGGTTGGATAGTGGGTAGGGGAACGGAGTTAGAATATGTCAGCCAGGTACTAGACAGTTACAAGTAACATGTGGTAATATATAGTGCATCTGTGGGAGTTTTAAAGAGGCTGGATAGTGGGTAGGGAAAAGCTACAATATGTCAGCCAGGTACTAGGCAGTACAAGTAACGTGTGGTAATATATAGTGCATATGTGGGAGTATTGAAAAGGAGGTTGGATAGTGGGTAGAGGAACGGAGTTAGAATATGTCAGCGAGGCGCTAGGCAGTTACAAGTAATGTGTGAGAATATATAGTGCATCTGTTTGAGTTTTAAAGAGGTTGGATAGTGGGTAGGGGAAAGGAGTTAGAATATATCAGCCAGGTGCTAGGCAGTTACGAGTAACGTGATAATATATTGTGCATCTGTTGGAGTTTTAAAGAGGAGATTGGATAGTGGGTAGTGGAACTGTGTTAGAATATGTCAGCCAGGTGCTAGGCAGTTACAAGTAACATGTTATAATATGTAGTGCATCTCTGGTAGTTTTAAAGAAGTTGGATAGTTGGAGGGGAAAGGAGTTATTATGTCAGCCAGGTGATTGGCAGTTACAAGTTATGTCTGGTAATATATAGTGCATCTGTGAGAGTTTTTAATAGGTTGGATAGTGGGTAAGAGAAAGGAGTTAGACTACGTCGGCCAGGTGCAAGGCAGTTACAAGTAACATGTGATAATATATAGTGCATCTGTGGGAGTTTTAAAGAGGTTGGATAGTGGGTAGGGGAAAGCTGTTAGAATATGTCATCCAGGTACTTCGCAGTTAAAAGTATTGTGTGATAATATATAGTGCATCTGTGGGAGTTTTTAAGAGGTTGGATAGTGGCTAGGGGAAACACGTTTGAATATGTCAGCTAGGTGCTAGGCAGTTACAAGTAATGTGTGATAATATATGGTGCATCTGTGGGAAGTTTTAAAGAGGTTGGATAGTGGGAAGGGATAGAGTTAGAATATGAACAGGTGCCAGGCAGTTACAAGTAATGTGTGGTAATATGTGTGCATCTGTGGGAATTTTTAAAGAGGTTGGATAGTGGGAAGGGAAAGGAGTTAGAATATGTCAGTCAGGTGCTAGGCAGTTACAAGTGTGGTAATATATAGTGCATCTGTGATGTTTAAAGAGGTTGGATAGTTGGTAGGGAAAGCGAATTAGAATATAAGTCAGCCAGGTGCTAGGCAGTTACAAGTAACGGTGGTAATATAATGCATCTGTGGAGTTTTAAGAGAGGTTGGACAGGGTGAAAGGAGTTAGAATATGTCTGCCAGGTGCTAAGCAGTTACAAGTAACGTGTGGTAATATATACTGCATCTGTGGGAGTTTTGAGGTTGGATAGTGGGTGGAAAGGAGTTAGAATATGTCAGCCATGTGCTAGGCAGTTACAAGTAACATGTGAAAATATATTAATTCCAACTCCATTCTCCTACACACTATCCAACCTTCTCTTTAAATCTCCCACAGATGCACAATATATTATCAAACATTACCTGTAACTGCCTAGCACCTGACTGACATGCTCTAACTTCTTTCCCCTACCCACTATCCAACCTTCTCTTTAAACCTCCCACAGATGCACGATATATTATCACACGTTACTTATAACTGCCTAGCACCTGGCTGACATATTCTAACTCCTTTCCCCTACCTACTATCCATCCTCTTTAAAACTCCCAAACATGCACTATATATTGCCACACGTTACTTGTATCTGCCTAGCACCTGGCTGACATATTCTAACTCCTTTCACTACCCACTGTCCAACCTCTTTAAAACTCCTACAGATGCACTATATATTATCACACATTACTTCTAACTGCCAAACACCTGACTAACATATTCTAACTCCTTTCCGCTACCCACTACCCAACCTCCTCTTTAAAACTCCCACAGATGCACTATATATTACCACATGTTACTTGTAAATGTCTAGCACCTGGCTGACATATTCTAACTCCTTTCCCCTCCCACTATCCAGCCTCTTTAAAACTCTCACAGATGCACCATATATTATCACATGTTACATGTAACTGCCGAGCACCTGGATGACATATTATAAAACCTTTCCCCCATCCACTATCCCACCTCTTTAAAACTCCCACAGAAACAATATATATTATAACAACTTACTTGTAACTTCCTAGCAGCTGCCTGATGTAGTCTGACTCCTTTCTCCTACCCACTATCCAACCTCATAAAACTCCCACAAATGCACTATATAATACCACATGTTACCTGTAAATGCCAAGCACCTGGCTGACATATTCTACCTCCGTTCCCCTCCCACTATCCAACCTCTTTAAAACTCCCACAATGCACTATATATTGCCACACGTTACTTGTAACTGCCTAGCACCTGACTAACATATTCTAAATCCATTCCACTACCCACTATCCAACCTAATCTTTAAAACTCCCACAGATGCATTATATATTATCACATGTTACTTGTAACCGCCTAGTGCCTGGCTGACATAGTCTAACTCCTTTCCCCTACCCACTATCCATCCTCTTTAAAACTGCCAAACATGCACTATATATTACCACACATTACTTGTAACTGCCTAGCACCTGGCTGACATATTCTTATGCAGTTCCCCTACCCACTATCCAACCTCCTCTTTAAAACTCCCGCAGATGCACTATATATTATCATATGTTACTTGTAACTGCCTAGCATCTGGCTGACATAGTCTAACTCCTTTCCCCTACCCACTATCCAACCTCTTTAAAACTCCCACAGATGCACTATATATTATCACATGTTACTTGTAACTGCCTAGCACCTGGCTGACAGAAACCCCTTTCCCCTACCCACTATCCATCCTCTTTAAAACTCCCACAAATGCACTATATATTACCACACATTACATGTATCTGCCTAGCACCTGGCTGACATATTCTAACTCCTTTCCCCTACCCACTATCCAACCTGTTTAAAACTCCCACAGATGCACTATATATTATCACATGTTACTTGTAACTACCTAGCACATGGCTGACATATTCTAACTTCTTTCCCCTACCTAAAATCCAGACTCTTTAAAACTCCCACAGATGCACTATATATTACCACATGTTATTTATAACTGCCTAGCACCTGGCTGACATATTCTAACTCCTTTCCCCAACCCACTATCCAACCTCTTTAAAACTCCCACTGATGTACTATATATTACCATATGTTATTTGTAACTGCCTAACACCTGGCTGACATATTCGAATTCTTTACCCCTACCCACTATCCAACCTCTTTAAAACTCCCACAGATGCACTATATATGACCACACATTACTTGTAACTGCCTATCACCTGGCTAACATATTCTAACTACTTTCCCCTACCCGCTATCCAACCTCTTTAAAACTCCCACAGATGCACTATATATTGCCACACATTACTTGTAACTGCCTAGCACCTGGCTGACATATTCTAACTCCTTTCCCCTTCCCACTATCCAACCTCTTTAAAACTCCCAGAGATGCACAATATACTATCACATGTTACTTGTAACTGCCTAGCAGCAGTGGTGGTACTGTGGTAGTGTTGGCAATTCACAGGTAGACGTTGCCCGCTCGATTCTCAGTCAGAGCGTTTTCTGTGTGGCAGCATGCGGGAACGGGCGTTCCTTTGTTGAAGGATGTGCGTTAGGCTTGGCAAGCCAGCACGTAAAACTCTACTGACAATCATTGGCAGACAGGAGTTCCACTGTAGCGACCCCTAACAGGGAAAAGCCGAAAGACACAAACAAACAAACTTGTAACTACCTAGCACCTGTTTGACATATTCTAACTCCTTTCCCCTACCCACTATCCACCCTCTTTAAAACTCCCACAGATGCACTATATATTACCACACATTACTTGTAACTGCCTAGCACCTGGCTGACATATTCTAACTAATTTCCCCTTCCCACTATCCAACCTCTTTAAAACTCCAAGAGATGCACTATATATTATCAAATGTTACTTGTAACTGCCTAGCACCTGTGTGACATATTCTAACTCCTTTCCCCTACCCACTATCCAACCTCTTTAAAATTCCCACTGATGTACTATATATATTATCACACGTTACTTGTAACTGACTAGCACCTGGCTGACATATTCTAACTCAGTTCCCCTACACACTATCCAACCTCCTCTTTAACACTCCAACAGATGCACTATATATTATCACTTGTTACTTGTAACTGCCTAGCACCTCTGTGACATATTCTAACTCCTTTCCCGTACCCACTATCCAACCTTTTTAAAACTCCCACATATGCACTATATATTACCACAAGTTACTTGTATCTGCCTAGCACCTGGCTGACATATTCTAACTCATTTCTGTACCCAACACCAACCTCTTTAAAACTCCCACATATGCACTATATATTACCACACGTTACTTGTATCTACCTAGCACCTGGCTGACATATTCTAACTCCTTTCCCCTACCCACTATCCAACTTCTTTAAAACTCCCACAGAAGCACTATATATATTACCACGTTACCTGTAACTGCCTAGCACCTGGCAGACATATTCTAACTCCTTTCCCCTACCCACTATCCAACCTCTTTAAAACTCCCACAGATGCACTATATATATTACCACATGTTACCTGTAACTGCCTAGCACCTGGCGGGCATATTCTAACTCCTTTCCCCTACCCACTGTCCAACCTCTTTAAAACTCCCACAGATGCACTATATATTACCACACATTACTTGTAACTGCCTAGCACCTGGCTGACATACTCTAACTCCTTTCCCCTACCCACTATCCAACCTCTTTAAAACTCCCACAGATGCACTATATATTACCACACGTTACTTGTATCTGCCTAGCACCTGGCTGACATATTCTAACTCATTTCTGTACCCAACACCAACCTCTTTAAAACTCCCACATATGCACTATATATTACCACACGTTACTTGTATCTGCCTAGCACCTGGCTGACATATTCTAACTCCTTTCCCCTACCCACTATCCAACTTCTTTAAAACTCCCACAGAAGCACTATATATATTACCACATGTTACCTGTAACTGCCTAGCACCTGGCGGACATATTCTAACTCCTTTCCCCTACCCACTATCCAACCTCTTTAAAACTCCCACAGATGCACTATATATATTACCACATGTTACCTGTAACTGCCTAGCACCTGGCGGGCATATTCTAACTCTTTTCCCCTACCCACTGTCCAACCTCTTTAAAACTCCCACAGATGCACTATATATTACCACACATTACTTGTAACTGCCTAGCACCTGGCTGACATACTCTAACTCCTTTCCCCTACCCACTATCCAACCTCTTTAAAACTCCCACAGATGCACTATATATTACCACACATTACTTGCAACTGCCTAGCACCTGGCTGACATAATCTAACTCATTTTTCCTACCCACTCTCCAACCATTTTCAAACTCCCACAGATGCACTATATATTATCACACATTACTTGTAACTGCCTAACACCTGGCTGACATATTCTAACTCCTTTCCCCTCCCACTATCCAACCTCTTTAAAACTCCTACAGCTGCACCATATATTACCACACGTTACTTGTAACTGCCAAGCACCTGGATGACATATTATAAAACATTTCCCCCACCCACTATTCCACCTCTTTAAAACTCCGACAAACGCACTATATATTATCACACGTTACTTGTATCTACCTAGCACCTGGCTGACATATTCTAACTCCATTCCCCTACCCACTATCCAACCTCTTTAAAACTCCCACAGATGCAT
Source organism: Protopterus annectens (assembly GCF_019279795.1). NCBI lineage: Eukaryota > Metazoa > Chordata > Ceratodontiformes > Protopteridae > Protopterus > Protopterus annectens. The sequence goes on along the minus strand of NC_056740.1, from coordinate 405,804,516 downwards.
CATATATTATCAAATTACTTGTAACTGCTGAGCACCTGGATGACATATTATAAAACCTTTCCCCCACCCACTATCCCACCTCTTTAAAACTCCCACAGATGCACTATATATTATCACACGTTACTTGTAACTGCCTAGCAGCTGCCTGACGTAGTCTGACTCCTTTCCCCTACCCACTATCCAACCTTATAAAACTCCCACAGATGCACTATACATTACCACACGTTACTTGTAACTGCCAAGCACCTGGCTGACATATAATACCTCCGTTCCCCTCCCACTATCCAACCTCTTTAAAACTCCCACAATGCACTATATATTACCACACATTACTTGTAACTGCCTAGCACCTGACTAACATATTCTAACTCCATTCCACTACCCACTATCCAACCTCCTCTTTAAAACTCCCACAGATGCATTATATATTATCACACGTTACTTGTAACTGCCTAGTGCCTGGCTGACATATTCTAACTCCTTTCCCCTACCCACTATCTATCCTCTTTAAAACTCCCAAACATGGACTATATATTACCACACGTTACTTGTAACTGCCTAGCACCTGGCTGACACATTCTAACTCCTTTCCCCTACCCACTATCCAACATCTTTAAAACTCCAACAGATGCACTATATACTATCACATGTTACTTGTAACTGCCTAGCACCTGGCTGACATATTCTAACTCCTTTCCCCTATCCACTATCCAACCTCTTGAAAACTCCCACAGATGCACTATATATTACCACACATTACTTGTAACTGCCAAACACCTGGCTGACATTATCTAACCTCTTTCTACTACCCACTATCCAACCTCCTCTTTAAAACTCCCACAGATGCACTATATATTACCACACGTTACTTGTAACTGCCTAGCACCTGGCTGGCATATTCTAACTCCTTTTTCCTACCCACTCACCAACCTTTTTAAAACTCCCACAGATGCACTATATATTATCACACATTACTTGTAACTGCCTAACACCTGGCTGTCATATTCTAACTCCTTTCCCCTCCCACTATCCAACCTCTTTAAAACTCCCACAGATGCACTATATATTATCACACGTTACTTGTAAATGCCTAGCAGCTGCCTGACGTAGTCTGACTCCTTTTCCCTACCCACTATCCAACCTCATATAACTCCCGCAATGCACTATATATTACCACACGTTACTTGTAACTGCCTAGCACCTGACTAACATATTCTAACTCCTTTCCCCTACCCACTATCCATCCTCTTTAAAACTCCCAAACGTGCACTATATATTACCACGCATTACTTGTAACTGCCTAGCACCTGGCTGACATATTCTTATGCAGTTCCCCTACCCACTATCCAACCTCCTCTTTAAAACTCCCACAGATGCACTATATATTATCACATGTTACTTGTAACTGCCTAGCACCTGGCTGACTTAGTCTAACTCCTTTCCCCTACCCACTATCCAACCTCCTCTTTAAAACTCCCACAGATGCACTATATATTATCACATGTTACTTGTAACTGCCTAGCACCTGGCTGACGTAGTCTAACTCCTTTCCCCTACCCACTATCCAACCTCTTTAAAACTCCCACAGATGCACTATATTTTACCACACATTACCTGTAACTGCCTAGCACCTGGCTGACATATTCTAACTCCTTTCCCCTACACACTATCCAACCCCCTTTTTAAAACTTCCACAAATGCACTATATATTATCACACATTGCTTATAACTGCCTAGCGCCTGGCTGACAAATTCTAACTCTTTTCCCCTACTCACTATCCAACCTCCTCTTTAAAACTACCACATATGCACTATATTTTACCACACATTACCTGTAACTGCCTAGCACCTGGCTGACATTTTCTAACTCCTTTCCCCTACCCACTATCCAACCTCTTTAAAACTCCAAGAGATGCACTATATATTATCACGTTACTTGTAACTGCCTAGCACCTGTTTGACATATTCTAACTCCTTTCCCCAACCCACTATCCAACCTCTTTAAAACTCCCACAGATGCACTATATATTGCCACACATTACTTGTCACTGCCTAGCACCTGGCTGACATATTTTAACTCATTTCCCCTTCCCACTGTCCAACCTCTTTAAAACTCCCAGAGATGCACTATATATTATCACATGTTACTTGTAACTGCCTAGCAGCGGTGGTGGTACTGTGGTAGCGTTGGCAATTCACAAGTAGACATTGCCCATTCGATTCTTAGTCAGAGCGTCTTCTGTGTGGCAATATGGGTGAACAGGCGTTCCTTTGTTGAAGGTTGTGCGTTAGGCTTGCCAAGCCAGCACGTAAAACTCTACTGCCAATCGTTAGCAGACAGGAGTCCCTAACTGGGAAAAGCCAAAAGACACAAACAAACAAACTTGTAACTGCCTAGCACCTGTTTGACATATTCTAACTCCTTTCCCCTACCCACTATCCAGCCTCTTTAAAACTGCCAAACATGCACTATATTCTACCACACTTTACTTATAACTGCCTAGCACTTGGCTGACATATTCTAACTCCTTTCCCCTACCCACTATCCAACCTCTTTAAAACTCTCACAGATGCACTATATATTACCACACATTACTTGTAACTGCCTGTCACTTGGCTAACATATTCTAACTACTTTCCCCTACCCACTATCCAACCTCTTTAAAACTCCCACAGATGCACTATATATTATCAAATGTTACTTGTAACTGCCTAGCACCTGTTTGAAATATTCTAACTCCTTTCCCCTACCCACTATCCAACCTCTTTAAAAGTCCCACAGATGCAATATATATTATCAAATGTTACTTGTAACTGCCTAGCTCCTATTTGAAATATTTTAAATCCTTTCCCCTACCCACTATCCAACCTCTTTGAAACTCCCACTGATGTACTATATATATTATCACACGTTACTTGTAACTGTCTAGCACCTGGCTGACATATTCTAACTCAGTTCCCCTACCCACTATCAAACCTCCTCTTTAACACTCCCACAGATGCACTATATATTACCACACATTACTTGTAACTGCCTAGCACCTGGCTGACATATTCTAACTCAGTTCCCCTACCCACTATCCAACCTGCTCTTTAACACTCCCACAGATGCACTATATATTATCACATGTTAATTGTAACTGCCTAGCACCTGGCTGACATATTCTAACTCCTTTCCCCTACCCACTATCCAACCTCTTTAAAACACCCACATATGCACTATATATTAGCACACGTTACTTGTATCTGCCTAGCACCTGGCTGACATATTCTAACTCCTTCCCTGTACCCACTACCAACCTCTTTAAAACTCCCACATATGCACTATATATTACCACATGTTACTTGTATCTGCCTAGCACCTGGCTGACATATTCTAAATCCTTTCCCCCACCCACTATCCATCCTCCTCTTTAAAACTGCCACAGATGCACTATATATTACCAAACGTTACTTGTAACTGCCTAGCTCCTGGATGACATATTCTAACTCCTTTCCCCTACCCACTGTCCAACCTCCTCTTTAAGATTCCCACAGATGCACTATATATTATCACAAATTACTTGTAACTGCCTAGCACCTGGCTGACATATTAAAAGTCCTTTCCCCTACCCACTATCTAACCTCCTCTTTAAAACTCCCACAGATGCACTATATATTATCACATGTTACTTGCAATTGCCTAGCACCTGGCTGACATATTCTAACTCATTTTTCCTACCCATTCTCCAACCTTTTTAAAACTCCCACAGATGCACCATATATTATCACACGTTAATTGTAACTGCCAAGCACCTGGATGACATATTATAAAACCTTTCCCCCACCCACTATTCCACCTCTTTAAAACTCCCACAGATGCACTATATATATTATCAAACGTTACTTGTATCTGCCTAGCACCTGGCTGACATATTCTAACTCCTTTCCCGTACCCACTACCAACCTCTTTAAAACTCCAATATATGCACTATATATTGCCACACATTACTTGTATCTGACTAGCACCTGGCTGACAGAGTCTAACTCCTTTCCCCTACCCACTATCCAACCTCTTTAAAACTCCCACAGATGCACCATATATTATCACATGTTAATAAAAAACAAAAAACCACAGCCACCGAGCCCAAATAAATCCAGTTCCAAGAGAAGAGCCGAGAGTGAGCTTAACGTAAAAGGTTTATTAACGCAAACAACACCACGTTTTCGTCTTCAACTTTTTCAACATAACAAATACAATTAAAACAATTCTGCTTTATATTCTCCTTGCACATTGCAAATTCAAAGCAACCAATCAATGTCAGCAGTCAAGTTAATTGCTTAATGAATCTTGTTTTAAATGTACAGTATTGTAAAGAGGCTTAAATATCACAACTTACTTAAAAATGTTGAAACAAGATGTAAAGAAGTGCAAGATAGGAAAATAGGCAAAATTAGGAGGGACTTAGAGGAATATAAGAACAAAACACATTACCCTAAGCCCAAAACTCCACCTAGTAATAGTTATGGCAATTGGGCCAGAGAGCAAACCGACGAACAGGTTTGGATAGAAGAGGATGACATTGAACAAGCCAACGAGGACAATGGTCCCCCCTCCCCTAAGGAGATCTGAAAGGTTAATGAACCAGGAAAGAGTTGTATACAACCCAAAAAACTACAGGGGCAGAGGGTGGAGGCCGTCACGGCAAAGGAATCAGGCCTGGCAGTAACCGATACCGTTACCAAAGTTATGTCTACCTTGACCTACAATGATTTCAATATATTCAATTACTCAAATGCCAAAATTGACAAAACTTGGTTCGACCTGTTTTCTAAGGGATTCACTTTTATCCCTAGACACAAAACCGACATTTTTAGGTTATTGGTTGATATCAAATTATTTATAAGAAAAAAGAATTTGGAGCTATTTTTCAAAGGAAACATTGAGAACCGTGACCATTTCAACTTAAGATGTAGAAGTACTTTCAACCCCCCCATACATCCCCAACTTAGAAATTTTGAGCTGAAGGTTGAAAAAGAAATTAGAACTCTAGTTGCGAGTAAATATATATACTCCAATTTAACTCCAGCAGAAATGGCTACCCTAAAAGACATTACCAACAATCACAGTTTGAGAGTGATGAAGCCAGACAAAGGTGGGGGGGTAGTAGTAATGGACTCCATTGTATATGAAGGTAAAATGATGAACCTTCTTAATGACACAGACAAATATTCAAGGGTTTCTATCAATGAAATTAATATAGCCCACAGAAAAATTCAAACTACACTATATAGTATGTTAATGGATGGATCTATCGACAGTGACACATACAAGTATCTCTATGTGGAGAAACCTAAGATATCTTGTATCTTCGGTATACCTAAAGTACACAAAGACAGTGTAGATCCACCTTTAAGGCCCATTGTATCAGCCGAAGGTTCTATGACTGCCCCTTTAGCCAAATTTGTAGACCAAAAGGTTAAAATTGTCTTAGAAGGCACAAAACACATTCTTAAGGATTCCTGGGATTTTTTGAGGAAACTGGAACCCTCAGTTTATTCCAATGGCTTGTCTTTTGGCACAATGGATGTCATAGACCTATTTGGAAGCATTCCACATGATGAAGGTTTAAACTGGTTCGAAGAAATGTTAGTTGATAGTCACAAGTTCAAACAGAATGATTTCAGGAATATACTCACCCTGATGGAATTAGTACTTAAGAACAATTTCCTATTTTTTCAGGGTGAATATTTCAAACAGGAAAAAGGTGTGGCTATGGGGGCACACTGTGCCCCGAGCTATGCCAATATTATTATGGCCCACTGGGAACAAAAATTTCTTCTACACTCCTCATTTAGCCAACAATGGGCCTTATACACTAGATTCCTGGACGACCTGTGTTTTCTCTGGTCAGGAGATCATGACAGTTTTTGCCAGTTTTTTAATTATGTCAATACCTCTACAAGCTTTTTGAAATTCACACAGCATTTTGACCAGGACAATCTGAGATACTTGGATGTCTGTATAGGTAAGCAGGAAGGTGGTTTTACATCGAAGGTGTATAGAAAGGAAACATTTTGCAACTCTTACTTGCACTACACCAGCTGTCATCCTCCCTATCAAAAGAAAGGTATAGTGAAGGGACAGCTTGTGCGTCTCAGTAGGATGACCTCGGATGACCACATCTTTTTCGAAGACGTTAACTATCTCAGAGGTTTGTTTAAAAATAGAGGCTACCCGTTGGAGTTATTTAACCACATTTTTGATGAAGTTAACCTTAAAAGGGAAAATGCCTTTGCGCCCATATTAGGCAAAGCTGTTACGGTGCCACCAGAAACAACAGAAAATCAGACTTGTCGCAACTATGGGGCTGGCCTAATTACTACCTTTGATGGACATTCAGCATGTATTAAAAAATTATTCATGAGGGAATGGGAAAACTTTTCCACAATATCTGACCTAGAATATATCTTTGATAAAGAATTAACGTTTACTTATAGAAAAGGTAAAACCATCAAGAATATGCTGGAACATGGTTCCAAAGACAGGACTACTAAACCTAAGAAAGGGGTATTTAAATATGGTAGATGCAGTTATTGCACATATTTAACCTGTGGGGACAGTTTTTATTTGAAAGCTAGGGACACAAAGCTCTTTCTAAACACCTATGTGAATTGCGACACTAAAGGAATAATTTACATTGCCATTTGTAAAAAATGTGAGGCATTCTATATAGGGAAAAGCGAAAGAAAACTCAAGCAGAGAATCTATGAGCATGTTTATGACATCAGAGTACACAATGAAAAAAATGCATTGTGTAAGCATGCTTTAAAATGTGGTACTACAGGATATCAATTCTTTGTCTTAGAGGTAGTACCCACAAACCCTAGGGGTGGTATGTGGGAGACCCTTATTGAATATCGTGAATTGTTTTGGCAAGTAGTTTTAGATGCAAGTAGAAATAAAGGGCTCAACGACATGGTTTCCCTAGCTCCTGTTTTAAAGCTTAGAGCTGCTAAGCTTTAAACATTATTTTTTCAACACTTTATGGTCACAATTTATTCAAGTAAGAATTGCAAGGCAATATGATCTATTCCCAGCTTGTTACATAGTCCAAAATGTGATAACAAAAACTTTTTTTAAGTTTATTATCCATGAAAGCCACCAGATGGCGCTTGACCTATCAATAAATTACACACAATGTATATATTTTAAACCATAATTTTAACAGATTTTACCTTTTTTTTAACCATATACTCAATTAAAAAATTCATATATTTTTGACATTTCATGAGGCTGTAATGACATATAGATTTATATAACCAGCAATTGTTCATGATTATGTTTAACCTTTACAACTGGGCGCCATAGTGGAAAGTGCATCGGACACGGATATCCTTCAGAAGGGACTCACGGAAACAGATAGCTGGTGCCAGAGCCATGGCCTGAAGTTAAACGCCAAAAAATGTATAGTCATACCCTTCGGGAAAAACAAGGTAACCCCAAGCTACCATATAGGTGGCAATCCACTAAGCACAGAAGAGGTTATCAGGGACCTGGGGACCCAGGTTGACAGTGGCCTTTCTTTTGACACTCACATTGCTAAAGTGGTTAGAAAGACCTTCTACATTGCCCACCTGATCATGAAGGGATTCACATCCAGATCTAGTGAGGTCATTGTTCCCCTGTACTCTTCACTTATCAGACCAATGATCGAGTACAATGCCCCATTCGGGATGTATCTCACCCGACATCTGCAGCAATTGGAGAGACCCCAAAAGTTCCTCACCAAAAGGATAAAGGGACTCCAAAATCTGTCATATGCTGCCAGATTGAAGAAACTCCAGCTCTATTCAGTCGCATACCGCCTGCTCAGAGGTGACATGTGCCTGACATACAAGGCCATGTCCAACCCGTAATTAATGGACATGCTCCACCTCTAAAAATCCAAATCCACCAAAACCACTAGAGCAAGCGACTTAAACCTTAGCACGGATATAAATAGGACGTGCTGGAGGGATAGATTTATCACTCAGAGACTCCCTATGCTGTGGAATAAAATCCCGGTCCATGTGAGGCAGAGCACCTCGCTGACTCTGTTCAAGAGAAATCTAGACCTGTGGATGGGAGATCATAGGTTTACCCCGGGAATCATCTCTGTGTCACTGCTGGACAGAGGCACAACAAACTAATGGGCACAGTATTTTTTCATATAAGGGGTGGCGTAAGCCACAGTAATTTGGGCTAGGCTTATAAATGCCTTAGGGCAGATAGCCTAGTATAAACCTATGAACCTATGAACCTATGAACCTAATACTGTACTTTTAAAACAAGATTCATTAAGCAATTAACCTGACTGCTGACATTGATTGGTTGCTTTGAATTTGCAATATGCAGGGAGAATATAAAGCAGAATTGTTTTAATTGTATTTGTTATGTTGAAAAAGTTGAAGATGAAAACATGGTGTTGTTTGCGTTAATAAACCTTTTACGTTAAGCTCACTCTCGGCTCTTCTCTTGGAACTGGATTTATTTGGGCTCGGTGGCTGTGGTTTTTTGTTTTTTATTAGTTTTTTCCTTGCCACTTGCTGCTTGATTTCAGTTACTATTATCACATGTTACTTGTAACTGCCGAGCAGCTGGATGACATATTATAAAACCTTTCCCCCACCCACTATCCAACCTCTTTAAAACTCCCACAGATGCACTATATTTTATCACACATTACCTGTAACTGCCTAGCACCTGGCTGACATATTCTAACTCATTTCCCCTACCCACTATCCAACCCCCTCTTTAAAACTTCCACAGATGCACTATATATTATCACACATTGTTTATAACTGCCTAGCGCCTTGCTGACAAATTCTAACTCCTTTCCCCTACCCACTATCCAACCTCCTCTTTAAAACTCCCACAGATGCACTATATATTAACACACGTTACATGTATCTGCCTAGCACCTGGCTGACATATTCTAACTCCTTTCCCCTACCCACTATCCAACCTGTTTAAAACTCCCACAGATGCACTATATATTACCACACATTACCTGTAACTGCCCAGCACCTGGCTGACATATTCTAACTTCTTTCCCCTACCTAAAATCCAGCCTCTTTAAAACTCCCACAGATGCACTATATATTATCACACGTTACTTGTAACTGCCTACCACCTGGCTGACATATTCTAACTCCTTCCCCTACCCACTATCCAACCTCTTTAAAGCTCCAACAGATGCACTATATATTACCACACGTTACTTGTAACTGCCTAGCACCTGAGTGACATATTCTAATTCCTTTCCCCTACCCACTATCTAACCTCCTCTTTAAAATTCTCACAGATGCACTATGTATTATCACTCATTACTTGTAACTGCCTAGCACCGAGCTGACATATTCTAACTCCTTTCCCCTACCCACTATCCAACCTCTTTAAAACTCCAAGAGATGCACTATATATTATCATATGTTACTTGTAACTGCCTAGCACCTGTTTGACATATTCTAACTCATTTCCCCAACCCACTATCCAACCTGTTTAAACCTCCCACTGATGTACTATATATTACCGCACATTATTTGTAACTGCCTAGCACCTGGCTGACATATTCTAACTCCTTTCTCCTACCCACTATCCAACCTCTTTAAAACTCCCACAGATGCACTATATATTACCACACATTACGTGTTACTGTCTAGCACCTGGCTGACATATTCTTACTCAGTTCCCCTACCCACTATCCAACCTCCTCTTTAAAACTCCCACAGATGCACTATATATTATCATACGTTACTTGTAACTGCCTAGCACCTGGCTGACATATTCTAACTCCTTTCCCCTACCCACTATCCAACCTGTTTAAAACTCCCACAGATGCACTATATATTATCACACATTACTTGTAACTGCCTAGCACCTGGCTGACATATTCTATCTCCTTTCCCCTAGCCACTATCCAACCTTTTTAAAACTTCCCACGGATGCAGTACATATCACCAAACGTTACTTGTAACAGCCTAGCACCTGGATGACATATTCTCAGCCCTTTCTCTACCCACTGTCTAACCTCCTATTTAAAACTCCCTCAGATGCACTATATATTATCACAAGTTAATTGTAACTGCCTAGCACCTGGCTGACATATTCAAACTCCTTTCCCCTACCCACTATCTAACCTCCTCTTTAAAAGTCCCACAATTGCACTATATATTATCACATGTTACTTGTAACTGCCTAGCAACTGGCTGACATATTCTAAATCCTTTCTCCTACCCACTATCCAACCTTTTTAAAACTCCCACAGATGCACTATATATTATCACACATTACTTGTAACTGCCTGGCACCTGGCTGACATATTCTAACTCCTTTCCCCTGTCCACTATCTAACCTCTTTAACACTCCTACAGATGCACTATATATTATCACATGTTACTTGTAACTGCCTGGCACCTGGCTGACATATTCTAACTCCTTTCCCCTACCCACTATCCAACCTTTTCTTTAAAACTCTTACAGATACACTATATATTATCACACGTTACTTGTAATTGCCAAGCACCTGGCTGACATATTCTAACACCTTTCCCCTACCCACTATCCAACCTCCTCTTTAAAACTCCCACAGATGCACTATATATTATCACACATTACATGTAACTGCCAAGAAACTGGCTGACACATTCTAACTCCTTTCCCCAACCCACTGCCCACCCTCTTTTTTAAAACTCCCACAGATGCATTATATTTTATCACACTTTACCTGTAACTGCCTAGCACCTGGCTGACACATTCTAACTCCTTTCCCCTACCCACTATCCAACCTCTTTAAAACTCCCACAGATGCACTATATATTCCCACACGTTACTTTTAACTGCCTAGCACCTGGCTGACATATTCAAACTCCTTTCCCCTACCCACTATCTAACCTCCTCTTTAAAAGTCCCACAATTGCACTATATATTATTACATGTTACTTGTAACTGCCTAGCAACTGGCTGACATATTCTAACTCCTTTCTCCTACCCACTATCCAAACTTTTTAAAACTCCCACAGATGTACAATATATTATCACACGTTACTTGTAATTGCCTAGCACTTGGCTGACATATTCTAACTCCTTTCCCCTACCCGCTATCCAAACGCTTTTAAAACTCCCACAGATGCACTATATATTACCACACGTTACTTGTAACTGCCTAGCACCTGGCTGACATATTCTAACTCCTTTCCCCTACCCACTATCCAACCTGTTTAAAACTCCCACAGATGCACTATATATTATCATACTTTACTTGTAACTGCCTAGCACCTGACTGACATATTCAAACTCCTTACCCCTACGCACTATCCAACCTCTTTAAAACTCTCACAGATGCACTATATATTACCACACGTTACTTGTAACTGCCTAGCACCTGGCTGACATATTCTAACTCCTTTCCCCTACCCACTATCCAACCACCTCTTTAAAACTCCCACAGATGCACTATATATTATCACATGTTACATGTAACTGCCTAGAACCTGGCTGACATATTCTAACTCCTTTCCCCTACCTACTATCCAACCTCCTTTTTAAAACTCACACAGATGCATTATATATTATCAGACGTTATCTGCAACTGCCTAGCACCTGGCTGACTTATTATAACTCCTTTCCCCTAAACACTATCCAACCTCCTCTTTAAAACTCCTACAGATGCACTATATATTATCACGGCCCCCCTATGAAATCCTGAACACACAGCATCCCGATGTCCAAAATACCGAGATGAAAAGCCCAAAACCCCACATTACCGAAAGACCAAAAGCGCAAATTTCAAACAAGGAATTTTGAGTTAGCGCTTCTGGTGTTGTGGTTCAGGTAATTGTGTGTGTAAGTGTGTTTGTGAGGGGCTTTAGTGTGTGTAAGTGTGTGTTGTGACTGTGGAGTGTGTGTGTGTGTGTGTGTGTGTGTGTGTGTGTGTGTGTGTGTGTGTGTGTGTGTGTGTGTGTGTGAGGGACTGTAATTTGTGGATGTGAGTTTGAGTTGGGTGCATGTTTCTGCGATCTCGGAGTAAGAATAATAGCGTAGGGGGGTTTTGGGGGGCACAGCCCACCAAATGGGGGTTGAAGGGGGTCAAAGCCTCCCGGCTTATCTTTGTTGTTTGGTGGTTTGTTTGGTTATGGGGGGAGGGTGTGTGTGTATGTTTGTGTGTGTGCTGTATGTATGTATTAGTTTTGCAATTTTGAATTTCGCGCTTTCAATGTTTCTATAATGTGGGGTTTTGGGCTGTTCTTTTAGGTATTTTGGGCTTCGGAATTCTGTGCATTCAGGATTTTGCAGGGGACCCATTATCACACGTTACTTGTAACTGCCTACCACCTGGTTGACATATTCTAACTCCTTTCCCCTACCCACTATCCAACCTCCTCTTTAAAACTCCCTCAGATGCACTATATATTATCACACATTACTTGTAACTTGCACCTGACTGACATATTCAAACTCCTTTCCCCTACCCACTATCCAACCTCCTTAAAATTCCTAGAGATGCACTATGTATTATCACAAGTTACTTGTAACTGCCTAGCACCTGGCTGACATATTCTAACTTCTTTCCCCTCCCCACTATACAACCTCTTTAAAACTCCCACAGATGCAGTATATATTATCACACATTATGTGTAACTGCCTAGAACTTGGCTGACATATTCTAACTCCTGTCTGCTACCAACTATCCAACCTCCTCTTTAAATCTCCCACAGATGCAGTATATATTATCACAAGTTACTTGTAACTGCCTAGCACTTGGCTGACATATTCTAACTCCTTTCCCCTACCCACTATCCAACCTCTTTAAAACTCCCACAGATGCACTATATATTATCAAACATTACATGTGACTGCCTAGCACCTGGCTGACATATTCTAACTCCTTTCCCCTACCCACTATCCAATCTCCTCTTTAAAACTCCCACAGATCACTATATATTACCACACGTTACCTGTAAATGCCTAGCACCTGACTGACATATTCTAACTCCTTTCCCCAACCCACTATCCAACCTCCTCTTTAAAACTCCCACAGATGCACTATATATTATCACATGTTACTTGTAACTGCCTTGCACCTGGCTGACATATTGTAACTCCTTTCCCCTACCCACTATCCATCCTCCTCTTTAAAACTCCCACACATTCAATATGTATTACCACACATTATTTGTAACTGCCTAGCACCTGGCTGACATATTATAACTCCTTTCCCCTACCTACTATCCAACCTCTTTAAAACTCCCACAGATGCACTATATATTATTACACGTTACTTGTAACTGCCTAGCACCAGGCTGACATATTCTAACTCCTTTCCCCTACCCACTATTCAACCTCTTTAAAACTCTCACAGATGCACTATATATTACCACGTTACTTGTAACTGCCTAGCACCTGACTGACATATTCTAACTCCTTTCCCCTTCCCACTATCCAGCTTTTTTAAAACTCCCACAGATGCACTTTAAATTATCACATATTACATGCCTAGCAACCACAGTGGTGGTGCTGTGGTAGCGTTTTTGCCTCACAGCAGGATGTTGTCGCGTTCAATTCTCAGCTAGAGCATCTTCTGTGTGGAGGCATGCGTGAATGGGTGTACCTTCATTGAAAGTTGTGCGTCAGGGCTGGTAACTCGGCAAGTAAAAATCAACTGCCAATCATTAGAGGAACGGAGTTCTGCTGTGGCGACCCCTAACCAGGAAAAGCCGAAAGACACAACAACAACAACATGTAACTGCCTAGCACCTGACTGACATATACAAACTCCTTTCACCTACCCACTATCCAACCTCCTTAAAATTCCCAGAGATTCACTATATATTATCACACGTTACTTGTAACTGCCTAGCACCTGGCTGACATATTCTAACTCCTTTCCCCTATGCACTATTCAACCCCTTTAAAACTCCCACAGATGCACTATATAAAACCACATGTTACTTTTAACTGCCTAGCTCCTGTCTGACATATTCAAACCCCTTTTCCCTACCCACTATCCAACCTCCTCTTTAAATCTCCTAAAGATGCACTATATATTATTATGGGTCCCCTACAAAATCCCAAACACACAGAATAATGACGTCCAGAATACCAAAATGAAAAGCCCGAAACCCCACATTACCGAAAGACCAGAAGCGCGACTTTCAAAATCCCGATGATAAGGGAGTTTGAGTTAGCACTTCTGGTGTTGCAGTTCAGGTAAGTTTGTGTGTGTAAGTATGTTTGTGAGGGACTTTAGTGTGTGTTGTGACTGCGGTGTGTGTGTGTGTGTGTGTGTGTGTGTGTGTGTGTGTGTGTGTGTGTGTGTCTGTGAGGGACTGTAATTTGTAGGTGTGAGTTTGAGTTGTGTATATATTTGTGCGATCTCAGAGCTAGAATAATAAAGTAGGGGTGTGTGGGGGGCACAGCACCCCATATAGGGGGTGCAGGGGGTCAAAGCCCCCTGCTTATCTTTAGTGCAGGGTGGTTTGTTTGGTTATGGGAGGAGGGTGTGTGTGTGCTGTATGTATGTATTAGTTTTGCTATTTTGAATTTCGCGTTTTCAACGTTTCAGTAATGTGGGGTTTCGGGCTTTTCTTCTCTGTATTTTAGACGTCGGGATTCTGTGCATTCGGGATTTCGTAGGAGACCGGTTATCACACGTTACTTGTAACTGCCTAGCACCTGGCTGACATATTCTACCTCCTTTCCCCTACCCACTATCCAACCTCTGTAAAACACCCACAGATGCACTATGTGTTATTACACATTATATGTAACTGCCTAGCACCTGGGTGACATATTCTAAATCCTTTCCTCTATCCACTATCCAACCTCCTCTTTAAAACTGCAACAGATGCATTATATATTACCACACGTTACTTGTAAATGCCTAGCACCTGACTGACATATTCTAACTCCTTTCCCCAACCCACTAGCCAACCTCCTCTTTAAAATTCCCACAGATGCACTGTATATTATCACACATTACTTGTTACTGCCTAGCACCTGGCTGACACATTCTAACTCCTTTCCCCTACCCACTATCCAACCTCCTCTTTAAAACTCCCACAGATGCACTATATATTGTCACATGTTACTTGTAAGTGCCTAGCACCTGGCTGACATATTCTAACTCCTTTCCCCTACTCACTATCCAACCTCGTTAAAACTCCCAAAGATGCACTATATATTACCACACGTTACTTGTAACTGCCTAGCACCAGGCTGACATATTCTAACTCCTTTCCCCTACCCACTATCCAACCTCTTTAAAACTCCCACAGATGCACTATATATTACCACGTTACTTGTAACTGCTTAGCACCTAACTGACATATTCTAAATCCTTTCCCCTACCCACTATCCAGCTTTTTTAAAACTCCTTGACTAAACACAACGCTTCACCACACTCGAGCACCAAAGCCAGGATAGTCGCTATTAGTAAAGCTGTTCTTGTATTTGTACTTAAACGAATACTGGAAACTTTCCACAAAAACGTTTTATTTCACTTTGAAGTGTGCAAATATTCATACACTTTTCGTCAGGGCTCCTGCCCCAACTTCATCAGAAACAACAACCCTTTTAAAATATGCCTTTATATAGTAAATCTGAACATCATTATCCATTATAATTGATTAATTGATGAATTGAATTAATTTAGTTAATTCCAGCATAAATGTTAAAAGTCAATGTATAAAGAAAGTGTGAATACAGCCAGCGTTTTGATTCAGTATTATACACAAAATTAAAACAATATTGAAGCTATGTTAAAATACTTTTAAACCAATACGTGAACCCTCCTTACAAACATGTTTCCTTTAATATTTCACTCACTTAATAATGACAAGTATATGTATACAATTATAAATAAAAACATTCTAACCTAATTCTAGTATATTGTATTAACATTTTAATAAATAATAAAGAATAATGAAGAATAATGGAACACATCTCATTTAGACCTGGAAATCTAACAGCATTAGTTCTAAGTTGCCAAAGCAATTCTATTTTTTCTAAAAATAAACTTTCATTTCCGCCTCTACCATCTGAGTTAACTTGATCTATAACTCTAAATTTAAAACTATGAGTCGGAAACATATCAATATGTCTAGCCAAGGCATTCTCCATTTTCTTGACATTAATATTGTAAATGTGTTCTTTAATTCTATCAACCAATTTCCTGTCAGTCTTTCCTATGTAGAATGCCTGGCATAACTGGCATTTCGCTAGATAAACAACTTGCTTACTGTTGCAACTATACTTTAATGTTGATCTATACTCTCTTTTGTTTATTACAAATTTACTTCCTTCTTCTATGTACTTGTAACAATTACACATAGAACATTTCGACATGCCTCTTTTAATTGTTGGCAACCCATTTTTCTTTTGTAGGATTTCTTTTAAATTCATCCCACGTTTAAACACCATCTTGGGTTTACTTGGCAACAATTCACTGAAAAATTTGTCGTTCATCAAGTATTCCCAATTCTTTGTAACTATATTCACTATTAAATTTGAATCCATGTTGTATGTGCAAATAAAGTTACACCCAAATGAATCATCCACTTTTTCCTTATCAGTAGTATTGAATTCTACCATCATCACATCCCTTTCTTGCCTCATTGCTACTCCTAATTTCAAGATGGGGACATATAAACCTTCCATTCTTTTAAATTTGACTTCTGTGAGTATCTCATTTAGAAAATATAGAGGGTAGCCTCTGAATGATTAAATTCATCATTAAATTCTTCTTCTAATGATGTCATACGGGCTGCTCTTACTAGTTGTCCTTTGACTACTGATTTCTTCTGATGTTTCGGGTGGCAACTAGTAAAGTGGAGGTACATATTTGAATGAGTTTCTTTCCTATGAATTTTAGACAAATAAGATTTCCTTTCATAATCTTTCCTCAATGAAACATCCAACATATTCTACCTCCTTTCCCCTACCCATTATCCAACCTCTTTAAAACACCCACAGATGCACTATATATTACCACACGTTACTTGTAACTGCCTAGCACCTGTTTGACATATTCTAACTCCTTTCCCCTACCCACTGTCCAACCTCTTTAAGACTCACACCGATGCACTATATATTATCACACGTTACTTGTAACTGCATAGCACTTGGTTGACATATTCTAACTCCTTTCCCCTACCCACTATCCAATCTCTTTAAAACTCCCACAGATGCACTATATATTATCATATGTTACTTGTAACTGCCTAGCACCTGGCTGACATATTCTAACTCCATTCCACTACCCACTATCCAACCTTTTTAAAACTCCCACAGATGCACTATATATTATCATAAGTTACTTGTAACTGCCTAACACCTGGCTGACATATTCTAACTCCTCTCCCCTACCGACTATCCAACCTCTTTAAAACTCCCAGAAATGCACTATATATTACCACATGTTACTTGTAACTGCCTAGCACCTGGCTGACATATTCTAACTCTTTTCCCTACCGACTATCCAACCTCCTTTTTAAAACTCCTACAGATGCACTATATATTACCACATGTTACTTGTAACTGCCTAGCACCTGGCTGACATATTCTAACTCCTTTCCCCTACCCACTGTCCAACCTCTTTAAGACTCACACCGATGCACTATATATTATCACACGTTACTTGTAACTGCATAGCACTTGGTTGACATATTCTAACTCCTTTCCCCTACCCACTATCCAATCTCTTTAAAACTCCCACAGATGCACTATATATTATCATATGTTACTTGTAACTGCCTAGCACCTGGCTGACATATTCTAACTCCATTCCACTACCCACTATCCAACCTTTTAAAACTCCCACAGATGCACTATATATTATCATAAGTTACTTGTAACTGCCTAACACCTGGCTGACATATTCTAACTCCTCTCCCCTACCGACTATCCAACCTCTTTAAAACTCCCAGAAATGCACTATATATTACCACATGTTACTTGTAACTGCCTAGCACCTGGCTGACATATTCTAACTCTTTTCCCTACCGACTATCCAACCTCCTTTTTAAAACTCCTACAGATGCACTATATATTACCACATGTTACTTGTAACTGCCTAGCACCTGGCTGACATATTCTAACTCCTTTCCCTACCCGTTATACAACCTCCTCTTTAAAACTCCTACAGATGCACTATGTATTATCACGGGTCCCCTACGAAGTCGCGAACACACAGAATCCTGACGTCCAAAATACCGAGATGAAAAGCCCGAAACCCCACATTACCAAAAGACCAGAAGCGCGAAATTCAAAATGCCGATGTTAAGGGATTTTGAGTTAGCGCTTCTGGTGTTGCGGTTCAGGTAAGTATGTGTGTGTAAGTGTGTTTGTGAGGGGCTTTAGTGTGTGTAAGTGTGTGTTGTGATTGTGGTGTGTGTGTGTGTGTGTGTGTGTGTGTGTGTGTGTGTGTGTGTGTGTGTGTGTGTGTGTGAGGGACTGTAATTTGTGGGTGTGAGTTTGAGTTGTCTATATGTTAGTGCGATCTCGGAGTTAGACTAATAAAGTAGGGGGTTGTGGGGGGCGCAGTCCCCCACATGGGGGGTGCTGGGCATAAAAACCCCCCTGCTTATCTTTAGTGTAGGGTGGTTTGTTTTGTTATGGGGGAGGGTGTGTGTGTGTATGTTTGTGTGTATACTGTATGTATGTATTAGTTTCGCGATTTTGAGTTTCGCGCTTTCAACGTTTCGGTAATGTGGGGTTTCAGGCTTTTCTTCTTGGTATTTTGGGCATCGCGATTCTGTGCATTCGGGATTTCATAGGGGACCCATTATCACAAGTTACTTGTAACTGCCTAGCACCTGGCTGACATATTCTAACTCCTTTCCCCTACCCACTATCCAGCCTCCTCTTTAAAACTCCCACAGTTGCATTATATATTATCACATTACTTGTAACTGCCTAGCACCTGGCTGACATATTCTAACTCCTATCCCCTACCCACTATCCAACCTGTTTTAAACTCCCACAGATGTACTATATATTATCACACATTACTTGTAAATGCCTAGCACCTGGCTGGCATATTCTAAGAACTTTCCCATACCCACTATCCAACCTCCTCTTTAAAACTACAACAGATGCACTATAAGATATCACACGTTACTTGTAACTTCCTAGCACCTGGCTGACACATTCTCAATCCTTTCCCCTACCCACTATCCAACCTCCTCTTTAAAACTCCGACAGATGCATTATATATTATCACATGTTACCTGTAACTGCCAAGCACCTGGCTGACACATTCTAACTCCTTTCCCCTACCCACTATCCAACCTCCTCTTTAAAACTCCCACAGAAGCACTATATATTATCACACGCTACATGTGTCTGCCTAGCACCTGGCTGACATATTCTAACTCCTTTCCTCTACCTACTATCCAACCTCTTTAAAACTCCCACAGATGCACTATATATTACCACACATTACTTGTAACTGCCTAGCACCTGGCTGACATATCCTAACTCCTTTCCCCTACACACTATCCAACTTTTTTAAAACTCCCACAGATGCACTTTATATTATCACACATTATTAGTAACTGCCTAGCACCTGGCTGACATATTCTAACCCCTTTTCCCTACCCACTATCCAACCTCCTCTTTAAAACTCCTAAAGATGCACTATACATTATCATGGGTCCCCTACGAAATCCCAAACACACAGAATCCCGACGTCCAAAATACTGAAATGAAAAGCCCAAAACCCAACTTTACGAAAGACCAGAAGCGCGAATTTCAAAATCCCGATGATAAGAGATTTTGAGTTAGCGCTTCTGGTGTTGCAGTTCAGGTAAGTATGTGTGTGTAAGTGTGTTTGTGAGGGACTTTAGTGTGTGTAAGTGTTGTGACTGCGGTGTGTGTGTGTGATTGTGTGTGTGTGTGTGTGTGTGTGTGTGTGTGTGTGTGTGTGTGTGTGTGTGTGTGTGTGTGTGTCTGTGTGTGTGTGTGTGTGTGTGTGTGTGTGTGTGTGTGTGTGTGTGTGTGTATGAGGGACTGTAATTTGTAGATGTGAGTTTGAGTTGTGTACATATTTTTGTGATCTCAGAGCTAGAATAATAAAGTAGGGGGGTGGGGGGCACATTCTCCCACAAATGCACTATGTATTACCACACATTATTTGCAACTGCGTAGCACCTGGCTGACATATTCTAACTCCATTCCACTACCCACTATCCAACCTCTTTAAAACTCCCACAGATGCACTATATATTATCACACATTGCTTGTAACTGCCTAGTAAATGGCTGACATATTCTAACTCCTTTCTCCTAACCACTATCCAACCTCTTTAAAACTCCCACAGATGGACAATATATTACCACACATTACTTGTAACTGCCTAGCATCAGGCTGACATATTCTAACTCCTTTCCCCTACCCACCATCCAACCTCTTCTTTAAAACTCCCACTGATGCACTATATATTATCACACGTTACTTGTAACTGCCAAGCACCTGGCTGACATATTCTAACCCCATTCCCCTACCCACTATCCAACCTCCTCTTTCAACCTCCCACAGATGCACTATATATTATCACACGTTACTTGTAACTGCCTAACACCTAGCTGACACATTCTAACTCCTTTCCCCTACCCACTATCCAACCTCCTTTATAAAACTCCCACAGATGCATCATATATTATCACACGATACTTGTAACTGCTTAGGACCTTGGTGACATATTTTAACTCCTTTCACCTACCCACTATCCAACCTGTTTAAAACTCCCACAGATGCACTATATATATTACCACGTTACCTGTAACTGCCTAGCACCTGGCGGACATATTCTAACTCCTTTCCCCTACCCACTATCCAACCTCTTTAAAACTCCCACAGATGCACTCTATATTATCACACGTTACTTGTAACTGCCTAGTAAATGGATGACATAGTCTAACGCCTTTCCTCTACCTACTATCTAACCTCTTTAAATCTCTCACATATGCACTATATATTATCACACGTTACTTGTAACTGCCTAGCACATAGCTGATATGGTCTAACTCCTTTCCCCTACCCACTATCCAACCTCTTTAAAACTCCAACAGATGCACTTTATATTATCACACATTACTTGTAACTGCCTAGCAACTGGCTGAATATTTTAACTCCTTTCCCCTACCCACTACCCAACCTCTTTAAAACTCCCACAGATGCACTATATATTATCACACATTACTTGTAAATGCCTAGCACCTGGCCGACATATTCTAACTTCTTTCCCCTACCCACTATCCATCCTCCTCTTTACAACTCCCACAGGTTCACTATGTATTACCACACGTTACTTGTAACTGCCTAGCACCAGGCTGACATATTCTAACTCATTTCCCCTACCCACTATCCAACTTTTTTAAAACTCCCACAGTTGCACTATATATTATTACACTTTACATATAACTGCCTAACACTTGACTGACATATTCAAACTCCTTTCACCTACCCACTATCCAACCTCCTTAAAATTCCCAGAGATTCACTATATATTATCACACGTTACGTGTAACTGCCTAGCACCTGGCTGACATATTCTAAGTCCTTTCCCCTACCCACTATTCAACCTCTTTACAACTCCCACAGATGCACTATATATTACCACACGTTACTGGTAACTGCCTAGTTCCTGTCTGACATATTCTAACTCCTTTTCCCTACCCACTATCCGACCTCCTCTTTAACCTCTTACAGATGCACTCTGTGTTATCACGGGTCCCCTACGAAGTCCTGAACACACAGAATCCCAACGTCCAAATTACCGAGATGAATAGCCCGAAACCCACATTCAGACCAGAGGTAATTTCAAAATCCGATGATAAGGGATTTTGAGTTAGACTTCTGGTGTTCTGATTCAGGTAATATATGTGTGTAAGTGTGTTTATGAGGGCTTTAGTGTGCGTAAGTGTGTGTTGTGATTGTGGTGTGTGTGTGTGTGTGTGTGTGTGTGTGTGTGTGTGTGTGTGTGTGTGTGTGTGTGTGTGTGTGTGTTTGTGATTTTGTGTGTGTGTGTGTGTGTGTGTGTGTGTGTGTGTGTGTGTGTGTGTGTATGTACATGTTTGTGCGAAGTCGGCGCTAGAATAATAAAGTAGGGGGCACAGCTCCCCACATGGGGGGGGTGCAGGCGTTCAATGCCCCCATGCTTATCTTTAGTGTAGGGGGTTTGTTTGGTTATGGGGTGAGGGCTGGCATATTCTAACTGCTTTCCCCTACCCACTATCCAACCTCTTTAAAACACCCACAGATGCACTATGTATTATTATACATTACATGTAACTGCCTACCACCTGACTGACATATTCTAACTCCTTTCGCCTACCCACTATCCAACCTCCTCTTTAAAACTCCCACAGATGCACTATATATTACCTCACATTACTTGTAAATGCCTAGCACCTGACTGACATATTCTATCTCCTTTCCCCTACCCACTATCAAACCTCTTCAAAACTCCCACAGATGCACTATATATTATCACATGTTACTTCTTACTTGTAACTGCCTAGCACCTGGCTGACATATTCTAACTCCTTTCCCCTAACCACTATCCAACCTCTTTAAAACACCCACAGATGCACTATGTATTATTACACATTACATGTAACTGCCTACCACCTGACTGACATATTCTAACTCCTTTCGCCTACCCACTATCCAACCTCCTCTTTAAAACTCCCACAGATGCACTATATATTACCTCACATTACTTGTAAATGGCTAGCACCTGACTGACATATTCTATCTCCTTTCCCCAAGCCACTATCCAACCTCCTCTTTAAAACTCCCACAGATGCACTATGTATTATCACACGTTACTTGTAACTGCCTGGCACCTGGCTGATATATTCTAACTCCTTTCCCCTAACCACTATCAAACCTCTTCAAAACTCCCACAGATGCACTATATATTATCACATGTTACTTCTTACTTGTAACTGCCTAGCACCTGGCTGACATATTCTAACTCCTTTCCCCTAACCACTATCAAACCTCTTCAAAACTCCCACAGATGCACTATATATTATCACGTTACTTCTTACTTGTAACTGCCTAGCACCTGGCTGACATATTCTAACTCCTTTCCCCTAATCACTATCAAACCTCTTTAAAACTCCTACAAATGCACTATATATTATCACGGGTCCCCTACGAAATCCCGAACACACAGAATCCTGAAGTTCAAAATACCGAGATGAAAAGCCCAAAACCCCACATTACCGAAAGACCAGAAGCGCGAAATTCAAATTCCCTATGTTAAGGGATTTTAAGTTTGCACTTGTGGTGTTGCGGTTCAGGTAAGTATGTGTGTGTAAGTGTGTTTGTGAGGGGCTTTAGTGTGTGTAAGTGTGTGTTGTGACTGTGTGTGTGTGTGTGTGTGTGTCTGTCTGTGTGTGTGTGGGTGTGTGTGAGTGTGTGTGGGTGAGTGTGGGTGTGTGTGGGTGTGTGTGTGCGTGTGTGTCGGTGTGTGTGTGTGAGGGACTGTAATTTGTGGGTGTGAGTTTGAGTTGTCTATATGTTTGTGCATTTTCAGAGTTAGAATAATAAAGTAGGGGGGGTGTAGATGCACTACATATTATCACATATTACTTGTAACTGCTTAGCATCTGGCTGACATATTCTAACTCCTTTCCCCTACCCACTATCCAACCTCTTTAAAACTCCCACAGATGCACTATATATTATCACTTGTTACTTATAACTGCCTAGCACCTGGCTGACATATTCTAACTCCTTTCCCCTACCCACTATGCAACGTCTTTCAAACTCCCACAGATGCAGTATATATTATCACACG
The DNA here is from genome assembly GCF_019279795.1 of Protopterus annectens. NCBI lineage: Eukaryota > Metazoa > Chordata > Ceratodontiformes > Protopteridae > Protopterus > Protopterus annectens. The sequence continues at coordinate 405,780,685 of NC_056740.1, read as the reverse complement.
TTACTTACCAACTCACTGTTGCCTACTCCCCAGTGCCCCATGTATACCCACTAACTGTTCCCTAGACCAGTTGAAAAGCTTTCCCTTAAAATGTCAGTGCACCTCATATGAACTTGTCTATATTCTCCTCCTTTTTTATTTTTTCCTTTCTTGTCTTATCTTTAGTACATCTTCAAGATTATCTCTACTAGACATATAGTGTATGAACAACCATCATATGTTACTACCTGCTATACTTTTAATTGCATGTCTAAATCTCTATGCTTATGTAAATATCTTATGCAATCATATGTTATTGTCTGCTATATTTTTATAACTGAATGTGTAAATATCTTGTGTAGTTTGTTAGCAATTGTTCTGGAAAGTTTCTCCCCGGGCCTTTGCTGAAAACAGACAGCTCTGTCCAGTTGGACCTCCCCGGTATACAAGTGTAAAATAAATAAAAAAATTTCTGATGCATTTGACTTGCTGATGTGCAGTGAATATATCAGTATTGGGTCTGAGGATGCACTGTATGCCAGACACAAGTCAATTTGTAGGACACCAAGTATAGTGACAGGGCTTTGAGTCAGTCCATGCAGGACATTGTTTAGGCCTTGCATCCTTTTAAAATGGTATCTCTGTGAGCGCTCCAGTTGTTGCATGCATCCGGACAGATACATTCCAAAGATTGCATTATATTCAATGATTGGCCTAATGAGGGCTGAGTAACTGGGAGCAATAACATCCATAGATTTAGACACAATCCCTTTGTTTATAAGCTGTGCACTATAGAAGGAGTTTCTTACAATGGACACCTTAGTCAAATGCTAGGTCATGGTCAACATAAGTTCCCAAATCCTGAACAACTGGGTCAGCTCTTTCAGTACATTGTCAGTGTTGTAGTTCCCTATGGTAGATGACTTCAGAAAGGATACAGTAACGCAATCTTTGGCATTTAGTTTCAGTCCATGATTTTGGCACCAGTTATTTATTTGGGACAAGTCTTACTACAGGATGGCTAAGTCATTTGGGGATTCAGTGACTGCTTTAGGCTTGCAGTCATTGCAAACTTAGTCAGCCAGACCCCTTTGGTATTGTTTTTGTTTTACTTTGGAAAAGTATATAACAAACAAGAGAAGTCCCAGCACAGAAACCTGGGGGCCTCCTCTGGCTACTGTTATTTTTGTGGAGGCAACTTCCTGTGTTTTAATTCCCTGCATCCTATCTGTGAGCCAGTTGGTAACGGGTAAGAGGGGATTATTCCCAGTTTATTTAGCTTTTCTACTATGCCTGAGTGGGGAATTGTTTCTAACGCTTTGGCCAGGTCAAGGTATGGGGACTGTATTCTTTTGCTTTAATCCATTGCTTTGGTGACCTTTTCAAAAACATCCACCAAGTTGTGTAAGCATGACCTATCCTTGACAAATTCAAATGAGAAAGGTCCAGTGTTTTTTTTTTGTTTTCTATATCCTGAATGATTAATTCCATGATACTTCTTTCCATGGCTTTGCCTATGAGTCTGGTCAAACTTATGGGTCTGTAATTACATTGGTCTGTGGAAGGTTCTCCCTTATGGAGGTGAATGATTGTAGCTGTTCTCCAGTCACTTGATACAAAACCTGTATGGAGGCGAAGATGGAATAATGTTGTTAGGGGTGTGGCTAAATCATGCTTCATGTTATTTAAGATGCATCCAAGGATATTGTCAGGACTCACTGATGCAATGTTTTTAGCTTTTGATAGCACTTTCATGACTTGCTCTTGTGTGATAGTTGGAGGCAAGACAGATACAGGTATGGCTTAAGGGACAGATGGAGGGGAGAGAGGTTAGAGCTAAATTTATAGGCCAGTAGGTTCACTACATCTTCAGCCTCAGCGTAGGTAGCATAATTCATAATCATTCATGACTAGCTCACTACATTACTGCATTGATAACATAAAAAAGGCCTTGTGACTGTCTTTGGCTTGGGTCAAACTTGGCTGTGCTGGACTTTATTAAGCTAGTATTTGTTAAATTCTGTTTGCATGATGGAGGCCTCACTCTCATGAAAAACCATGTACTGTGAATAACACACACATCCACCACATTCTATATCAAGCCACATTAAAATCTCTTATGCTAAGGCTGTAAAAACTCATTACCAAACTCTCTTGGATCCAGGAAATCTAGGTCTCAGCATAAATCCAACACCATATCCCATTTCATGCACACTCTTAACAAAGTCGCCAGGAGTCAAATCACTTCAAATCCTCTACACCAGATCACTGTGTAATTAATAATGCTTTAGTGATCAGTGACTTTATAGTTGGGCAAACAGATTGTCCATTCACTAGGCTGGATAAGACAGAGTGATGGTTAATTGTCTTTCAGGTGCTTGGATCTCTGATAGCTCAATGGCCCTTAAGATTCTTTCACCTAATAAATATGACTACAACATAGTGGTGGCCCTTGTGGGGGTGGATGGCTTGGGGTACACTCCCTGTGGGATATGTAGAGAGTCATGTCAGAACTCTCCCTGCATGTTACAAATACAGGCAAGATACTGGTCCTGAGTGGAATTCTTCCTTCTAGAAGAATTATGCTTAAGTCCAAAGAAAAAATAATTGGCTTTAATAGCTGAATACAAATTTGGCATAATTTGAGGGAGAACCACTATGATTCAGCATGGAATTAAATGCATGTTAGTTCTACTTGCTTTAGGAAAGGTGGCCTGCAGTGTTTATTCCAAGGTTTATGGATACCTGATAAATGTTTTGCTATCCCATGGTGACTTATTTAGGCAGAGTCCAGCTTATGACATCCCAACATAACTAACACATCGGCTCCAAAACGGGATCACATTAAGGTGGCTCTGCTGAATACCATAAGGTGCAACAACAAACTGCCTAACCTTGAGGATCTCCTGCATGTAAAACACATCCATGTTGTGTAATTGCTGAAACTTGGTTTTAATGTATAGAAAGTGTCCCCCCCATACATGTGTTTAATGCCTACCATGCCTTCGGGCCTGAAGGCAACACTGGTGGCAATTCCATAACTGCTAGGGACCATATCACTTCCAGCCAAATACCCAGTTTCAGCTGAAACATGCATGTCCACAGCTAATGGGGTTTGGCATTATTGGCCTGAATTTGTCCACCGGGCATTCAGAACTCCATATAGCTGATGCACCTGATGTCCTTAAGGGGTTATTTGCATATATCCCATGTTATCTCTAATACAAGAGGTTTTAAGGAATCACACATTGGAAAAATCTAGCTTGGCAGGGTTTTCTTTTTTTTTTTTGCTGATTGTTTTTTCTGTGTGACCTTGTTCCTCATTGTTTTACTATCAAGTGCCCCAGGAAATGTAATTATGAAATAAAAATGGTGTTCTGTTTGGCCTTAAGCTTGATGTGCAGGCTATTTTATATAGGTAAAATGGAAAGGACCATTAAAGATAAAATGTATGAGCATGTAACAAAAATAAAAAACAAGCACAGAAGAACGTATTATGGAGACACATTCAAAAACTGATGAGTATAGATTTGTTGTTTTTATTGTAGAGGTCCTTAATGATTTGAGAGGGAGCCTTTAAAGATTAGACTTGAAGTCAAAAGAGCTTGAGTGGCAACTGAAAACTAATGTTCCTGCTCCAAAGGGGGTAATGATTATATTTCTATTAGTAGTCTTCTGAAGTTAAAAGCACTTACCTGCTAGAAATATTGGCATGTATTGTGTGGGCATTTTTTATTTTATTTCAATTTTATTTTCATTTTTTTCAGCTATGTTATTTCTTTATATTTTTACTTTGCTTATAACTCAAATGCATGAATTTTGGTTTGTCTCTTTAAGTTTTTCAATTAACTAATAAACTGGTTGATTAATGAGTTTTCTGGGGGGTGGAGTTTTACCAACACTATTTAAACTTGCGGTATACATCTGCATCTTTTAACTCTGAAGAAGTCCCGTTCATGTTGTGGGATGAAAGCACTTAGTTGTGGATTATTAAAACAGTTTTTGTTTTTATCCTGTGCTTGTTGATAGTTTCTTCATATTATATATACAGTGGATTAGTTTTTCAGCTCATTTCTGTGATGGTGACACAACCTCCTGGCTTTTGCTCTTCAAAGTTCTCATATAGTTGAATCGGTCACCCTTTCCCACCCATCACTACTAAAGAACATGTACTGAGGTTGCTTTCCAAGACCAAAAATACTTCTTCCATGGGACCCGATACTATACCTGGCTGTTTCATAAGCAGTACAAAGCAAGCCTTAAAAGACCACCTCCTTCATCTGCTTAACCTGAGTTTAGCCACAGGCTTTGTCCCTGAAATTTGGCCCACAACAGTAGCACTACTACTCCTTAAGAGTGGCCTTATCACTGAACCTGAGAATTACAGCCCCATCAGCCTGACAAGTGTCACCTGCAAAGCCATAGAATGTATTATAACTGACCTGATAAACTATAATATCAAAACCCTCATCAAGTCTAGACCTGCAGCAGTTTGGCTTTGTTAGGAGCAGAACCTGTCTAATGAGTCTGGTTAACTTCTTCAAGGGAGTGATGCAGGCTGTCGATAGTGCTCATGCTGTCCACATGGGGTAACTGGACCTGGCCAGGACATTTGATACTGCCCCTATGCATTTATAGTTAGTAAGTTTAAAATTTTAAAAATAGATCCCCGTGTGGATCTCAGAACAGATAGCAAACTGGCGAAAAGACAAAAATCTACACAGTGCAGCTGGCAGGTGTCTCAGAGAATATGAAAATGACCACTGGCGTCTCACAGGGCTTACTGTTGGGGCATATTCTGTTCAGCATTTACTTTTCTGACCTTCAGTCCATGAACCAAGACATCTGGTTGATTAACTCTGTAGATTTTTGCAAACTGCTAGCTATTGTCAAGTCCCTCAAACCATTTGGTCAGAACTTTCACTCTTAAATACCCAGTGCACTAAAATGTGCTCAAGCTAAATGCAAGAAATGCAAAATTGTCACATTTAGTAGAAAAAAACCCTTACAGACTGCACAGATAATCCAACACTTCTAAATGAGAATGTTGTTACGGACCTTGGATTGTGGGTTTCTCTTTCAGTCATCTTGTCAGATCAGGAAATCATTCTACTTAGTGCAGCTAATTGCAAACGGAAGATTGTCCTGGTCTAAAGGGGTCATTGTTCCAATATATTCTTATTCAATGCCTTATTTAAATTAATATTGTGTGCATCTCTTGCTCATAATAGCTTGCTGCAACCTGCTGTTTTTGTACACTATTACACACTGTGTATATTGTGAGTACCTACTAGAGAGCTTTGTAAATATGTTTGACTCATATATGTTATGTTCTATCTGTGTTATCTAGAGCTTTTCCTCCCCAGGCGTCCGCTGAAAATGGACATATATCCAGTCAGACTATCCCAATCAACAAATGTAAAATAAAATAAATAATAAATAAATAATACATATTCTGCATTGATTAGGTCAGTTATTGAGGACAACACCCTCCTTCTACATATTCCTTCCTAAACAGATCAAACAAAAAGAAAGGCCTCAGAGGCTCCTAACCTAGATCACCAGAATAAAAACCCTAAAAGCTACCAAAGAAGACTGGAAGCAGCACCCCTTTAATCAGTATCTAGTAGTACATAGTAGACTGCTGAGGAGGACATCTGTGCCTTATCCTCCATGCCAATGAGGAGGCAGTGGTCCTGGAACTCTTGTATCCCCACAAATCGAATATTTCCTCTAATACCAGATCCAGGAACCTAAATCTTCACTGACAAGTAAATAAACCATTATGGAAAGAGACATTCATCATACAATGTTTCTCTCACTTCCCGAAAAGACTCCCCCTTCAGATCGGTCGGAACCTGGATGATTGGAAAGATGCTTACAAATTCACCTCGGACTTGAATGGCCTTGCCCTCCTCCAGACAGGGGTGTTAACGCAGATATAAATTGTGTGCAGTATAACTCCAGTTAGTGTCCATTTTATAGCAGGCTTTCATTTTACATCACAACTAACAGTGAATTTATTTTCTGTCAGTGTTAAACAGAAAAAATGTGCAAATTCTCAAGTTTCTTGTGTAAAACATTTTTGTTATATGCAAAGATGACTTTAAAAAACAAACTGTACAAAACCTTCATTTAATAAGGCCATCTAGTTAGCAAACACGTCTTGTTATGAAAATTATTGTTTCCAGTACTTAAAGCTCAAGGCTGAGAGAATAACAAAAACTCATTTGCACATATGAATGATACACAGATGCCACACACAAGGCATCCAAGATGTGAACCAAACTAAGGAATCAATCACTTCAGGCAGCAATATCAAGCAATACCAAGCAATACAATACACTGTACTAATGTGCTGTCTGTACATCTGAAAAACAGATTTGTACAGTGTTTATGTGAATGTATTCATTTATTTTATTTTAATTGCTTGTTAATCAGGTAAACATACCAGGCACAAGAAATTATTTTTAAGAACAACCTCAGACCTCTGTCTAAGTGACTATTTCAGAATCCTGCATTAGGCAAGATAACCAGGACTTCAAGATAATTCTCTTTATCAGATCACAGGCTTAAAACTTGATCAATAAATAGTTAAAAAGAGTATATATAAAATAAATAATACAGTCATGCATTTAAATACAGATCAAATATTTATACAGAATTGCTTCTTTTGAGAATGTTTTGTAACAGTCAAAACATTGGTGCCTTTCTCAGGAAATACCACTTTAATGTAGGATTGTCAGGTATTTTAAATCATTCTAAGTTCCCGTACTTTTCTGGTAACTATGTTTTCCTAAACTGTATACAAAGAAAAAACTGAAAACTTCACTATGATGGCAAACAAAAAAAAAAAAAAACACGTACTACATTAATAGTTATATATTTTTCCTCGTGTTTATGTTAAGTTAGCGCAAAGAACCCAGTCCTTCTCTTGTTGCATGTCAACTGACATACATCAAACCTAAAATTAATATCTGAACCTCCTTTATAATTAATTAAGCTATGGGTCTCATCTTCCTAAAAAAAAAATATATATATATATATATATATATATATATATATATATATATATATATATATATATATATAGATATATATATATATATATATATATATATATATATATATATATATATATATATATATATATATATATATAATAGAGTCAAAAAGGCTGCAATGGTGTAGCTGGTAAGGTCTATGTACTACTCTAAAATGTATGACTATTTTTTAAATTTATGGTTGTTTAATCACAGAAACAGGAGCCATTTAATGCTAATAATGTTATTTAAAGCTAAACAGTACTAGCTGAAGAAGGTTCAGTGATAGTTCTTTGTTTTATTCAGGCTTTTTAATGACTGCATTACTCCTGTAACCTTGGGTCATATCTGTTGGATAACACTCAAACATAACAAGTACTGTATGTGATATCCTTTGCTTGGATGGAATGCTGTGTCTACCTTTGGTCTTTTGCCAGGTCCACCACATAACACATTAATGTTCTGGAAGTTTATCAGGTAATGTTTGTGTGACATTTAGCCTAATAAAGTGACCTGGCATTTTCCATTGAGTGCCTTTTCTGATAGATAATAATGTTTAAAAGCGTTACATTGTGATTCTATTAATTTAGGAAGTATTATATTGATATCAACTTGGAAATCCATACTTACTGTTGTATTTTGCCTCTGATATTGGAACTTTGCTCTTTGTAATATAAGAGAAACTGTATGCCACATCTAATTCTTGTGGATGCCTTATCACAGGGTCCTATTATGGGGTTTAGAACATTTCCAAACCTGATATCAATGAGTAATCAATGTTCAAAACACTCAATATAATGAAAGAAAAGCATTTTTTTTGCAGTGGGGAAGTCCCAGTGCACACCACACCCTATGCATCTCCAAGATGTCACAATAGTGGGGGAATAGCAAATGTCCTAATCCACACTGTTCTGTGATCTTGCTCAGGAAAATCTGGTAATATTCAAATGGCTGATTTTTGATCAGTTGTACCAGCTTTTTCCCTACCTACCTATGTCAAACAAAGCCCCTCATTAGCACTCTTCAAGAAAAATCTTGATGATTGAATGGGAAATAGGAAATTCACCCTGGGGATCACTTCTCTGGCTCTGCTCGACAGGGGCACAGGAAAATAACCTTCTTTGGTGGCGAAAGCCAGGGAACCTTGTTGGCTAGGCTTACACAGGCCCTTGGGCCAATAGCCTAGTACCTACCTATGAATCTATGAACTTATAATAAAATGGCTTGTAGATGAAACAAACGTATCCCCTGTTTTGTCGTGACTGGTGCCTGTATAAATCCATTTAGTGGGAAGGTTCACAGATAAACTAATACTAAATTCTGTGATATTATTTCTTCAACTAATAATACTATTTAAAGCTAAATAGTACTAGCAGGAGAATGTTCAATGATAGCTCATTTTATTTAAGTTGTTTTAGGCCTGTGGTATTCATGTAGCAGGTAGAGCCAAAGTAAACTGAGTGGCCCCACTTGTGTTATTTTTTACTTAAGTTGAAAATCTACAACTATTTTTATAACTTAAAGTTATAATATTCCCCTCTGAACTGAACTGCCCATTCTTTGTATTGGTAACCAAGGTGATTAGTGCTCCATTTGTTTTGAATTTTGCGCCTTAACACTGATTGCCAGTGCTGTATTTCTGGTGGTTATACAAGTAGATAATGGATGTTGAGCCAGTTTTAGCTCATAATTCTGTTTGCAATAAGGGGCTTTCAATGTAGCTAACATTAATAAATAAATAAATTAGATAGAACTATATTAGTCCCCAGTAGATTTAAAACCTAGAGTAGCTCCCAATTCCGCATTTGTTTCTTCAAAAAATACAGGCAACATCATACTAAAGGTTGAGAATTACTTTAACTTAGAATTGTTGAAACCCCAGCTTGACAGCACAGAGGTTAAAGCACAGGATAAGCAACTGGTAGGGTTTGAAATTTGGCTGTGGCACAATGGGGTGGTAGCAGTATCTGGCCAGAAGAAGGGCCTGGCAATCTACTTCCATAATATTCCACAAAAACTCTATGGGGTCTGTTGTTAGAGCTGCCGTGAGTTGATGTCTACTTGGGGGCAGTTACTTGCTTTAGAGTTGATGGAAACCATCACACCATAGGATAGGAGGCCCAGTCAAAGGGGTTGTCAGTTTATCAGTCAATAGTTTAGTGGACTTATTTGTTATTGATTTGAAAATTAGCTAACTCCATTTGTAACTTACTCAATGAAGTCAAGTCATGTTAGAAACCTGGGATGCAACTCCCAGACTTGTTCTGAGTTGATTCTAAATGACAAAAAATACACTGAACCCACAGACATCGCCAATATCCTGGCAGATAGGTTCAGTGCAAAGTTCTCCCCCCCAAAAGAGCAAGTATCTATCCCGGCAGAGGGCTGCCTCCCAAACATCTCTGATGCTCAGGTGAAGGCTGCCCTCTCCAAAGCAAAAAACACTGCTTCCATGGGACCAGATGGCGTCCCAGGTTGCGTCCTACATGAACTCTAGGAGGAACTAATCCCTCAAATAAAACAGCTATACAATCTCAGCCTCACTACAGGATATGTGCCCACAGAATGGCGTACAGCAACAGTGGTCCCACTCCACAAAGGTGGAGCCTCTACGGACCCTGGAAACTATTGCCCCATAAGCCTGACTAGCTTAGTCTGCAAGGCTATGGAGAGGATCATCATGGAGCTCATAAACAAAGACATTGGGGACCTACAGACATTAGATCCTACCCAGTTCGGCTTTGTCAAGGGCAGATCCTGCCTTTTGAACCTGGTTGACTTCTTCGAAACAGTCACCAAAGCCATAGATGAAGGGAAGGTAGTCCACACAGCCTATCTGGACCTTGCAAAGGCATTTGACACAATACCCCACTCAGGCATCATAGATAAGCTATCCAGCTTAAATATAAACCCCTATGTCACAAGATGGGTAAACTGGCTCAAAGACAGAACCCACAGAGTGAGAGTTGCTGGAGCCATGTCAGACTCGAAACCGGTCACAAGTGGCGTCCCACAGGGTTCTGTCCTGGGACCACTCTTGTTCGGTATATACTTTTCCGAGGTACAGGCAAACGTGGGAGGACTATGGCTCACCAAGTTCACAGACGACTGCAAACTGGGTGCCATAATCAACTCTCCAGCTGACACAAACATCCTTCAAAAAGGTCTCACAGAGACAGATAACTGGTGCCAGTGCCATGGTTTAAAGTTAAATGCCAAAAAATGTATAGTCATACCCTTTGGCAAAAACAATGTGCCCACAAATTACCACATAGGCGGAAACCCATTAAGTACAGAGAAAGTTATTAGGGACCTGGGGACCCAAGTTGATAGCAATCTCTCCTTTGAAAACCACATTGCCAAAGTGGTTAGAAAGACCTTCTACATAGCCCACCTCATCACGAAGGGTTTCACATCTAGATCAAGAGAGGTAATCGTGCCCCTTTATTCATCCCTCATCAGGCCCATCATAGAATACAATGCCCCTTTTGGGATGTACCTTACCTGACACCTGCAGCAATTAGAAAGACCCCAAAAGTATCTCACCAAGAGGATCAAGGGTCTCAAACAGATACCATATGCTGCTCGGTTAAAAAAACTCCAGCTCTACTCAGTTGCATACCGCCTACTTCGAGGCAATCTATGCCTGACATACAAAGCTATGTCAAATCCAGAATTAATGGACATGCTCCACCTCAGTAAATCTAAATCCCTTAGAGCCACACGCTCGAGGGACTTGAACCTCAGCACAAAAATAAATAGAACTTGCTGGAGGGACAGGTTCATAACCCAGAGGCTCCCTTCACTCTGGAATAGAATTCCAGTTCATGTGAGGCAGAGCACCTCACTGAATCTCTTCAAGAAGAATCTCGATAGGTGGATGGGGGAATCGTAGGTTTGTCCCAGGGATTACTCCCATGTCACTATTAGACAGAGGCACAGTAAACTAAACCTTAAAAAGGGCACAGTATACTCAAATCAAGGGGTGGCGTAAGCCATACAGAATCAGGCTAGGCTTATAATTGCCCCAGGGCAGATAGCCTAGTATGAACCTATGAACCTATGAACCTAAGTCAGTCAAGTCAGAGTATGTGATGTGGTCTGGAATCATGTTTCCAAGAATTTGGTAGCAGAATATTCATGACAGACTATTATTATAATACAACGTCCTCTAAGGTGAAACAATTATATTCTTCTATCAAAAAATGAAAAACAATCTGTTGTATTATTTATTATTTATTTATTTTACATTTGTTTACCGTGATAGTCCGTCTGGATACATGTCCATTTTCAGCGGATGCCCGGGAAGAAAAGCTCCACATAGACAACCTTACATAGATTGCACAGAAGTTAGCAAACACTTATAAAAATGAAGTGATTATGTACAATTGGTTAGTAGTATTCCCTAGTAGAGACTCACAATTCTCATGGACAGACAATTAAAAGTAAAAGACATCAGATTGAAAGCAGAGCTTGGTGATGTAGTTACAAGTTATGATAATTACAGAATATGCTTTTAGTTTATAACTTAATCAGGTTTGGTACATGGGCATATCCAATTCACTTTGATATACTGTTTGTTGTTTTTTTTAAGAGACTTTTGGAGGATTGTAGGGTTATATAGCTTGGCAAAGAATTCCTGGTTTTGGCAATGAAGTTGGCAAACAGGGATTCGCCAGCAGAGTTATTAGCTTTGTGGGTTTGGACCAGTAGTTTATCAGCTGACCATAGGGATCTTAGGTTGCTATATGGCTTAATAATATTTTTAAGTGATGGGGTATGCTCAGGGTGGTACAAAATTTTGTGCACTATTGAGCTGATTGAATTGAATTAAGATGGGCAGTTCTAGCCACTCTAGTTGTTTAAGGTTCTGGCAGTGGTGAGTTCTATAGGTGGAGCCAGTGGCAAATCTGGCAATATGACTGTAGCTATGGGACAGCTTACCTAGTTCAGATTTGTTGAGGTTTGAGAGTACAGGCAAGGCATATAGAAGAGTAGAGAGTAGGTGTGATCGGGCAATTGCAGTCCTAGCCAGTGGGGTTAAAAATGTCTTGTTTCTATACAGTGATCCAAGCTTCTTACTGATGGTCTGTATGGTTTTGTTGACCTGTAGGTCACATTTGAGATTATTGTCTATGATAACCCCTAGCAGTTTGGTATGATTATCTGGGGAAATAGTGGTATCAATGTTAGATGTGACAGAGAATGAAAGTGTGGAGAATCTACTAGTGGGAGAGAGGAGTAGAAGTTTAGTTTTATTGTGGTTCAGAAGTAGGCGTTGATTGGTGAGCCAGTTCTCGATAGTGTTAAATGTATTTTGGGTTAAGATTTGCAAGTCGGATGGGGAGGTGGCTGAGCTGATGAGAGTGGAATCATCTGCGTATTGAATGCAGGTGGCTTTAGGGATAGCAGTGTGGAGGTTATTGATAAAAATAGAGAAGAGTAGTGGACCTATTATGGACCCTTGATGGACACCAAGTGTGAGAGGTAACTGGCTGGAGTGTTTGCCCTGCCATAGTACTGCCTGCTGTCTATCAATCAGGTAGGACTGGAACCACTGGATAGCAGGCTTATTGAGGGAAATAGATTTTAGTGAAAGAATGAGAAGTTCATGGTTGACCATGTCAAAGGCTTTTGATAGGTCAAGAAAGAGGCCAGAGGTTAGCCTATTGTCATTCCTGTTTTGGTTTATGGCAGTAGTAAAGGAAAGGAGGGCTGAGGTGGTGCTGTGGTATGGCCTGAAACTATGCTGGGAGTTGGATAGTAAGTTATTCTGTGAAATGTATTGCATTAGTTGCTTGTGTACACATTTCTCCATTATTTTGGCTAGTGGGGAAAGAATGGCAATGGGTCTATAGTTGGATATGTCTGAGGAGCTACCAACTTTATGGAGTGGGATGATGTGAGATATTTTCCAGAGGGAGGTGATAGCATTTTCGGATAAGGTTCTGTTGATGAGGATAGATATGGGATATGCAATGGCATCTGCAGCTATTTGTAGGTACTCCGCAGGGAGGAGGTCAGCAGCGAGGATGGTAGGTTTTAGTTTTTTTAGAAGTGTTTTGATAAAACTAGTGGATATTGGTTGGAAGCTAAATTCTGGGTGATTATTAGGTAGATTAGGCATGTGGTTTAAGTTAGAAGGGGTTAGTTGATTTGCTAGGGATTGGATTGTTTCAGTGAAAAAGTTATTAAAGGCGCTAGCTATGATCTCTGGGGAACTATGGGTGTAGCTAGCCGGGGTTGGGGTGGTGGAGTGACCTGAACAAAGTAGTTGATTTAAGCCTGCCCAGAACTTTTGAGGGTTGTTGTTAAATCAGATCAAGAAAGAAAACCTCATAATAAAAGGACTGGAGGAAAATCTCAATCCAAAACTTGGAGCATCTTCTTCTTCTTCTTCTTCTTCTTCTTCTTCTTCTTTTGGCTGCTCCCGTTAGGGGTCACCACAGCAGATCATCTGTTTCCATTTCTTCCTGTCCTCTGCATCTTGCTCTGTCACACCAACCACCTGCATGTCCTCTCTCACCACATCCATAAACCTTATCTTAGGCCTTCCTCTTTTCCTGTTACCGGGCAGCTTCATCCTTAGCATCTTTTTCCCAATATACTCTGCATCCCTCCTCAGCACATGTCCAAACCAACGTAATCGTGCCTCTCTGGCTTTGTCTCCAAACCTTCCAACCTGGGCTGACCTTCTAATATACTTATTCCTAATCCTGTCCATCCTTGTCACACCCAGTGCAAATCCTAACATCTTCAACTCTGCCATGTCAAGCTCTGACTCCTGCCTTTTTGTCAATGCCACTGTCTCCAACCCATACAACATAGCTGGTCTCACTACCCTCTTGTAGACCTTCCCTTTCACTCTTACTGGTACTCGTCTGTCACAAATCACTCCTGACACTCTTCTCTATCCACTCCATCCTGCCTGTACTCTCTTCTTCACCTCTCTTCCACACTCACCGTTACTCTGAACTACTGACCCCAAGTATTTAAACTCATCCACCTTTGTCACCTCTATTCCTTGCATCCTCACCATTCCTCTATCCTTCCTCTCATTCACACAAATATATTCTGTCTTACAGTTCTTAACTTTTTTACACAGGTTGATATTCCTGCTAAAGCCTTATTCACTTATGTGATTGTCAGGGTTCATCAAGCTCTGCCCCCATCTGGTTACCCCCAGTGCATAATCTTCTTTAATGTACTAATTAAAGCTGATACATTTTGCATTGTCTTAGCAGCCAGAAAATAGACATTAATTAGATGCAAATGCAGGCAATTTATTGCAACAATGAAAAGAGTTGAAAAAGCTCAAAGAAACACAATGGCCAATGGCCAATGGCTCTCTTTGAGGTTCTACAGCAATCAGAGGCCTAGAAATCACATTCTCTCCTTAGTGCCATCAGACTAAATCAGAAACAGTTCTTAGCTAGATTATGTAAAACATAAAAAATATACAGCTATCACAGTAAAGTTAGTAAATATAGAAAAAACACTTATCCCAGATCTGATAAGGTGTGGCATTTCAGTCAAATCTGGATGAATTAGGTCGAAGTCAGGAGTTTACAGGTCATCATGTAGCAGCTCATAGTGAGTCTGGGTGGTGCAAACATGGGTAATTAATAGCAACAAAGAAAACAGCTGAAACAATTGCACTAACCACTCGCAAGTAACTCTCTTCAAGATTCTACAGCAATCAGATGCCTAGAAATGACCTGGTTCTCCCTTTGTACCAGATGCAGCAGTAAGGACATGTAAATGTAGGTAGGTGAAAATTTGCCACAATTCACAGTTATATGTACTGTAGAAATCTACAAAGACATGCAGCTTGTGGGGAATCTGTGAGTTGCATCTCAAAATACTAGGAGTGGCTAGAGTCTGTACTCAGCAGTATTTGTTATTTTTGCAGAAGCTGGCACTGGCTGAGTTGTGTGTTGTGTCAAACTATGACAGTGACAAAGGTTTACATAGATAATAATATACCATAACTGATTCACAAATAATTGACTGCATCCATGTAGACAGGGACAAAATATAGAATCAAATAGATATGCATTCACCGCATGCTGAATTTAGCCATATACATGGCATTTATATACCTGGGGAGATCAAAGAGTGTTTAGCACTTAATATTTTAGGTACTGGAACCATTCAGTGACCAAATGGGGACACATTAGGTAAATCATTGGCATCTGTCGCATGAATACTTAAAACGTTTCTCATCATTGTGATATTTTATTTCTGCATTTAGAAGATCATATCTTCTTCCCTATGACAGCAGGGGAGAGAATCATCATTGCACGAAGCTTTTCTAAAACAGAAGAGAAGGAGCAGAGGGGCATTGGGTCCTACCTGTCTCTGGTGAAGCAGTGTGTATCAAACTTCATTCAGTGGTGTGGTTGCAGTTTTGGTGAGAATCTCTTCAGGGCCTTTGTGGAGCTTGGCTTTCTGTTGCATCTAACTGTTGCTTAATCCATCCAGGGTGCCCCCTAAGACAAGACAATAACAAGTGTACTGAATCCGTGATCTTTGTATTAATGCTTCTTCTCAGGATGCAGCTTGGAATTGATGCTGTTCGTTTGCTTCTGGTGAGACAAGGAGGAAAGCACCACTGATTCTTAGCTGCATACAGCTGTATTGAGGCCAGCACTATCTTCACTACCAGGCAGATAGCACCTCCGGTAAATAGGAACCATGGACAAACACTTTCCTGCAATTTCTGTAGCCATCCTGATTGATATGAGCATCTTGAGACAATGTAAGAATTGTTTCATGCTGTCTTATAGCCACCTAATATTGCAGTGTGTAAGAAATGTGCATATATAATGTCACTGGAAGACAGCATCTCACACGCAGACAGCTCATACACTAGGATCATCTGCAGTACACCACACATCATACCTCCCCATAACTCGCATGAAACACATAATTCATCATATGCTGAGGTCCTTAGGATCAACTTTTCCAAACCACAAATACCTCTGAATCAAGACAATGGCATAAAGCACCCTCAACGGTATTCCAAGCCTGCAACACAGGCAAAGGTTAACACTTCACATAGGAACCAGGGTCACATGGTTTCAAATATGAAGCCTATAAAGAAGGCATCCACTCAAGCAAATATTCTAGTCATAGGTGACTCCATTGTAAGACATAAGGATGAACCACTCCCCAGTCTGAGTAAGGAAAGAGTGATGACCAGTTGCTTGTTTGATGCCAAGATTTGCCAGATCACATGCACTCAAGCCATGGAATGGCAAGTACTATTATGACATTATGACACTGTCATAATACATGTGGGAGTAAACTACTTGAGGTGTACTTCCCTGGACTGCGTGAAGGAAGACATGATGGAGCTCTTGGGCTATGTGAGTGAGAAAGGTATGAGCCTAGAACTGACCAGCATTCTATCTTCTCCAAAGACAATACTCGGCATGAACAAAATATAATTAACTTCAATAACTGGTTTAGCCTTTGGTGTTATTTAAAGAGGTACAATATTGGTCAGACTGAGAAAATATGGTTGACAGACCATGCCGCATTACCAGGAATGGTCTGCACCTGTCCTGTCCAGGCTTTTAGATACTGGCTAAAACATCATCTACCCCCATAGTACCTTTCTACACAATGCCAACTGAATCAACCTACCAACATAAAACAAGCTAACAAGAATAGAAATGTGCAACTGTTCAGTGCTAGGAGCCAAAACAAAAACTCCACTCACTGCAAACCTTTTTCACTTTGGTGGGCATAGACATCTGTGTGCTGACCGAGACTTGGTTCATAACATTAGACAGCACTCCCGCTGGGTAGGACAATAATGCCCTCCATACATTTAGAACAGCCACTGCACAGGAAGGGAAGAAAAGTGAAGGTATCTCAGTCTTCATCCAGATAACATTTACATCTAGACTGGTTAAGGAACATGATGCCCTTCAGATTCTTTATATGCAACTCAGCAAAGCCCCTTACCATATCCTGGTATATACAACTCACCATCAGCAGAGCCCATTACCATATCCTGGTATATACAACTCACCATCAGCAAAGCCCCTTACCATATCCTGGTATATACAACTCAGCATCAGCAAAGCCCCTTACCATATCCTGGTATATACAACTCACCATCAGCAAAGCCCCTTACCATATCCTGGTATATACAACTCAGCATCAGCAAAGCCCCTTACTATATCCTGGTATATACAACTCACCATCAGCAAAGCCCCTTACCATATCCTAGCACACTACAGAACTCCCTCTTTGATCCATGTCATATCACATACTTAAAGGATCTATAATCACTTAGCATTACGTCTAATACCATATTCATAGGTAACTTCAACTATCCAGCTATAGACAGGGAAGCCTACATGACCACTAGTGTGAATGCTCAGAGATTCCAGCACTTTGTCATCACAAATGCCCCAGAACAACTAGTGAAAGGACCAGTAGGGGAAATAACATCCTTTGACCTTGTCTTCGCTTATATGAATGAATTATGCTTCATCCCTTGTATCCCCGCCCCCCACTAAACCCAGAAGGTTCTACTGTTTATGAGGAAACATAGACCAACAACTTGTACCAATATGCATACAACTGCATAGAAGCAGCTGTAACCAGAATAAGCAAGCACAGGGCAACCCTAAAAACAAGCTGCCCTGGTGGAATCACAACACAAATACGATTTATAATAAGACGAAGAAAAAATATAGATAGCAATAAGAAATGCAACACCCAACAGAATAGAAATGCGATCAATAAATTAATCAAGAAACTTAAGAACCTAAGTTAATGCTACCAAGGCCAAATATGAGAAAAAAAAAATAGCTACCCAGGCCAAGGACAGCCACAAGGCCGTCTTCAACTATATCTGCAATTTCAAAGGCAAAAGACAGCAGTGTGCTGATATGATTGTAAATGGTTCCACCTATGCTGAAGCTGTAGACATAACAAACCTACTGGCTGATAAGTTCAGCTTGAACTATATCTCTGTATCACCCCTGGTAATCTCACAAGAAATATCAGAGACCCATACACCACCAGCTATAATGCAGGACCAAGTCCTGGAGGTTCTCTCAAATACCAAAACTATGGCATCTATGTGCCCCTGAGAACATCTCATGATACAGTCTGAATAGCATGAAACACGATATTTCTACACCCCAACAACAATGATCACCCTCAGCCTCCAAACTGTTTTTTTTTTACCAAGTAAATGGAGGACAGCAATAGTCAAAACACTGTGAAGGGGAGGGTCAGCCACTGAAATAGACAATAACTGACCCATAAGTCTGACCTGCCTCATGTGTAAAGCCATAGAAAGATACAGGAAACCTCCAAACATACCCCATCCTAGTTTGGTTTTGTCAAAAGCAGGTCATGCCTACTTAACTTAGTGGACTTCTCCAAAAAAAGTCACAAAAGGAAATGAATGAAGGGAAAACAGTACACACTGTCTACCCTGAACTGGCCAATGCCTTCGATAAAATACCCCACTCAGGCATTATTGAAAAGCTTGCCAAATAACGAATAATCCCCTATGCCACCCACTGGTTTGGAAACTTTCTCATAGATAAGGCACAGAGAGGTAGGATAGGGGAAGCCACCCCCAGAAAAAGACCTGTCACTAGTAGGGTCCCACAGGCTTCTGTGCTTGGGCCACTCCTATTTGGCATCAATTTCTCTGAAGTTTCTAAAGCCAAGGTTCTATGACTGTGAATGACAGTAAGCTAGGAACATTTACTGAAATCCCACAAAGACTCAGCTGTCTTAAAGGAGGTTGTCCCACAGAAATAACTGATATCAGAGTCATGGCCTAAACTAAATGCGAAAAAGTGCATTACTATGTCCTTTGGAAAACTGTCCCAGGGAACTACCACATTGACAATGCACCCCTAAATGTAGAACCAGTAGTTAGGGATTTGGGAACTTACATAGACACCAACCAAGCATTCAACCAACATGTCTCCACAGTTGTAAGGAAGTCCTTCTGTCTTGTGCATGTTATAAGTAGAGGGCCAGCATCTAAGTCCAGAGATGTCATTGCCCCACTATTATTCAGCCATCTTTAGGCCCATTACTGACTACAATGCTCTCTTTTGTATGTACCTGTCCAGGCATTTGCAACAACTAGAGCGATCATAGAGGTTTCGTAGAAAAATAATACTTGGCCTAAAACACATGTCCTATATGGACCACCTCAAAACTGTGTCACTGTACTCTAGGAGACCATCTATACCTGGTTTATAAGGCAACCTTAGACTCAGTACATATGGACCTACTCCTCATCAGCAGATCTAATGGTACCCACTTCAGAGACCTAAACGTCTTCTGCAAAATAAACAGTACAGTTTGGATAGACAAGTACATATCTCAGAGGATACCACTACTCTGGAACAGACTTCCCATCCAAGTAAAACAAAGCTCACCCATGTCCCAATTCAAATGTAACTTAGACTAAAGGATGTGAAATAGGAAATTTGCTCCAGGACTGATTCCTATCCTGGACCCTTATTATGGGAATAACTGTTTTAGTATATTGGCAGGCTAGAAGGGCATTAATGCCCATGTTTGAAATATTTGTATGTATGTATCCTCCTAATGGACAGAAGCAGTGCTTAAATGCCCTACCTTACAGTAGGGACCTCCAATACACTGAAGATATGACCCTAACAAGTAATCTTTTAGAAATGAAAATAATTTAAATAAAATTATGGTAAGGTTAGTTAAACACCTATGGGATAACATAGCTAGGCAACAAATCAGAAGAATGATTAGGCTTTAAATGTCTAATCAGGGATGATAGCCTAGTATTCTCCTATGAATCTATGATAACATATCACACCTCTCTAAGGTGCTGGATGCCATGGACTGCACGTGTGTAACAATATAATCCCCATCTAGCCCACAGAGATATTTGTCAACAGGATAGCCAGCTGGTCTGCAATGGAGAGGCGGTTATCTCCCTTGTGTGTATGCATGTGTGTGCATGTGTGTATGTGTGTGTGTGTGTGTGTGTGTGTGTGTGTGTGTGTGTGTGTGTGTGTGTGTGTGTGTGTGTGTGTGTGTGTGTGTGTGTGTGTGTGTGTGTGTCCACATGTGGTTACAGCATCCTGGAAGTTTATCACCCCTACATTTAAAGCATGCCTCAACTGTATCATCTCTTCCAGTGAGATGATTTCTCACAGTGCCATCTGACTGATAAGTGAAGGCCCATTCCGCAAAATAACTACTGACTAATTCCCCCCATGTTTTTTCCTGTGTACTACAGATAATGTTAGATACCCTTGTGCTGTGACTCATGACTCCTGTAGATAATCCTGAAACTCTGGCCAAGATAATGTACATCACTACCCATACTGAGGTCTAAAATGTCCTTCAATGTGTCTTGGCTGTACTGATGGCATGCCTCTGCTGCTTTCATAATTCTGCCAGGGCAGTGCAACACTCCCCAATACAGCCACCAAGCTGGTTGTTGTCCATGCCATGTTATCCAACAAGATCATATGGAAAGAGATTGCTCAGCCCCATGACACAACTTCATCAGGACTCAACCCAGACACTATAGCAGGACAGGCAGCACAAGAGAACAATGAGGTGTAAGAAGATGACACCCCTGTAACAGCAGCCTCCTTTGGGCAGCAACAGGTACAGCACACACCAACACTGCTGAGACAGCCATGTCTGGTCGAGAACTGTGGCACTTGATAGTAACACAATGACTTTGTCCTGCAGAGTAAACATGAAATATTCACTTTTAGATTCAATATATGGTAATGAGTGCCTAATCTTCTCACAATGTGTATCAGACATCACTTCAATAACAACAGATGGTGTAGGGTGTTATGGGTCATCATTATCATTTGCACAGGTGACCACAACACAATAACACAACACTGTTGTCACAAACTGGGTGTGACTGTTAGAAATGAATCATATGTCTGTAGCTGTAATGCCCAGAGCTGTACTGAACAAGTGCCACATTTTCTTGTACCGTTCAGAATAAAAATGTCAGTCCTCTTGTAGTCTGGGAAAGGAGGCTTATTATGTACTAATGACATTAGCACGATACAGCGGAGGTAGATATAACTCTGGTCTAGCAAGATCTGAACAAGTCTTATATTACTGATTCTGTCTCAAATGACAGTGCTGATGAACTGAACCAAACTGTCACTGAAGACTGCAAAGTGAATACTCAGACTTCTGTAGTTTTAAAGACTAAACCAGACTGTCCTTTTGTATGTCTGAGTTCTGAACTGTTCTGTCCTCTGTAATGGCATGAAGAAGACAAAACTACACTCTGGACTTCTGAACCTACTTCTGAGCATCTGAAATGACTTCTGTCTTGAAAGTATCTCTCTCTTAATGCTAAAATCTTGTAAATTTCCTTCCTAGTTTTACACATCTCTTTAACCTTGGTTGCCAAACCTTATACTATCTAAGTAAGATATTATTGCATGTGCCTGTTTCCGATCTGTCTGTTATTGTAACACATTGTTCCTCACATACTGTTATTACATCTCATCCGTATCAGTGCTTTAGCCTGAGGGTTATTTCACTATTTATTTATTTATTTATTTATTTATTTTACATTTGTTGACTGGGTTAGTCCAGCTGGTCAGACCCCTTTTTCAGTGGAGATCCGGGGAGAAAAACTCCACAAAAACATAGACACTTAATTATGTAACTGAATTAACATAATACATTGTTATATAAACAGTAGTTACCAGTGGAGAAGAAAAAATATTTTAGGAAAGTTTAAGCTGAGTGACAAAAATAGATTCAATTATCAGTATAAATAACCACTTCACACAATATTTATTTTTTATTTTTATTCTTTATAATACTTAAATTAAAGACATTCATCTACTGTAAAATGAAACACAATGTTCTGACTTTATATTTTACACTTTATCTTGGTTTAATTGAAAAGTGGAATACAAATTTAGATGGTATGGATAGTAAAAGTTTTAATATTCATGAGTTCATTTAAATAGACTATTTGTCTGTTTGAAATAGGAAGTTGAATTTTATTGGTTTTTATTTCTTAGGAATAGTATAAACATATTTAATGAGTTGAGAAGTATGCATCTGATGAAGTCTGAGTATTCTGGACGAAAATGCGAGTTGTTAACATAAGGCGTTAATGTTATCTTGACTGAAGTGTTTTTAATAAAGGAAAGAGTGTTTTAATTCCAATCAAGTTTACCCGTTTTTTCGCTAGTTTGCACTCTTTTTTTATCCTCAATTATCAGTATAGTACACCTGGTACAGTACAGTGTAAGACGGAAACAAATAGAATATTTACATTCTTCATTTTCCATTCAACTGAAGAGCAACAGTGGGTAGAAATAGAAAGGCACAGTATTTCTATTAGAGTCTATAGTAATTATGCAGGTGTGAGGCAGAAAAGCTATTAGTAGGGGGAGTAGGGTAGAGAAGTATAGTGGTAGAGAAAGGAAGTTGGGTGACACAGGAATAAAGAAGGGAGGAAGGCAAGTTGAGAGAGAGGAATAAGGTCAGTCAGAGGGATGATTACACTGACATGGTCTTGTATTTCTTAGCTATTTTTTACAGGATTTCTGAACTGGTGTTTGCCAGTTTGTAGATTTGTGTTAGTTTGTGGATTTGTATCCTTCACTGAATTAACTGGTTGTTTCTCTTGCTAAAACACATGAAACAGACTTCCTTTCTATTGAAACTGCACTTAATGAAACTGCATGTAAAATGTGAAATATAAAGTGAAGATATAGGCCTGCTTTAATACGGTCACATTTCTAGGCCTATTCAAAGAGAATGCTATGTTTATGTTGGATTTATTCTGAAAAAAAATCTATATTTATGTGTGCACTTATCTTACAAACCTTTCTAAAATCCACAAACTGGGATTTGCTTCTGTAATTGCTTTATAAATATATTAGTATAATCTGCAAAATATACTATAATGATTACTACAACTGCAAAATAATTTATTTTTTGTCTGGTAAAAAAAAAAAAAAAAAAAAAAAAAAAACTTGCAATTTTAATTTTGACCAGTAGGTGTCACTTGAGTATTCATGACCTGTCAATTATTCTGAAATTTGTCTAGACTGAAGTCTCTAAACTTTATGATTTAATATAACATGGAATTCTTTAACGTCTTATAACTCGTATACATATGTTATGTAATAAGACCCATACTAATTCAGTGATAATCATCTATAAACCGTCCTTTTACATCTTTAATGTATGTATCCATCCATCCAGCCTTAACCCCTTTTCCCATTTTGCACATGGGGTTGGGGTGTCATTTCAACATTGACAATCATCTAGAGCCAAGCTTTACACTGCCAGGTGGTTATCCCTGCCACAGTGGCTCATATCACACACTTGCACCTATGGCCAGTTTAGAGTGTCCAGTCAACCTACTGCATGTCTTTGGAATGTGGGAGGAAACCAGAGCACCCAGAGAAAATTCACACAGCTGGAGGGAGGACATGCAGACTCTGCACAAAAGGCACCCCAACCAAGAATCGAATCAGAGAACCTCTTGCTGTGAGGCAACAATGCTGACCACTGCACCACCACAGTCACAACTCTTTAATGTATGTACCTTGGAGCATAATTACCATATACTGTACTAAATTGTTCTATAAATATTCAGCTTGATTATTAGTGTTAACTAATATATTACATGTGAGCTATGATGTAACTCTGCAGTTTGTCCTGATTAGATATGAAGAGTATTTATGCATGCTGTAGAAACAGTCGACTAATGCTGTTAAAATGTATTACACTGAATATCTAAAATAACTGAGTATGAATGTTATATTCTGAAAACTGGCTGAAACTAATACTAAAGGGATACCCTTTTCTATCTTTTAGTGTCTGAATATAAATAAAAACATAAACAGAAATTTAGTACTACAGGGGCATTCAATAAAGCTTGAATTGTAATTTTCCCATGTGCGCATAGTGGCATAATGCGCACACGGGCATGAAAACTTTTAAATTCAGCAAATTCTGTGTAGCGGTGCACAGCAACATGCACTCATGGGCAAATACAGAACCTTATGTGACATGCAAATTACAGTATAAGTAGCTGAAGCTTATGCTAATGAAGCAAATCAACATGGTGGAGAGATTCAACAACTTCTAAGGCAACCGTGCAGACAACATGTTAGTGTTGGCCATCTATTCCAAAACTTTCCAAATACCGCCAAGAAAATGAGTCTACACGGAAACAAGATCAAGTAAAACTCTTACATTTGTACAGAACTGCCCTTAACATATAAGACCACACATATTCTGACCTAATTACACAGGGTGGATGCTAGAAAATCAGTGTAACAATCATAATAATGTCATTTTAAGTGCCATGAGAAAAATGCAGCTTCACTCCCACACCCCAAAATGAAGAATGTACTTGTATGTAATGCAGGCTGCTAAAATGTGTAAACCTCCATGAAACAGAGTGTTATACTGTAATATAAGCATGTGCAGGCTATAGCTGATGGATTATAGTATTCCTCTGTTACAGCATTGGGATCCTGTGCAGTTTCCCTGCCTACATGGTTACTAACCATGTAGATTCTAAGCTGTCAGCACAGTGAAGATGTAAATGAGGCCAAAACGCATTAGAATTGATGATGTTCACTTCATGTAGGCACTTCCACAGTGTTCGTGTTGAGTGCATGGCAACAGTGAATGTTGACATTGGTGGGGGGGGGTCGGCTTACACTTGGAGAGGTGAACATGTAGGGCTGTGAAGGATGAAAGTGCATGTAAGCACGGTTCCTAAGCTCTGTGTCATCCTCTTTATTATTTGTTAAAATGTATCAGATTTGTCTGCATTAACTTAAAATTTATTTTTTAATTTTTGTCGTTTGTGCAGTCTGGCGCTTAGCACAACTAGGAAATGATGAATGACTGGTAGGTATCGCTATGTTTTATGTAACTATTCCCGTGGCAACACATGTATGTGTTAGGGCTGGAATATAGATGGTCCTGCATTTGACTCCAGGGTGTGCAACCTTTCCTTCACTTTTTATGGCCCATATTTCTGCAATATCCCAAGAACAGAAGAAATATCAGTTTTGCCTTTGCTTACCTTATTTATGCGAAGGTGCGTGGAGGTTCGCATAGTGCACTAATGAACAAGTAACAGGTGTGTTCAGTAGATGCAAGTTATAGCATAAATATGTGAATTGCATGCTAATCAACCAATCCAACATGGTGGACCTATTCAAAGTCAAAGTAAAATTCATTGTCATACAGACCAACACAGATGAAAAAGTGCATATCACTGCACTAAATTTCAATGCTCAGGCTTGTACCATAAAAATGACAGTTTACAGAAGGAAGATTAAATTAATAAAACATTTAAATAGTAAAAATCAAAATCAAAATAAGGTGCTAAAAATAAATGAAGTAAAAGATTTACATTTTTTTACAGCAAAAACAAAACAAATACAATAACAGGGACAGACTCAGTAGAAATATAAGGATATATAAAAACAGTACTATAAATAAATGAAAGAGGTACACATGTAAATCTTACCTACCACCAATATATGCCATAAACTTACAGTTTACAGTTTTCATAGTACAGATAGAGATGTATAAAGTGAGCTATTTATAGAGTTATGTAAATAACAATGACGTATTTCATATAAACAATGTTTTACCCATTTAGCGGGTTAGGCTATGGGTTTGTTGTTCAGCAGTCTGATAGCACATGGGAAGAAGCTGTTATGGAATCTGGATGCTCTGCATCTAATGCTTCTCTAGCACGTCCTTGTTGGCAGGAGTTTGAAGAGTCAATGATGTATAAACAACAATGTTTAAACAATGCATAAAGTATCCATGTAGCTTACGTCCTGGTTTTTCCTTTATTCTTCAATACTATTGGAGTAGAAACAAGGTAATTTTAATTGACACAATGTTAGGGGCTGCTGCAGCTATTCTACATTTGCATGTGCTAGAGGGTGAAGCCAATGCTGCTGGTGCTGCTGAAAATAGGCTTAGGCCAAGAAGGAGTAGAGTGTTCAGGCCCAGGGTGACTTTCCAGGTGCTACATGAGCTGGACATTGTAGAGCGCTACAGGGTGGACAGGGACACATTACGAGAACTCTGTGAGCTCTGCCACCCTCAGCTCAGAGACAGATCCAACTGAGGGGGAACCCATCACAGTGGAAACTGAGGTATTTGTGGCCATTAGACTATCAGCTACGGGTATCTTTCAAAGACCAACCGGGGACATGATGGGTGTGACACAGGCATCAGCCTCCAGGATCCTCCACCATTTTCTGGATGCTATGCTCATACATGCTAGTGAGCACATATTTTTCCCATACTTCTGAAGAGAGGGCCAGCAATATGGAACTGTTTTACCAGGTAGCACACTACCCGGAAGTACTGGGTGCCATAGATTGCACTTGTGTACACATTAAGGCACCACCTGGTGAGCAGGGTAGAATCTACATTAACCACAAGGGATACCACTCCATCAACCACCAAGCTGTGTGTAATGCCCAGGGAATTATCTTGAATGTATATGCTGGCAACCCTGGCAGTTATCATGACTCCCATATCTGGTGCACATCACAGCTGTACCAGATATTTGTTAGGGGGGACATCCCACAGGGCCATTTACTGAGGGATGCTGGCTATACCCTGGAACCATGGCTGATGACACCCATAAAAAGTGCACACACTCCCATGGAAGAAGGCTATAATGAGGCACACGCTCAAACTAGAAACATCACAGAGCATGTGTTTGGGCTTCTGAAGTCATGTTTTTGGTGCTTAGATAAATCCAGTGGAGCTCTGCAGTATAATCCACACACACACACACACACACACACACACACACACACACACACACACACACACACACACACACACACACACACACACACACACAAGGGTGTATAACTCATACCATGCGTTTCGGCCCCAAAACTTGGACTGAAGCACAAAAGGAGGGGGAGTATCTATATTCATCAAATATACCTACACCTCCAGGTTAGTGGCACTGCACGAAGCATCAGAAACCATCCATGTGCAACGAACAGTGCGCAAAACTGCCTTTCAGTTTGTAGCCTGCTACAGAACACCCTCCCTATTACAGGAACTCCACTTGGCATTCCTGAGAACACTGGAGAATATGAAGGTCTCTCCAAACACTATGTTATTGGGTGACTTCAACTACCCAAACATTGACTGGGAAAACTACTCAAGCCCAAACACCCTCACCCAATGGTTCCTTGAATTTATAAACTCTAACGCAATGGAACAACTGGTCACCGGTCCCACAAGAGGAAACAACATATTGGACCTGGTCATCACCAACATGGGGACTCTATGTTCCACACCAGAGGTAAACCCCTCATTGGTAAGATCAGACCATAAACAAATTTCCCTGGACATCCATATCCCTTCCCACCCCCAGCCAAGGAAATCACTGTAAAGAATTTCTCAAAAGCCAACTTTGCACTTCTCAAGACTGAGGTGGAATCCTTCAAAGCCCCTGGGCCAGAGGATAATACAGCCCAATCCGCAGAATCCTTTACAAATGCATTCTATGAGCACATGCAGGAATGCATGGATCGTGCTATCCTAAATAAAACCAAGACTCACTCCTCCAAAAACAGGAGTCCGGTCTGGTGGAC
Organism: Protopterus annectens; assembly: GCF_019279795.1. Lineage (NCBI taxonomy): Eukaryota > Metazoa > Chordata > Ceratodontiformes > Protopteridae > Protopterus > Protopterus annectens. The sequence continues at coordinate 405,753,009 of NC_056740.1, read as the reverse complement.
CCCGCCGATAAATAAGCTATACAACAGAAGGAGCAAGCTACTGCATGACAGAGCAAAATCCCAAAAGGGAAGGCATCTCTGATCAGTATTAGCAAGAAACTTGATCCCTCATAAAATCATCAAAGGCCAGTTTCGAAAGAAAAATTGCCCTAGACACTAAAGATAATCACATGGCCTTCTTTAGTTATGTCAGGAACATGGGCAGAAACTCCCAGATATGCTCTGAATTGTTGCATAATGGTACAAAATATACCGAACCTACAGACATAGCCAACATCCTGGCAGACAGATTCAGCGCAAACTTCTCCCCCTTCCCCAAAGGAGCAAATGCCTATCCCAACTGAATGTAACTTCCCTGACAGCACAGATGCACAGGTGAAAGCTGCCCTCTCCAAAGCAAAAAACACAGCATCTATGGGACCGGACGGTGTCCCAGGCTGTGTCTTACATGAGCTCCAAGAAGAACTGAACCCTCACATTAAGTCACTGTTCAAACTTAGCCTTACTACAGGATATGTACCCAAAGAATGGTGTACAGCTACAGTGGTCCCACTCCACAAAGGTGGTGCCACAACAGACCCCGGAAACTATCGCCCCATAAACCTGACTAGTCTGGTCTGTAAAGCAATGGAGCGTATTATCATGGAACACATAAACAAAGACATTGGGAGCCTCCAGACACTGGACTCTACCAAATTCGGCTTTGTTACGGGCAGATATTGCCTTTTAAACCTAGTTGATTTCTTTGAAACAGTTGCCAAAGCTATAGATGAGGGCAAGGTAGTCCACACAGCCTACCTGGACTTTGCAAAAGCCTTTGACACAATACCCCACTCGGGCATCATAAATAAGCTTACCAGCTTAAATATCAACCCCTATATCACAAGATGGGTTGCAAACTGACTCAGAGATAGAACCCACATGGTCAGAATCGCAGGTGCCATGTCCGAATCCAAACCAGTTACAAGTGGTGTCCCACAGGGCTCAGTTCTGGGACCGCTCTTGTTCGGTATATACTTCTCTGAGGTTCAGGCTAACACGGGGGGATTATGGCTGACAAAGTTCACAGGTGACTGCAAACTGGGGGCCATAATCGAATCTCCAGCTGACACAAGTATCCTCCAAAAGGGTCTCACAGAGACGGATGCTTGGTGCCAGAGCCACGGCCTCAAGCTAAATGCTAAAAAGTGCATAGTCATCCCCTTTGGGAAAAACAACGTGCCCACAAATTACCACATAGGTGGTAATCCATTAAGTACGGAAGAAGTAATTAGATTTGGGGACCAACTTAAATAGTAATCTCTCCTTTGATAATCACGTTGCCAAAGTGGTTAGAAAGACCTTCTATATAGCCCACCTTATCACGAAAGGGTTCGCATCTAGATCAAGAGAGGTCATTGTGCCCCCCTACTTGTCCCTCATCAGGCCCATAATTGAATACAATGCCTCTTTTGGGATGTACCTTACCCGACACCTGCAGCAACTGGAGAGACCCCAAAAGTACTTCACCAAGAGGATCATGGGCTACAAACAGATGTCCTATGCAGCTCGACTAAAGAAACTCCAGCTCTACTCAGTTGCTTACCGCCTACTCAGAGGCGATCTATGCCTGACGTACAAAGCCATGTCAAACCCAGAATTAATGGACATGCTCCACCTCAAAAAATCCAAGTCCCTTAGAGCTACACGCTCCAGGGACCTGAACCTCAGCACAAAAATAAATAGGACATGCTGGAGGGACAGATTCATTTCCCAGAGGCTCCCCTCACTCTGGAATAGAATCCCAATTCATGTTAGACATAGCCCCTCGCTGACCCTCTTCAAGTGAAATCTGGACGCGTGGATGGGAAATTGCAAATTCACCCCTGGGATCTCTTCTGTGTCCCTGCTAGACAGAGGCACAGTAAACTAATCTTAAAAGGGTACCTTCTGTGACCTACTTTACAGAGGCACACTAGGCTAATCTAATAGGGAGGCGGAAGCCAAATACTCTATGGCTAGGCTTATAAATGCCCTAGGGCAGATAGCCTAGTATCTACCTATGAACGTATGAACCTATGAACATGTATACAAATATTCACAATATGTCCTATTCTACACAATCTGATCCTGTGGAAACAGCTGCAGCAGTATGCAAGGTGAAGGGACACATGTCCACCCACCAACACCTAGGTCACCTCAGCCACAGTCAGAGGAGGACACAGAGGAGGAATCCCCAGCTTCTGTACCTGTAGGTAGATGTAGGCATGCTCAGTAAGACCTTGCTTTGGCTAAGAGACAAAGCATAGCACATTCACTGACCACCTACTCACATACGTATAGTAAAACTGATGCCAGGCAAATCACACAACCTTTACCTCCCCATGTATTGGCTGTGTACTGCTTGAATCAGACAGAGTCAGCCCTGAACTAATGTCAACTGCTGCATTTGTAAGGTAAGTCCTGAACCTAGAGGGTATTCTTTAATAATATTATGGCATATCCTTGTATTTCCTAACATGTTACAATAAGCAAATACATAGTGATGGATTTGTATAGAAAGCTCCTTTTCATATGACAACAGACACTTATATTCATCCATTAGTAATTAGTAGGCCTCAGGCATGAAATATTCACACAGTCATACTTTTAAAGAATTCTGATGTCCCTTGCATGGCCTCACTTTAGCACCATACCTTTGTACTGGTAAATCATTGAAGGCAGAAGTTAGAAAGGGATGATACGCATTGCAGCTTTAGACTTCAGACTTGTTTGTGTCATAACAGCAACTGAGCTTTGTTCCACCCCCTAAAGGAGGAGTGTACCCTTGCTCCTGCCATAACAGTAACTCAGCTATGCTACCACAAAAAGAACAGTACATGTGTGTTTGTGCCATCCAACGGGGACTTCACTTGTTGGCAACTACATATCATATTATTCACAGTTAATATCCTCTCATATGTTAATGTCAGTGATATAGAATGGCTTACACACTGCATGTGTTAGATAACTGATGAATGATCAACAAACACAGAAAGGTAACACAGAGCTGTATATTTGTAAGCATAATTATGACAGATTGTGTGATCACGAACTGCTCTATGTCCAAATATAGTAAAGAGAATTAAATGTACAAATCACAGCGGATGAACTGGTAGCAGTGCACATTCTGATGTAGTTGGTTTAGTGAAGAATCACTTTTCATTTTGTTGATGCAAAGCTGTTTGTGTGGCCAAGAGGATTAAGGCATACTTCCTGGTTCCTGAAGCTGTATTGTGTAAGGGTTCAAATCCTGACATATGTAGCAATTTGTGAGGTTTGCTATCAAGTTTTACTTTGGTTGTACAGATTTTGCATATGTGTTACTTAGTTTTAGTAGCTTTTCCTATTTGTCTTCTTTTAATTCCAGTTTTTCACGAGGCGCCACATCCCAAAAAATCTTTTGGCTAAGCTTATCTATTTTGCACGATGGACAGCATTGTGGAATCACAGGAAAACCAGATTTCTTAGAAAGCACACACCCAAAAATGGAAAATGATTACATTCAATTAATGCTCTTAGTCATTGAGAAACGTTGGCCTGGAGTACAGATGGGACTGGGGTATAGTAGTAGTAAACATTAGCAATGTGTCTCAAGTTTGTGCACTGCTTACCTGCATGCCAACAGGCCTAGCTCACATGCATGTACACTTTGTTAACCATCGCGCAAATGCAGTGCTTGCTGCACTATATAATTGTATATATGATATTTTATTATTTCTGTTTATTGTCCATTTCCTTTGTATGACATAAAACTACATGTGGAAACATTGCAAACTAAGGGTATAATATAATATAATATAATATAATATAATATAATATAAAATAATAATATATAGTATGACAATAGTAATAATAATAATAATAATATATGCTATTTGCAATACATTCAATTGCCCCCCCCCCAAACCATCCCAAACAAGCACTACAGCACTGGGGTCTCATTACTTTTTCTATACATATATCAACCACAATACAAAGTATAAGTGTTGTGTGCTCACTCATGTTCAGGGTCACTTGGTGGTGCTCACAGCCTTGTTCTGTCAAACTCAAACAGCCAAGTATGCTCAATACGGGTGCTTGTGTTGTTACACAGCTAGGCATCCAAACAGCCTACTGCTATGAGGTTACTAGCCTCAGATGACACTATAAAGCAATGTACCTATGCAGGCCTCACAACGTCTTGTCTCCCACATGGCCTTTTGATGTCAGCTACTATAAGTTCACCGACAGTCCTGACAAAATCAGACATGTGCCATGGTGCGTGTGATAAGTACTGTGTTCTGTAGTCTGTATACGTAGATATGTAGGAGTTCTATTCTCACAGTGAACTAGGTGTGTGTGTGTGTGTGTGTGTGTGTGTGTGTGTGTGCATGTCTGTGTTTGTGTGTGTGTGTGTGTCTCCATAGAAGATAAGAAGTGTGCATCTCACAGTTACTTCTCCAATGGCATGGCTTTCCAGTTTTTTTGAGACTTGCACAAGTCTACACATCCATTTCATGCAGGCTTCCCAACTACTTGTGTCCCTCATGGCCTGCCGATGTGATCTATAAGTTCACCTGCAGTCCTAACAAAATCAGACTTGTGCTATGGCATATGTGATAACCATATGTTCTGTAATCTGTATACCTTAGACAGGTAGGGGTTCTATTCTCACCCCAGTCAAATGGAGGAGTTGTTTTGTGTGTGTGTGTGTGTGTGTGTGTGTGTGTGTGTGTGTGTGTGTGTGTGTGTGTGTGTGTGTGTGTGTGTGTGTGTGTGTGTGTGTGTGTGTGTGTGTGTGTGTGTGTGTGTGTGTGTGTGTGTGTGTGTGTGTGTGTGTGTGTGCATGTGTGTGTGAGCTGTTGATGTACTTTATAGTGAGCCTTTTACAGCAGCCTGTGGAACACTGTTATCTTGTCCTCAACAGACATTGCTGATGTCATCATCTATAAAGTGTTGTCTGACACACTTTAAGATGGACTTCAGCCATGTCGCTTGTGTTAAGTACTGTGTTCTGTAGTGTGGGTACTTAGATAGTCTCACTGCAGTCAAATGAGAGGGTTGGTTTGTGTTTGCAAGCTGTTGCTGGACTTTACAGTGAGCCTTATACAGCAGCCTGTAGGATACTGTTATCTTATCCTGGATAGACACACTTCTGTCATTACTAGGTTATACAGTAAGCAAAAGAAGCTGCTGTCTACAAATACAAAAGTGAGAACCTAGAACTGGAAAACCATCCTCCTCGGCCTAAACAAGCAAATAAGACAACTTGTGCAATCTCTAACCCCCAACACTTATTTTTTCTTTTGTTTATTTTTTCTTTCCCTTACAGCACAGCAAGGTAGGCCTGGCCCATGGGATCCACCTGCCCCCACTCCACTGCCTATGGCACCAAGGCCAAGCACATCTAAGCCATAACCTAGCAGCACCCCTTGTGCTGACACTGCACTACTTGGCCCCTCGGGTACTTCTGTCCTGAAGGACAGGCCTTTGGTTCCCTCCAGGAGCAGTGTCAGAGGGGTTATTTTATCACTCAAGAATAACTGCTGAGGATGGTGCATAGGACTGTGCATCACCCTGTGGGTGCATGTCTATGCTGGATGGAGACACTGCTCTCCATCAATGTACTGAATAACACAAGGAGATGTAGATGTCAGACACTGCAGCCATCTGTGCTGTGAGGTGACAGTAACAACAGTCCAGTGGGTGAGGACTCAATTCTCACTGTCACCCAGCTTGACATCCATGGGTTTGCAAGGTCCACACCCTTATGCCAACCATAGTGTTCATCCACCTCTTGTTTTCTTCACCATCCCTGTCTCTTGTATTGTATATCATCTCTACCAACAATTGCTTCCTCACCTTGCCAAATTACCTGCTTCAGACATGCCTGTGTCCCTTCCCCAACATTCCTCTCTCTCTTCAAAAAAAACGGGGCACCTGTCCCAAAAGAAAAAAAAAAATGTCCCATACATAGCTCTCTGTGTCGCATATATGTCTACTTGACACACTTGATTCAGTCCATTTGGCTATACAATATGATTACATCATTGTTACCTCTCTCTCCAGAGGAGACAGTCCAAATTCAGCTAATCTTCTATACATATGATCAGTTTTCAGGGCACATTCTCAGTATACATCATATTTTCATAACACATACATGTGTTGTCCAGCTCCCAAGCAATAAAATTCTGGAACCTCAGTATTTTTTACACACATATACCAGATGCACTACAAAGTGTAATATATTATGTTGTGTCCTCCCTCAATGGACAGGCCATTCGGTGGTGTTGACAACCTTGCTCTGCTAAACTCAAACATCTAACTATACTCAATAAGGGTACTTGTGTTTTTACAAAGCTAGCCTTCTACACACCTAGGACACACTGTACAGTTAGGCTGCTGCCCTCATATGAACCTATGAATCTCTGTGTCTTTGCAGGCCTCACAACCTGTTGTCCCCCACATGGCCTGCTTATGTCATCTATCATAAGTTCACCTGCAACCTTGTAAAGTTCAGACTTGTACTATAGTGCTTGTGTAAAGCATTGAATTCTATCGTCTGTATATTTAGATAAGTAGGGGTTCTGTTCTCACATTGTCAACTGGGTGTGTGTGTGTGTGTGTGTGTGTCTCTACTCAACAGAGTAGATGTGCTGTCCTAAACTTACTTCTCCAGTGGCATGGCTTGCTAGTCTTTTCATACTTGCAGAAGCTGACACATCCATTTCATGCAGCCCTCCCAGCCTCTTGTCCCTCACATGGCCTATTAATGTCATCCACTATAAGTTGACCTGCAAACATGTAAATTCAGACATGTGCCATGGTGCTTGCATATAATACTGTGTTCTGTAGTGTGTGTATTTAGATAGGTAGGGGTTCTGTTCTTACTGAAGAAAACTATTTGTGCAACAGATGTTACTTGACATTACAGACATCCTTTTACACCAACATGCGGGACACTGTTATCACCATTTTCTCAACAGACAATGCTGTTGTAATCAACTATATCAGAATATTGCAAATATAACCATCCTTTGAGGCTACGGTAAGACACGGGCCTGGAACGTAGGCAGACATCACTTTAGGTGCATAGGAAGTTACTAGGTAGAGGACTGGTAACAGATATGCTTTGGAGTATGTCTGGTGGGGACGGAAGGGTGAAGTTTGCCCAACACTGTCTGATAGCAGGCTGGCAATGTCCTCAAGGTCAGTATGACTTGTACCATTCACTACTAATTGGGCACAGAGCTGGGCCTTCACTTTTACATGTCTGCTATAGCTAAAGGATGCCTCCTGATTATCTTTATCTAGGGATGCTACTTTAAGTTTGTACGTGGCTTTGGAAGACTTTTCATGAGAGCTAATTTCCTTGTTCAAGCTGTGGAGGGTGCCCTTCCTCTGTTGAGTCAGTTCCCTCTTTTTCTTAGACATTACTTTCTTCCACTTGTTGTACAATCTGTGCATGCTTGATGCACACTAGGGTGGCTTGTTTTCTGTGAGGAACATGTTTTAATCTGTTCATGTTCATCCAACTCTACACATTTATGTAGCTGTTTATACAGGCCATTTGTGTACACCTCTGTATAGCAATCATTGCTAACAGTGGTACCAAGGGCTTTGCAACTCTTTATGGCATCAGTTAGGAGCCTATAGTTTGCATTGGAGAAATGCTTCATCCTTTCTGTTGTTGAGGTGGTGTCAGGTATGATTGTGAATGTGAATGAGACTGAATTGTGATCTATCCTGACTAGGGGGAGCCAACACATAGTGGTTAGTGCAGAGAACCACTATGTTGGTCAGTACTAAGTCTAGGACATTCAAGTCCCTTGTGGAGATGCAGACTATCTGTTACACAGCATGTGTATTAACAAAGTTCAGGAACCTTAGGGTGAGTGTATGCACATATATGACTTCAAATAAATGGAAGGATACTGAAATCACACATAACCAAGGTGTTTGGCTCTATAGTGAGTGACTCAAGTAGGTCATAGGCAGAGTGGTACTCATGGTTCATGGTGGGGGACCTGTAACTAAGAATGATATGGAAGGGGATTTTACATACAGTTAGCTGGACTTGGAGTAGTGCTACAGAGTTGTACTCTTTGATCAGTCTTGCAGTGTATTTGTCTTTAATGAAGATGCAAACATCTCCACCTTTTGTCCTTTCATGTTCATTTTGATGTGTGGCATGGCTAGGGTGCTCTTTGTGGCCTTGAACCATGTCTGTGTGACTGCACAGACATGAGCATCTTCCAAGGTAAGGAGTTTTGCTAGTGAGTGCAGCTTCTGATTTACACTCCTTGCATTAAGCAGCATAACCATCAGTTTGTCTGTGGTGGATTATTTTACATTGGGACTTTACTTCTAACAATGCCTAAAAATACCACCATGGGGGAGGGAAGCACCTTCATAATACCACTATGGGGGAGGGAAGCACCTTCATATAGTACAGTGAGGTATGTCACCAGTCATTCACTGCACCATGGACTATGACAGAGTCATAACAGTACTTGAGAGACTTAAGTGCATGCATGTGTGATCTGATGGACCCTGGCACCTGTCAGGCAGCTGTGACCTTCTCCTTGTCTAGCCTTGTGAGGGGGACATTTGCGTGTCTCCCTATGGAGCCATTTATGAGCAAGAAACTTGGTTTGTGGTGTTTTGCCAGCGCGATTACTGGCTGAGATGCTAGTATGTGTATTATTATGCATAGTAGATCCTGTTGGGTTGGTACTGTGTGCAGTAGGTTTGCGCCTGGGAGGACTCCGGTCTTGTTAGGTTTTGAATGAATATCTCCACGTATGTGGGTTTATGTATCATGATCGTATGTGCAACAGGTGAATTGTGTGTGACGACAACATGTTTGATATCTGGTTTGTTGTTATGTGAGAGAATTGATAGCAAATTCATAGTATAGACACAGCTCTCACATGTTGCATTAGTTTGTTTTAGCAGTAGCTGGTTGTCAGTATACATGAGGCAATTGCTCTGTTGCCTCAGGGTGCCCATGTACATCAGACTGCCTAGAGACATGGTGGGAAACTGTCTGCCCACTATGGAAGGTATATATTGTAGTAATTAATGGGGAGTGGGCTAGATGGACCAGGCTTTGGTGTAAGACTAACAAAATGTGTCTATTCTGTGGAGGGCTAGGGTTACAAAAATGTGTCAATGTTTCACAATGCACACCTGAGTTCCTTGCAGGGCAGCAGTGAAACCTCTGAGCAGCTATGGTAAACTGAGTGCAAACACCCCAAAACACAACGTTGGAATACAAGTGAACTTAAACTATTTTAAACAAGTAAAACAAGGTTGACACAAAAGGATTGTGAGTGTGTGTGAGGGAGAAAGTGAAGCAGGCAGGCTGTGTATGTGTATCTGTAGGCATCCTCCATGTGAAAGTGGTGTGTGAGAGTCTGCATGAAAACAGCCAAGCTCAGTGCTAGCTCTACATCTTGGTATTTTGGACAGGTGTGAGCCATGCATGGTAGAAGTGGCAGTTCATTGTTGTCCCCCAACCACGGGAACTGGCTCGGTCAGGAGTTGCACTGGCACCTCCACATCAAGGTCAGATGAAGTGCTGTGACCTGAGTGTGACCAATGTCTGCTAGATATGTTCCCTTTATGGGAATGCCCAGGACCATGACCTCATAGCCTGCCACATCTGGGTGTGGATAGCACACACTCCAGTGGACCAGTGGAAGTACTGCCACTATGGCGGTATGATCAGGAATGGCCACATTAGCCCTCAGCAGATGCTGTGGTTGACCTACGCCCATGAGGATGCTGTTCCCCTCCTAGTAGACATTCCATTACAGACACCTCTCATTCAAATGTGTCATTCATCTGATCCAGGGAATCAGCAACATGGTGGAGGCAGTCATGCATGTCAAATTTTGCCACATCCGCAACCCTGAGCATTTGTCTGGAGCACCTTTCTGAATATGCTTGCAGCTCCATGATGGCCCTAAACATATGTTGAGTGGCACAGAAAGAGACACCTGCAGTAGATGAAGAAGGGACAGCAGGCCCCCTCCAAGCACCCTTATCAACTGTGTTGCATGGCACTTTGCCAACACTTTGGCTATGGCCAGACTCAACAGGCACTGAAGCCACAGTAGCCACACTTCCCTCCACCTGTCCAATATTTGTGGGCTCAGTGGACTGGGTAGAAGTAGGCCTAGTGGCTGTGTCCAGTGAAAAAGAAGGGTGTGGCTGGATGTCAACCTCTGTATCCGATTCAATCTGTGCACCACCTGACTGTGCCTCAGTTTCGCCACCATCATCATCAGTGTCTGATGAGACACTGACATCAGATGGCACAGGGCCCACACTCCCACTGCCATGATGACCTGTGATAAAAAGGGAGAAACACAGGCAAACATTAATAACTGCACTACTATGGTGCAATATATGCTAAACAACTAACAGTGTGGCCACTATTACATCCAGTACAGCAGCATACATAACAGGCCTAAAATGACACATTAGATTACTAGAAATTGATCTGCAGTACTGAAATAACTTGATTTGGCTTACCACCTGCAGGGGACCAACAGTGCTGGATTCTTGATGGTCCTGAAAGAAGTTAAGCAAGAGGTTAAGACCAACATCATCACATTTAACAGTAAGATGGGGGTACTACATGTACTAGAGGTAAGGCCAACATCATCACATTTAACAGTAAGACGGGGGTACTACATGTACTAGAGGTAAGACCAACATCATCACATTTAACAGTAAGACGGGGGTACTACATGTACTAGAGGTAAGGCCAACATCATCACATTTAACAGTAAGACAGGAGGTACTACATGTACTAGAGGTAAGGCCAACATCATCACATTTAACAGTAAGATGGGGGTACTACATGTACTAGAGGTAAGACCAACATCATCACGTTTAACAGTAAGACGGGGGTACTACATGTACTAGAGGTAAGGCCAACATCATCACATTTAACAGTAAGACGGGATACTACATGTACTAGGGGTAAGGCCAACATCATCACATTTAACAGTAAGACGGGGGTACTACATGTACTCCTCTCAATCTGCATGACATGCTACTTTAAAAATAATGTGGTTGACAACTCCAAACTGAGTTTATCACTGTACTAATATTCAGTCTCCCCCTCCAAAAAAATACAAGTGACACAGAAGTAATTTTTATTTTGAATTGTTTTACTATACAACAGTATTGAACCAGTCATATAGCAAGGCCTACCTGGAAGCTCTTCCTGGGACTGAGAAGGAGTTGCACCCACATCAAGAACATATTGTGCGCCACTCTGCTGTGAGTTATCCTGATCAGAAGATTCGCAAGAAATTCCTCATTGGGGCGAAAGGTAGTTCTGCAGCAGGCCCAGCACCCGTTACCCTTTAACCTCAGGCAACAGCAGCTGAATGCCTCCATGCAGATGGCTTTGTGGCACACCTGGTCATAGTATGGTCATGGCCACCCATGGCATTTATATTATCAACGATTTGCTGCCATATCCTCAACCTCTCTGACATATTTGGACAGAACCCTTCCAAGAAGGAAAGTGCCATGTTGATGCAGTACGTCCACTATTATAGTGTTTGCTGCCTCACTGAAGGGGGAGTCTGCACTTCAATGACATTTTCGGTCCTAAAATACAGTAGAATGATAATACACATAACTGTCACATAACTACAAAGTAACTGTTACCAGACAGAACAGTTAAGTTAGGCAGTCAGTAGTACCCACTGGAAAAACATAACACATACGACATACGTGAAATACTAACAGCAGGCAGGATACAAAACAAGGAGAGTAGCAAGGGCAACATACCCTTGTATGTGCCACATCAGTAACTCAACTGTGCCACCCCCCAGAAAGAACAGAGCATTCTAGTCTGTGGCATAACAGTAACTTCTCTTTGCTCCCCCACCCAATAAAGAACAGGCATATGAACCATTTTGCTAATAAACCACATTGGAAATGCTAAACATCCTTTCAAAGGACTTGTCCCAGAAACATTTGTACATAACGTAGCTTACTATTTTGATGTATTGGCAAGCATGTGTACCTCTGAAATGGCTTGACAAACATGGCCGTGCCATCAGTACACTGTTAACTAATGCATAGAGATAGTGTAAAAGCCTTTGCTTCACATTATTCATTAATATATTCCAGCATGTGCATTATGTAGGTAAAATAAAATGACAGCAAACCTGCTGGAGTTCAATACCCCTTTGTAAAGATAGCTTGGGAAATATATTGCTTTGCTGAACATGTAGCAAGTATCCTCCCCAACAGTTTGGCTAGCTACACATTTGCCTTTTTATAATGGAGTAGATTATTAATGGACTGCATTTGTCTTGGCCATGTTTCAGAGATGCTAATTACAAGATAAGCAGATGAATTCCATGCTAATAAACCAATCTGGTGGAGCTATTCACAAAGTTATAAAGCAAACATTTAGATTCCATGCTGGTTTTTCCCATGGATTTCAAAAGTAGTAGAGTATAGACACAGAAAGCCTACACAGACAGAATGTTAGGAGCTGCTGCCTCTTAACCACTGACATTTGTATATCATGCTTAACACTGTGAATGCAGAACAAACAGAACACCATGATGAAATCAGGGCCACATGCTACTAGTGTGCTTATATGGCATGCAGAGACAGAGTGTTAATGCAGCAAATGACAAAGTACCCATACTTGCCTTCAACAGAGAAACACATTGCTGTAGACCTAAAGTACCTATAAAAAGAAATGCACATTGTGAAAATAAGGTTATTCTTCAGTCAGTAAGACTAACAACAGAATTTTCAATGTTCTGTTACATAGTTCTAACCTGGTCTATCCCCCATGGAAACATGGGGGAGGGGTCTAAGATATCCTTGCACCATCATCTGGACCACCTCCTTCAGACAGAGGCACAAACAATTCTTCCATCTCAGTGAGTCGTGTCTACTCTGGAGGGCTACCCCATGTAGTACACCACTCTATTTCAATCTGTCATGCCTTTCACTTGGCCCAGCCAATTAAATCTGTAAGGCACCAATGACACTGGTCCATTGTTCTGTTCTGCCCATCTCCCATGGCACTGATGTCTTGCAGTAAGGACTGCCATACCTGGTTCCATAGCTGTTTGTGTGTGCTCTCTCTACCCAGCTAATGAGGGCCATGTTAAATGAGGTCCTGAAGCAGAATCTCGTTTTCTGCATTACTAACCTTTTCCAGCTTCTCCTTGCCTTGTTGTCTCTGGAGATGCTCAGTCTAATGTAAGGAGTGGAAATTTAACAATGCATGTTCCCTGTGGTAGTGAATGGTATGCATACAGACAGTGTGATTGTTCCTGCTTTACACAGGCATGTACTCACATTATTTATTTATTGACATTTGATTAGTGGGAAAGTCTGACTGGATAGGAGCCCATTTACAGAGGAGGCCTGGGTAGAGAAGCTCTAAAGTATTACAAAACATTTTAAGAATAATAATTTCACAGTCTTTAAAAATAATACAAAAACTGCAGTTTAAATGTTGTTGTTGTGTCTTTTGGCTTTTCCCGGTTAGGGGTCGCCACAGCAGAACTCCGGTCCGCTAATGATTGGTAGTTGATTTTTACCTGCCGAGTTACCAGCCCTGATTTACAACCTTCAACGAAGGTACACCCATTCACGCATGTCTCCACGCAGAAGATGCTCTAGCTGAGAATCGAACCGGACAGCGTCTTACTGTGAGGCGACAACGCTACCACACCACCACCACCACGTTGTACCAAATTAGACATAATATGAAAACATTGTTTAAGAACAGATGCAAGTTATATCAAAATTATTTACTTTTAGCTAGAATATAGAGAAAGTAAAGGTAAATTAGTGGAATACAAACAGGAATTACAATACAAAGTGAGAGAAAATTCAAGGTTATGGTATATTTAGAGTGAAAGTCAGGGAGAGAAACTGATGTAAGAGAGAGTGAATCAGGAAGAGTGGAGGTGTAGGGTATGAATAAGTACTTGTTCACATTTAGGGATGTCATTTATCCTGGTGTTGAGCAAGAACAGTGCCAGGATGGGAGGGAGGGTATTGACCTGATGGATAGAGATAAGGCGTTCCAGGCCTTAGTGACATGGTATAAGTACAGACAATGCCCAGCAGATTTGATAAGTTTGTGGACAGAAGGAATTTTTGTTCATTGGCTCATAATGACTGACTGGGAACATAGCTATGTAGAATGTTATTTAGTGCTGGATTCTAGATAATTTTATAGGTGGTAAGAAGCTGTGTATATCTTATTTGATGGGGTAGTTCTAACCAATTTAGGCTTTTCATTGCTATACAGTGGTGGGTTCTGAAAGGGGTATGTGCTGCAAATTTAGCAACTTTGTTATAGCATGGGTCAAGTTTTAATTTTGTGAAACCTGGAGGATAGAAAGGAAGGCAGTGCCATATAGAAGAGTGGGGAGGATATAAGTAGTGAGAAAACTACTCATGTACCAACACCTTTGCCCAACGGTTCTTGGAATTCATAAATTCCAACACCCTGGATCAACTAATCCATAGTCCCACCAGGGGTTTCAATATCCTAGACCTGGTCATTATCAACATGGGAAATCGATGCTCCACACCTATGGTCACCCCCTCATTAGTCAGGTCTGACCATAAGCTAATCACCCTTAACATCCACGTCCCACCCCCACCCCCCAGTAAGGAAACCTCCATAAAAAACTTCTCCAAAGCCAACGTCATGCTACTGAAGTCAGAAGTGACAAACTTCAAGACACCCATGCAGATGGGAGCTGAAAGTTTGACTGCTGAATCCTACACTGAGGCACTGTACGAGCACATCCACTTGTGCATGAATCGTGCCATCACAAATAGAACCAAGATGCTCTCATCCAAAAAAAGGAAGCCATTCTGGTGGTCCCCTGCCATAAACAAACTTTACAACAAAAGGAAGAAACTGTTGCAGAAAAGAGGAAAATCCCAGGATGCAAAAAACTCCCTTACCAGCCTCAGTAAGAAACTGAGATCCCTCATAAAATCCTCCAAAGCTAGTTACGAAAATAAAATTGCCAAAGATTCCAAAGACAACCGCAAGGCATTCCATAGCTATGTCAAGAATCTAAATGGCAATGCTCAGATCTGCTCTGAGCTAAAACAGAATGGCATTAAATATACTAATCCCAAGGATATTGCCAATATCCTGGCAGATCAATTCATTGCCAACTTCACCCCCCTCTCACCCCCTAAATGGCCCATCTCAATACCAGAAGATTGCCAAATTCCAGTAATAATGGCCACACAGGTAAAAAACACACTCTCCAAAGCTAAGAATACAGCATCCATGGGACCAGATGACATCCCGGGCTGTGTACTACATGAACTACAATATGAACTGGCACCTCACCTAAGTGTCATGTTTAATCATAGCTTCACCTCAGGTTTTGTGCCCACTGAGTGGCACAGATCCACAGTTATCCCACTCCACAAGGGGGATCCACCTTGGATCCCGGAAACTACCGTCCCATCAGTCTGACAAGCCTTATCTGCAAGGTTATGGAGCGTACTATCATGGAACCTATAAACAAAGACATTGGCAACCTTCAAACACTGGACCCCACCTAGTTTGGGTTCATGAAGGGCCGATTTTGTCTCCTGAACCTGATTGACTTCTTCAAATCAGTCTCCAGAGCCATGGACAAGGGTAAGGTGGTCCGCACAGCCTGTCTAGGCCTTGCCAAGGCCTTTGACACCATCCCCCACTCTGGAATCATAGATAAACTTACTAAGCTGGGCATTAATCCCTACGTCACCCAATGGGTTGCTAACTGGCTTACTGATAGAACCCACACTGTAAAAGTAGCCAACTCCAAATCCAGCTCCAGACAATTGACAAGTGGAGTACCTCAGGGTTCATCCCTGGGACTGTTCTTGTTTGGCATCTACTTCTCTGAAGTACAGGCCAACACTAAGGGACTCTGGCTAACAAAGTTCGCAGATGACTGCAAACTGGAAGCCATTATTGAATCCCCAAATGATGTGGATACTCTACAAAAAGGGCTTACAGAAACAGATGCTTGGTGCCAGAGCCACGGGCTCAGGCTCAATGCCAAGAAATGTATAGTTATTCCCTTTGGGAAAAAACACGTACCCGTGAATTACCATATAGGTGGCAGTACACTAAACACCGAAAGTGTGATAAGAGACTTAGGGACACAGGTGGACAGTGGTCTCACCTTCGATAACCACATTGCCACAACAGTCAGGAAATCCTTCTATGTGGCACACCTCATCACTAAGGGCTTTTCATCCAGAAAAAAGGAGGTCATTGTCCCACTGTACTCATCCGTCATTAGACCCATTATAGAATACAACGCCCCGTTTGGTATGTACCTCTCAAGACATCTGCAACAACTGGAAAGGCCGCAGAAATACTTCACTAAAAGAATCACAGGCCTAAAGCAGATGCTCTACGCTGACCACCTTAAAAAACTCCAACTATACTCTGTCGCATATCGTCTACTCAGAGGCGATCTCTGCTTAACATACAAGGCCATGTTAAACCCAGAGCTGTTGGACATGCTACACTTAAAGAAATCCCAATCCCTCAGAGCCACACACTCCAGGGATCTAAACCTTGTCATCATAACAAAAAAAAACATGCTGGAGGGATAGGTTCCTGACCCAGAGACTCCCCAGACTCTGGAATAGATTGCCTATACATGTCAAGAAAGTGCCTCTTTGGCCCTCTTCAAAAGGAACCTTGACGATTGGATGGGAGAAAGGAAATTCACCCTGGGGATCACATCAGTTGCCCTGCTAGACAGGGGTCCAGGGAAGTAAATAGTGTGGGAAGAAATAGCCAGGTAATTGTTATGGCTAGGCTTGTATAGGCCCTAGGGCTAATAGCCTAGTACCAACCTATGAACCTATGAAAAATGTAGTTTTAGTTGCGTAGGTGAGAAAGTTTTTGAATCTGTAAATCATCCCTAGTTTTTCATAAGTTTTTCTTATCCAATTTGATATATGCAGGTCAAATTTAAGATTATTACCCACTATCATTGCTAATAATTTGCTTTGAGAAGTAACTTCTATGGATGTATTATCAAGAGAGAGGACTTTTTTTTTATGGGAGAAGGATTTGGGGAAAAAGATACTATTTTTTTTTCTTTAGGGTTGAGTATGAGTTGTGAGTTACAAAGCCATGTTTCAGTTGATGTTAAAGCTTCCTTAGTAATTTTTTGAAGATGTGCCACATTGTCAGATGTGCAAGTGAGTGTGGAGTCATCTGTGTACTGTATTAGGGAGGTATGTTATGTGCATGCATGGAGGGTGTTGGTTAGAATGTTAAAGGGGAGGGGACCAATGATAGAGTCTTGTGGTACACCAGCGGTGACTGAGGTGTGGCAAGAGGGTGGAGTGCCATTTTACTGATAAATATCTATTGGATACATATCTGTTAACTGTACCAAGTTCCTCAAAATTTACCTGTTTTGAGAACAAAATGATGAGGTGCCACGAATTCCCAAGTGGACCCTTCAAATCCTGATTTTGCTTTTTCTTTATTTACAATTTTTAGTTACCGCTGACATCATCATGCATTGCCAGTATATTCCAATGTGCAAGAGCATGCATGATGATGTCAGCATTGTGAGACAGTGCCTGGTTGCCCATTGGAGACTCAGAGTTGGACAAAAGCTTTTTTTAAAAAAAAAAAGTTATTTACAGTTGCAGCCCACTTACAACATGTGCCATGCATGTTTTGAATGGATGGAAGTTAGTAAAATCATTTTAAAGTTTCCTGACAGTTTATGTTTTGTGTTGTAGAAAATGTAACATTTGGCGAGTTTGACAGACTGAGCAGATGCTCGTATGTTGTTTGCCTAAGTTGAATGTAAGTTTTCCCGTATGATTATGCGCCAGTGGAGAGACTGGAAATGGTAGCATACACATTGTCGAATAAGCGAACAGTTTCCAGTAGCAGTATCACATGTGTTAAATTTCGTTTAGCTATGTGTAAGCATTCAATGTATCTGGGCCTACTTAGTAACTTCTCACATTTCTGTAATGTCCATTTATCTATAGTTATTGCTGCTGACGCTAAGCATAATGATCCAGTCCACTGTCCACATTCACACCAATACCACATATGTGCACAGTTAGTTAAATGTACTGTGTTTTATATTACATTCTTGGTACAGTAGTAGGTTAGAGACTGGATTGTCTCCTAAGTCAGGGTATCTGAAATATGTTTCCACAGCACATCCTTTACCTGCCATCATGATTTTTTTGTTTTCAATTACTCTTAATTTTAGTTTGTATGCTAGGCAGAAAATATTTGCAGCTGCACACAAATACATCAGTAATATGGCACATAAATCATAATCGCTGGCCTAATAATTTTCATGGCAAATTAAGCTACTGAAGGGATGGGACCTGGGATGAAGAGCACAACATGATGTCAGACAAATGTATACAGTATAACTGTTGGTTTGAAGGCAGGTATAATGTAAAAAAAAAACTGAGTAATATACTCAAAAGTGTGATAACAACAGGTACACTCTTCTGGATTTCTCATCCACACACTGTGCTGATTATGCAAAAGTGTGTGACATGTACACTGTTCTGGATTTCTCATCCACTGAGTTTATTGAAACTGTTCTGGCTTCTGTTTCCGTTCAGATGTTAGGCTTTAAAAAAAAAAACACACCATATTTCTCCACAATTCCATTGGAGTGGGCTGGATTACGTAATTATGTATGCAAATTTCATGTTATAAGCATCCCAATTTCTGGCCAGTTGTACCTACTTGTCAATGGCCTTGGAACAGATTTTTTACATTCCAGGTTGATATGTATCATTTGAACCATAGAATGGTAGACTGAGAGAGATCTGATGAAGACTTGAAATAGAAGTTTGCTGTGGTAAACTGTGCCAAAGGCTTTACACAAGTCTAGAAATAAGGAAGATACTAGTTTGCTATTATTTCTAGCTTTATTGACAGTATCTAAACACATGAGAAGTGCTATGTTAGTACTGAGATAAGGGTGGAAGCATAGCTGGCCTTAGGCATAGGCCAACTAGGCGGCTGCCTAAGGCGCCATTCTAGCAGGGGTGCTTTTCCAGTAATCTGGATGGTGTAGGTATGCCAGGATGGGGGCAGCAAGTGGTGTGGGGGTGCTGTGTAGCCCTTTTGCCCAGGGCACCAGTTGACAAAAAGGCTGGTCCTGGGTGAAAGCCAAATTGTGTGTGGGATAGGAGTTCATCCTGCAAGAGATAGTTTAGCAATTTTTTTAAATACATTTTTCAAGTATTTTGGAGAAGGAGAATATGATTGTATAGGTCTAAATTTAGTAATGTCTGATGAATTTCCTCCTTTGTGCAGAGGGATAATGTGTGACTTCTTCCAGAGAGATGTAATGTGGGATTCCTAGAATGACCTATTCATAAGGATTGAGACAGGGTATGGAATGCTATTAGCTGCTGTTAGGTTTGAGTTATTTAAGAGTAGTTTTATACAAGATGTCAATACAGGTTTGGAGGTGAAAACAGATGTGGTGATATGTGTCTGCTGGACAGGGTTAGGATTAGATGTTGGGGAATCCATGGTTAGAGATGCTATACTATCTATGAAATAAAGTTGAATTCTATTGTGGTTTCAAGCGATGAGCTATTGGGAGAGGGGTTAGGGTTGAAATTAAGGCCAGGATGCAAGACTTCTTTAATGCCTGTCCAAAAATTTTTAGGGATGTATTTACCACTCTACTGAACATTACTGTGGTATATTTTTTGTTTTTATTAATTGGCGTTATAGTGTGATTGCAAAACATTATGAAATTTTCAAGATATTGTAAGTTTTATATGTTTCCTGTCTTCCCATGCTTTTTCTCTATCCGGCTTTAGCATTCTATACTATTAGTTAGCCAAATTGCTTTATTTGTTTTTAGTCTCTTCCTTCTAGGAAGTGCAAGACTATTTAAGATATTCAGGAAAGTTGCATTAAATTCATTTACAGCATCATAGATTCTAAGGGGAGGATTTTTAGTAAGTTCCATTTAATAGACAATAGGTCAGTAATGAACATTTCTGGGTTAAACTTGGAAAGATAGCAAGTTGTTTCATAAACATACTGTTTAAGTGGATGTGTCAGATGTTTGGGTTTAATTTCTCCAAGTCTTTTGGGTTTCTAACACAATGATGGGAATGGATGCCATTCTGAAGTCAAAGTGTGATTAAAGTTCATGAATTTAGTATTGTTTCAGTCTTTGATGTTAGCTAAAAGTGCTCTTCTCTGCACCCGCAGTATGCCCAGAGTCAAGTCCTTCTGCAATTCATATGGAGTTACAATGTATCAATATCATATCTAAATAAGACTGTAAGTTCTTTCCTATGAGACCCAATGCTCCTGCTACTATTGGAATGGTCTGGGTATCCTTCCTCCACATTGCCCTCATTTCTGCCTGCAAATCCTGGTATTTTATGACTTTGTGTCTCTCAGTAAGATATTGTAATTACTGTGTGTAGCAATTTTGGTGAACAATGCTACTTTTCACTTCTTTTCATGGACTACTATATCTGGTTTTCTCGCGTCTATTTTTTGAACTGTTGGTAATGAGTGATCCCATAGGTTCATAAGTTCATAGGTGTGTACTAGCCTAATGGCCCTGGGGTCTTTGCAAGCCTAGCCCATAGAAGTGCTCTGACATTGTGCCACCCGTCGTTAGTTCCCAGTGCCTCTAATCAAGTAGAGCCACTGGAGTGATCCCCAGGGTGAACCTTCTATTTCCCATCCACTCATCAAGATTTCTCTTGAAGAGGGCTATTGAGGTCCTCTGCTTGACATGTATAGGAAGTCTATTCCAGAGCATCGGCAGTCTCTGGGTTATGAACCTGTTCCTCCAGCATGCTCTGTTGATTGTGGTAATTAGGTTCAGGTCTCTAGAGCGTGTGGTGTGGAGGGATTGGGATTTCTTTAGATGTAGCATTTCTAATAGAGCTGGGTCAGACATGGCTTTGTAAGTCAAGCAAAGATCGCCTCTTAGTAGATGATATGAGACAGAGAATAGCTGGAGTTTTTTGAGTCTGTTCATGTAGGACATGTGTTTAAGGCCTAGGATCCTCTTCATGAGGTACTTTTGTGGCCCCTCTAGCTGTTGCAGGTGTCTAGTGAGGTAGATGCCAAATGGGGCATTATACTCTATGACTGGTTGAATGAGAGAAGAGTATAGAGGGAAATTATGACCTCTTTCTTCCTGGATGCAAAACCCTTGGTAATGAGATGTGCCACATAACAGGACTTTCTGACCACAGTGGCAATGTGGTGGTCAAAGGGGAGGTTGCTGTCAACCTGTGTCCCCAGATCTCTTATAACACCTTCAGCATACAGTGGGCTCCCATCAATGTGGTAATTAGTGGGAACTGAGTTTTTCCCAAAGGGGACGATGATGCATTTTTTGGCATTAAGCTTAAGGCCATGGTTTCGACACCAGTCATTAGTCTCAGTGAGGCCTTTCTGTAGGATGTCTGCATCACTTGGGGAGTTAATAATGGCTCCCAGCTTGCAGTCTGTAAATTTGGTCAGCCAGAGTCCCTCGGTCTTGGTCTGGACTTCTGAAAACTAGATGCCAAACAGGAGATGACCAGGACCGATACCTGTGGGACTCCAGTCATGACTGGTCAGCAGTCTGACTTGGAGTCTGCTAGTTTCATACTGTGGGTTTTATCTGTGAGCCAATTTGCAACCCACCTAATAATATAGGGGTGATGACTAGTTTGCCAATTTTATTAATAATTCTTGAGTGAGAAATGGAATCAAAGGCCTTGGCCAGATCGAGGTAGGCTGTATGAACTGCCTTACCTTCATCCACTGCTCTGGTGACTGACTCAAAGAAGTCAAACAGGTTGAGCAGGCATGATCTACCTTTTACAAAACCAAATTGTGTGGGATCTAGAGTTTGGAGATTCCCTATATCCTTGTTAATTAGGTCCATGATGATGCACTCCATAACCTTACATATCAGACTCATCAGGCTAATGGGGTGATAATTCTCAAGGTCTGTAGTTGCTCCTCCTTTATGGGGTGGGATGGCTGTAGCAGTGTGCCATTTGGTAAGGACAAAGCCTGAGGTGAGGCTGTAAGTGAACAGAGCACACAGATGTGGTGCCAGTTCACTTTATAATTCATGCAGAACACAGCCAGGGATATTGTCAGGTCCCATGGAAGCTGTATTCTTGGCCTTAGATAATGCAGCTTTAACCTGTGCTGCAGTAATGTTGGGTGCCTGGCATTCTTCCGGTATTGAGATTGGTCCTTTGGGGGGAGGGGTAAAGTTGGCACTGAATCTGTTGACCAGTATGTTGGCAATATCTGTTGTCTTAGTATAGGAGATACCATTGTGCAGTAACTCAGAGCAAATCTGGGTATTGCCATGGAGATTCTTGATATAATTATAGAAGGCTTTGTGGTTGTTTTTAGTGTCTTCTGCAATTCTGCCTTCATAGCTGGCTTTGGAGGTTTTGATGAGGGATCGCAACTTTTGTTGAGGCTAATAAGGGTATATTTCCAGTCTTGAGACTTCACCTTTGTCTGCAACATTTTCTTCCTTCTGTTGTAGAGTTTATTAATGGCAGGGGATCACCAGACTGGCTTCCTTTTTTTTGGAGGAGAGCATCTTAGTTCTGTTGGGTATGGCTAGTTCCATGCATTTATGTACGTGTTCATATAGTGCATTAGTGTATGATTCGGCAGTCATGCATCTATTTTCCATTGGCATGGGTGCCATGAAGTTAGCCACCTCAGTTTTTAGGAGTAGAAAGTCAGCTTTGGAGAAGTTTTTTTATGGTGGGTACCTTTGCGGGGGGTGTGAGTGAGATGTGGATTTCCATGGTGATTAGTTTATGGTCGGATTTAACTAGGGAGGAATTGACTATTGGTGTAGAGCAATGGTTGCCCATGTTAGTAATAACCAGGTCAAGGATGTTGCTTCCTCTAGTGTGGGTAAGAATGAGCTGGTCCAGTGCATTGGAATTGATGAATTCCAGGAAGCGTTGGGCCAGTGCATTGATGGAGGGGTAATTGAAGTCACCTAGTATGAGAGTGCTGGGTTGGATCTTAATAGTTTCCAGGGTGCTTAGGAATGTGGAGTGATAGTCTTGGGACATGGTTGGGGACCTATAGCAGGCTATGACCTGAATCACCATCTTACCCAATGTTAGCTGTACCTGGAGTATCTCAGCTGCATTATGTTGGGCCACTAGTCTAGAGGTGTGCATATCCTTTACAAATATGGAGACACCACCACCTTTGGAGCTTTGGTCCATGTTATGGGGCTGAAAGGTGTGGAATGAGTTATACTCTGGTAGTGCAGGGGTGCTTTCTGCTGCTTTAAACCAGTTCTCCATTACACAAACGTTGATGTTCTCCATTTTGAGGAGTGCTTCGAGCGAGTGCATCTTGAGATTTAGACTTCTAGCATTTATGTGATATAAACCATCATTTTCTATAATGCTTTGTGGTTCATGTTTCTAATGCTTCTCAGAAAATTCAATATTGTAATATTTTCACAATTCTCAATGTAACAGTGTTGCCACATTATTATGCCTTTCAGTGTAAACTCCCTCTGCATTTAGTTTATCATACCCAGCAACAGAATAAGCAACTGTTTCCAGTTCTGTTTTACAGATCCTGCATTTGTTTGTTTTTTCCATGTTAATGGACTTAATAAACCAGTGGGAAAGATGCGCAGCAAGTAAGGGTGATAAAGGATAGTGAGGGAAAGGTACTCACAAGAGAGGAGAGTGTGTTGAGTAGATGGAAAGAGTATTTTGAGAGGCTGATGAATGAAGAGAATGAGAGAGAGAAGGTTGGATGATGTGGGGATAGTGAATCAGGAAGTGAAACAGATTAGCAAGGAGGAAGTAAGGACAGCTATGAAGAGGGTGAAGAATGGAAGGGCTGTTGGCCCAGATGACATACCAATGGAAGCATGGAGGTGCTTAGGAGAAATGGCAGTGGAATTTTTAACTAGATTGTTTAATGAAATGTTGGAAAGTCAGAGGATGCCTGAGGAGTGGAGAAAAAGTGTTTTGGTACCTATCTTTAAGAATAAGGGTGACGTGCAGAGCTGCAGTAACTACAGAGGGATAAAATTGATCAGTCACAGCTTGAAGTTATGGGAAAGAGTAGTGGAAGCAAGGTTAAGAAGGGAGGTGATTATTAGTGATCAGCAGTATGGTTTCATGCCAGGAAAGAGCACTACAGATGCAATGTTTGCTCTGAGAGTGTTGTTGGAGAAATACAGAGAAGGTCAGAAGGAGTTGCATTGTGTCTTTGTAGACTTGGAGAAAGCATATGACAGGGTGCCTAGAGAAGAGTTGTGGTATTGTATGAGGAAGTCGGGAGGGGCAGAGAAGTACGTAAGAGTGGTACAGGATATGTACGAGGGTAGTGTGATAGTGGTGAGGACTGCAGTGGGAGTGACAGATCCGTTTAAGGTGGAGGTGGGATTACATCAAGGATCAGCTCTGAGCCCTTTCCTATTTGCAGTGGTGATGGACAGGTTGACAGATGAGATCAGACAGGAGGCCCCGTGGACTATGATGTTTGCAGATGACATTGTGATCTGTAGTGAGAGTAGGAATCAGGTTGAGGAGACTCTGGAGAGGTGGAGATATGCTCTAGAGAGCAGAGGAATGAAAGTCAGCAGGGCTAAGACAGAATATATATGTGTAAATGAGGGGGAGGGTAGAGGAATGGTGAGGATGCAAGGAGTAGAGTTGGTAAAGGTGGATGAGTTTAAGTACTTGGGATCAACAGTTCAGAGTAATGGTGAGTGTGGAAGAGAGGTGAAGAAGAGAGTACAGGCAGGATGGAGTGGGTGGAGAAGAGTGTCAGGAGTGATTTGTGACAGACAGGTACCAGTAAGAGTGAAAGGGAAGGTCTACAAGAGGGTAGTGAGACCAGCTATTTTATATGGGTTGGAGACGGTGGCATTGACAAAAAGGCAGGAGTCAGAGCTGGATGTGGCAGAGTTAAAGATGTTAAGATTTGCACTCGGTGTGACTAGGATGGATAGGATTAGGAATCAGTATATTAGAGAGTCAGCTCATGTTGGACAGTTTGGAGACAAAGCAAGAGAGACGAGATTGCATTGGTTTGGACATGTGCTGAGGAGGGATGATGGGTATATTGGGAAAAAGATGCTAAGGATGGAGCTGCCAGGTAAAAGGAAAAGAGGAAGGCCTAAGATAAGGTTTATGGACGTGGTGAGAGAGGACATGCAGGCGGTTGGTGTGACAGAGAAAGATGCAGAGGATAGGAAGAAATGGAAAGAGATGATCCGCTGTGGCGACCCCTAACAGGAAAAGCCGAAAGATGATGATGATGATGATGATGATGATGATGATGATGATGATGATGATGAATGGACTTAGTAAACCAGTGTGTACATAGTCCACTGTCCTGGGCTGACAATATTAACCCTTCATCTTTTGGTTTAAATTCAACACTCCTTAATCATTCCTGCATCAGATCCTGATTGCCATGAGGTTGTTCCAGGAGTTTTCTGTACTTGTAACTATATTTATGCTTTTTCCACATTTCTTGCCTTCTCATCTGATTCTTCTTATATTCTTTCTTTTGATTTTTGTTAACATTCAGTTGCTTCCTGATTTTGTTTACTTCTGGTTTGAGTTCCATTCCTGCTCGACACCAATATGCTTCTTCTAAACTAAGCAGGGAAGCCATCTTAGATTTGTTCTCTTCAGGTTTTAAAACTTTCATTATGTTTGAATCTGGTGAGGTGAGCAGATATGTATGCTGTCCTACAATTGCAGATCTATAAATGTAAGCACTTTTCTGGAGGCCCATACCTCCTTCAGAATGAGGAATGTATAATCTTAGTATGCACTGATTTTTATGTAGCATTTGGTAAGCATGAAGCATTTTTCTTGTTTTCCTGTTCCAACTGATCCAACACCTTTTGGGGCCAGTGAATCAGCCCAAAACTGTAAAGTAGAATAGGAAGTGTAAATTGGTTTCTTGTTCTCAAATGTCAGGGCTGTTTTCTGTATTAATTTTAGTCTTCTAAAATAATCATTGGGATTTGTTCGCATTTGCTCACATTTTATTATTGATCTTTCATCAATTCCCAAATATTTATACACTCCATCCTGCTCAGGTTCCTTTATATCACTTTCTGCTCCGGACTTTATCAAGATCAAATGATTTTCTTATATAGTCTGAAAAAGTTTTGACCATTTGCAGTATATCATCCTCAAAAAGAAGAAGATGAAAAGTCTTTATACATTCTTGTTTTCTGAGAGCCAGATTGTAACCATGACCTAATCTGTTAATGGGTTAGGGGCAAGAAAAAAGAGCAGCAGTGACAAAGGTCACCCTGCAATACCCCACTATAAATTTTGATCTGTGGGATAATAATTTGTTCTTTATCATAGCTTAGCTGCAAAGCGATATGCAAATGTTTCATGATCACAGTAATGTAATTGATCAATGCACCGTGTATCTTATACATATGTAAGTTCTCCTTTATCCATGAATGTAGGATGCTGTCAAATGCTTTTTTTGCAACCTATCCATGCCATACTTAGATTCTTCCCCTTTTTACACTTCTCTATTATGACTTTAACAATAAACGATCCTTTGTTGCATTTGACTTTCTTTTGTTACCCTTTTCCTCTATTGCCGTGATTGAATTTTCTTCTAAATGACTACAAACTCTGTCGGCATCAGTTCCAGTATATAGTTAATAAGTCGTCGGAATGCTTCCTAGGACTTGTGCACCCAGCTGTAATTTTTTCTTATTTTTTAACCTACTTCTTTTCTTGATATATGCTATATAAAATACAGTCTAAATATCAGTGTCATCTTGTTGAGATTTTGTAAAAACAGGGTCCACCTTGTGAAGGTGCTCACCAAGACTTGAGGATGAATTCAGTTCCAACAGTACTACTCTCCTTTGCTTTATTTATTTATTTTATGTTTACATTTGCTTACCAGGGAGGTCCGACTGGACAGAGCTGTCCATTTTCAGCGGAGGCCTGGGGGGAAGTCTCCAGAACATGACATTAGTATTGTTTCAGTCTTTGATATTAGCCAGAAATGCTCTATGCTGTATCTGCAATGTGCCCAGTAATGACTCCTTCTGAAATTCATATGGAGTTACATGTATCGGTAACATATCTAAGTAAGATTGCAAATTCTTTTTTATAAGACCCATTGCTCCTACTACTATTGGAACTGTCTGGGCATCCTTCTTCCACAACACCCTTGTTTCTGCCTGCAAATCCTGGTATTTTATGGCTTAGTGTGTCTCTGTTCATTAGACACTGTAGTCACTAGATGTAGCAATTTCAATGATCAGTGCTACTTTTGTCTACTTTTCATGGACTACCATACCTGGATTTCTCGTATCTTTTTTTTGGACTGTTGGTAATGGGTGATCCCATGTGATATAAACATCATCATTTTCTGTGATGCTTTGTGGTTCATGTTTCCAATGTTTTTCAGCTACTTCAATATTATAATGTTTTCACAATACACAGTGCAGCAGTCTTCACACATGAGTATGCCTTTCAGTAAACAGTCCTTCTGCCATTAGTATATCACAGCCAACAACAAGATGTGTAACTGTTTCCAATTCTGTTTTACAAAAAGTCAATTTCTCCCAAATGTTCAATGAACTTTGTAAACCAGCATGTATGTAGTCCATTATTTTGGGTCACCAATATTAACCTTTCATCTTTTAAATTCACCTCTCCTTAACCATTCCTGCATTCGATCGTGATCAACATAAGGATGCTCCAAAAGTTTCCCATACTTGCAACTATATTTATGCATTTTCCACATTTCTTTGCCTTCTCATCTGATCCTTCACCTTATATTCTTTCTTTTGTTTTTTGGCACGTTCATTTGCTGCCTGATTTTTATCTACTTGTGGTTTGATTTCCATTCCCACTTGACACCGATATGCTTCTGCTAGACTAAGCAGGGAAGTCATCTTATTTATTTATTTGATTTATCTGACATTTGTTAACCGGGTTGGTCCAACTGAGCCAAGGCCTATTTTCAGTGGAAACCCAAGGAGAAAATCTCCAAAGAACAAGAGACAAGTACCTAGAAGTTAACAATACAATCATATAACATAGAAAATGAGAAGTGCACAAATCCTCAGAAAAAGAGTAAAACATCTTTACAATGGCATACAATAAACAAATAAGTATAGTAATACAAGGTATAATAAGCAAAGCAAAAAAGTTGTATTTCAGTGAGAATAAGACCATAAAGAGTTAATTAGTTGTGGTAAAGTAAAGGTGAGTAGAGTATAAGGTGATTAAGTGGGTCTATATTAGAACATCGAGGTTTAAAACCTTCAAATGTTCTAATATCGAACCCTACGGAGCGAAAGCTTAAAATATCGAAGCAACAGAAACTTGAATTCTTTCCTAGGGAAAGATTTTTGTTGTCCGTTTCTGTTGTTTCGGTATTTTCAGCACTGTGGTGCAAAGTTACAGGTCGGGTTCAGGTAAGTGTGCAATTGTGTGGATGTGAGGGTTAGGGCAGGTTAGATGAGTTAGGGTTAGGGCGCGGGTTAGGTATGTATGCGATTGTGTGGACGTGAGGGTTAGGGCAGGTTAGATGAGTTAGGGTTAGGGAGCGGGTGAGGTGAGCGTGCGATAGTGATGGACCTTAGGGTTAGGGTTTGGGTTAAGGTAAGTGGATAGTTAGTGGTGTGTGTATAGTTTAGTGTAGGGTTAGTTGTAAGATTTTAGGTGTCTGTGTGTGGATTTCTGTTTGTTTGGTGTGCTTGTGTTGTTTGTATGTGTTTTGGAACAGTGATTTTTTTCCCTAGGAAAAAAATGGCTGTTCTGACAGTTCAAGATTGTAAGCTTTCGCTTACATAGGGTCGATTAATCACTGTTGGCTTCTTTTAAGTGGTCGGTGATCTAATATAGACCTGATTAAGTAAGGTCCTTGTTAAGTGGGGGCTTGACATGGACATGGATCTTAGACTTATTCTCCTTATGTTTTAAAACTTTTACTACATTTGGGTCTTGTGAGGTCAGCAGATATGTGTGCAGCCCCACAATTGCAGATCTATACATGTAATCTATACATGTAATCAGTTTCAAGGAGGCCCATACCCCCCTCAGAACAGGGAATATATAGTCTTGGGAAACAGTGATTTTTATAAGTAATTTGATAAGCATAAGGTATCCTTTTTGTTTTCCTGTCCAGCTGATCCAACACCTTTTGGGACCAGTCAATCACATCAAAACTGTAAGTTAGGACAGTAATAGATGTCAATGCTGTTTTCAGTATTAATTTTAGTCTTCTAAAATATTACTTACTAAATTTTATTCGCATTTGCTCATATTTTACTGTTGATCCTTCATCAAGTCCCAAATATATATATATATATATATATATATATATATATATATATATATATATATATATATATATATATATATATATACACACATATACATACATACATACATACACACTCCCTCTTGCTCAAGTTATTTTATATTACATTCCTGTCCCAAGCTGATGTTTTCCTGTTGCTGTAGCTTTCCTGCTTTAAAGGTTGCTTTCGTACATTTATCAAGACCAAAATGATATTCTTATATAATCTGAAAAAGTTTTGGCCCCTTGCAGTTGTGCTTTCAGTTCCTCATCTGATGAGCTATGCAGTTTTAAACCATCCACAAAAAAAGATGAGAAGTTTTTACACTTTGTTCTTTTCTGGGAGACAAACTGCACCCATGACCTAATCTGTTAAGTAAACAACTTAATGGGTTAGGGGCAAGTGAAAAGAGCAGCAGGGACAAAGGTCACCCTGGAATATACCCCTCTGATGTTTTATCTCTGGAATAATAATTTGCTCTTTATTGTGGCTTAATTTCAAAGTGGTTTGCTACTGTTTCAAGTTTGCTATAATGTAATTTATTATTTATTTATTTATTTATTCCAGTTTGATGACCGGGGAGGTCCACTGGGCTCGGGGAGCCCATTTTCAGTGGAGGCCTGGGGAGAAAAGCTCCACAATACAAAAGTTACATTACATGATGAATTACAAAGAACATTTGCATTACAATCAACAGGTATCATTCAATGCAGAGTACAAAAATTATAGATTTGTTCATGAGCAATACAGGCATAACAGTATCATGGCTAGATGTTACTGTTTAGTTACATAAACATTCTATATGTATGAGAGAAGTTAGGAAGGTGAGAGGGGATGTTACTGTTTAGCTACATAAACATTCTATGTATGTGAGAGAAGTTAGGAAGGTGAGAGGGTTAGACAGGAGAAAAGGAAGAGGAGAGTTTGGGAGGTATGGGATGGCGAGTACAGTTACATCTCCTGTGTAGATAGAGGTAGGAATGAAGGTGAGTTTTGAAGGTGTTAAGGTTGTCACAGGTCCTCAGTGTGGAGGGCAGAGCATTCCATTTTTTGTCTAGGGAAAAGGAGAGTAGAAGCTGACCAGCTGGGCACTTGGATTTTTGGACGGTTATTAGGTTTTAGTGAGTAGATCTAAGGGATCTGAGAGGGGTATATGGTTGTAGAATATTAGGTAGTGCAGGGCAGCTAGTAGGTTGGAATAATAATTGGTGGACTGTGGTGATTTGGAGGAAGTCAAGTTGATTGGGGAGTTCAAGCCAGTTTAAAGAGTGAAGGGAGGTGCAGTGATGAGAGGAGGATTTGGCCTTGGTAGCGAATCTGGAGATTTTATTGTTGCATGCTTCCAGTTTGGAGGTAAGAGTGGAAGATAAATTAGTAAGCAGAGGAGTGCCATACAAAAGAGAGTGGAGGAGATAGATAGTGGCCAGAGTTTGTCTGGCAGAGGGAGAGAGGAAGTGGTTGTTTCTGTGCAGTAGGCCTAGTTTTATGTGGGTTTTCTTGAAGTTTAGCTGGATGTGAGTGTTAAATTTTAGGTGGTCATCGATGGTGACACCAAGAAGTTTGGGGGAGGGTACGATCTCAATAATGGAGTTGTTACGGCTGGTAATTTGAAATGAGTTTTGATCAATATGACTGGATTTGAGGGAGAGAATAGAAGAATCTTAGTTTTGTTGGCGTTTAGTGAGAGGTGATTTTGGAGCATCCAGTTTTCGGTGGTAGAGAAGGCGGTTTGTGTTAGAGATTGGAGATCTGTTAGGTTAGAGGCACAACAGATCAAAGTGGAATCGTCTGCATATAGGACAATTTTGGTATTAGGTATGGCTTTGTGGAAATCATTAATAAAGATGTTAAATAGCAATGGGCCAAGTATGGAAACTTGGGGTACTCCAGTGGGGGTGGGAAGGAAAGTGGAGGAGGCCTTGCCCCATTTCCCAGCTTGGGACCTGTCAAAAAGATAGCAGGAGAACCAGGAAAGAGTTTTTTGGGAGAGGCTGAGATTTGAGAGATGGGTATGGGAGATGGTATCAAAAGCTTTAGATAAGTCCAGTAGAACTGAGGAAACTATATTACCAGAGTCACAAGCTAAATTGGAGTGTAAGAAGGAGTGAAGGGCTGTGTTGGTACTGTGTCCTGGGTGGAAGCCATGCTGGGTAGGAAAAAGTAACTGGTATTTGGTAAGGAATGGCATGAGTTGCAGGTGTATGCATTTTTCAAGAAGTTTGGAGATTGGGGAGAGGATAGCTATAGGGTGGAAATTGGAGATGTTACAGTTTTTGCCACCCTTGTGAAGAGGAAGGATAAATGCAGAATGCCATAGTTTGGGTACATAGGATTCAAGTAGTGATCTATTTATCAGGATGCTGATAGGTAGAGCAATACCATCTGAGGCTATTTTTAAGAAGAAGGAAGGAATGCTGTCGGGGGCATTTGTGCAATGCTTAAGTTTTTTTATAAGGTAGGTGGAGATTGGTTTGAGTTCAAAAGCAGGGGGTGGGGGAGAGGAGGGAGGGGAAGTTTGAGTAGAGAGGGGTTGAAGGTTATTGTTGGGGAAGGTCTTAGCTCAGCAATGGAAGAGGTGAAGAAGGTATTGAATAGTTCGGCAATTTCAAGGTCAGATTTGCTACAGGCTACGTACCCACAGAGTGGCGCACAGCAACAGTTATCCCACTCCACAAAGGTGGAGCCACAATGGACCCCGGGAACTATCGCCCTATAAGCCTGACTAGCCTGGTCTGCAAGGCTATGGAACACATCATCATGGAACTCATTAACAGAGACATTGGGAACCTCCAAACCTTGGACCCTACCCAGTTTGGCTTTGTTAAGGACAGATCATGCCTCCTAAACCTGGTGGACTTCTTTGAGATGGTTACCAAGGCATTAGATGAGGGAAAGGAGGTCCACACAGCCTACCTAGACCTCGCAAAGGCTTTCAACACCATTCTCCATTCTAGTATTATAGACAAGCTCACCGGCTTGAACATAAACCCCTACGTCACAAGATGGGTTGCCAACTGGCTCATGGATAGAACCCACATGGTGAGAGTTGCAGGCTCTACATCAGACTCTAAACCGGTTACAAATGGCATCCCCCAGTTCTCAGTCCTAAGAACCCTCCTGTATGGTATATACTTCTCAGAGGTACAGGCAAGTATAGGAGGACTATGGCTGACCAAGTTCACAGACGACTGCAAACTAGGGGCCATAATTGATTCTCCGCCTGATACAGACACCCTCCAGATGGGTCTCAATGAGATGGATACCTGGTGTCAAAATCATGGCCTCATGCTAAATGCCAAAAAGCATAGTCATCCCCTTTGGAAAAAACAAAGTATCCACAAACTACCACATAGGTGGTAGTCCCCTAAATACAGAAAATGTAATAAGGGATCTGGGGACCCAAGTAGATAGTAATCTCTCCTTTGATAATCATATTGCCAAGGTGGTTAGAAAATACTTCTATGTGGTCTACCTAATCACAAAAGGGTTTACATCTAGAACAAAAGAGGTTATTGTGCCTCTCTACTCATCACTTATTAGACCCATCATAGAATACAACGCCCCATTTGGGATGTACCTTACAAGACACCTGCAATAGCTGGAAAGGCCACAAAAGTACCTCACCAAGAGGATTACTGGCCTCAAACAGATGCCCTATGCAGCCCAACTCAAGAAACTCCAGCTGTACTCGGCATACCGCTTAATCAGAGGTGATCTCTGCCTGACATACAAGGCCATGTCCAACCCAGAATTGATAGACATGCTCCACCTAAAAAAAAAACAAATCCCGGAGAGCCACATGCTCTAGAGATATAAACCTCACCACAACGATAAATAGGACATGCTGGAGGGATAGATTCCTATCCCAAAGACTCCCCATGCTTTGGAATAGGATTACAATATACATTAGGCAGAGCCCCTCACTAACACTCTTCAAAAGAAACCTTGACGGGTGGATGGGAAACAGAAAATTTACCCCGGGGATCACTGCACTGGCTCTGCTGGACAGTGGCACAGGGAATTAATGGCTCTGCTGAACAGAGGCACAGGGAGCTAATCTAAGAGGGTGGCGAAAGCCAACATATTCTGGCTAGGCTTATAAATGCCCTTGAGCAGATAGCCTAGTACTTACCTATGAACCTATGAACCTAAGATGTAGATTTCAGGTTTGATATTAAAGGAGGTCCAGGAGATGATGTCTTCCAGGGTATTGGTGTTGTTACCAGGAGGAATATAGAGGGAAATGATGCAGATACTTTTATGGTTGTTTATTTTTAGTAGGCCAGTTATAAGTTCAGCATTATTAAAAGAAGGGATGGCATTAGGATAAGGAGTAACAGATAAGTGGTTGGTGTAGATTAGAGCCACACCACCACCACCTCTTTTACTTAGGCAGTCAGATCAGAGACATTGGAATTCGGGGGGGGGATTCGGAGTCAGTTATGTGTGGTTTTAGCCAGGTTTCAGAGATGGCTACAATGTCAGGTAAGTTGTGGTTGAGCCAGGCTTGAAAGAGGGTTAACTTATTTCTTAAGCGTTGGGCGTTGATGGTGAAGAATTTGAGGTATTTATTGGAGGATTTGTTGTTGGTGCTGGGGTGGTTTGTTGGAGAGAAGTTTGGTCCTGGGTTGGGATGGATCAATCAGTGTAGGGTGTATCTTATACATTTTTAAGCACTCTTTCATCCATGAATGTGGGATACTGTCAAATACTTTTTTGCAATCTATCCATGCCATACTTAAGATTTTACCCCTTTTTATGGTTCTCCATTATGACTTTATTTAACAACAAATGATCCTTTGTTCTATGTGGCTTTCTTTTATTACCCTTTTGTTCTATTGTCATGATTGAGTTTTCTTCTAAATGACTATAAACTCTGCCAGCATCAGTTCCTGTGTGTAGTTTATATGTCATTGGAAGACAGTTATTGGTCTATAACTTTTGGGATAACGTGCAGGTTCGCTGTTAAGTAAGAGTATTGTTTTTTCCTGTTGTTAACCGGGTTGGTGTCTGTTCAGGGAGTGTGTGTGTGTGTGTGTGTGTGTGTGTGTGTGTGTGTGTGTGTGTGTGTGTGTGTGTGTGTGTGTGTGTGTGTGTGTGTGTGTGTGTATACATATATAGTTCTTACTCATGGCTAAATCTTCATGTAAAGATGTTAATACTTTTGCCATCTGGATCTGGGGTTTTCCAATTAGGAACTTTTGTTAACTTTGTTTCAATCTCTTGGGCCATTACTTCATCCCATTTCACATCCTTTACATTTGAACCTCTCATTCTTTCTTTTACTTCTTCTATCTAGTCAGCATCTTTGTTATGTTCCACTGAATCTTCATAGATGTTTCTCCAAATGTATCTATTTCTTCTTTTTTTTTGGTGGTGTTTCAGTTTCTTTTGCTTTGTTTCCCAATTCTCATAGGTTCATAGGTTCATACTAGGCTATCTTCCCTAGGGCATTTATAAGCCTAGCCAGAGTGTGTTTGGCTTTTGCCACCCATTTTAAATTAATTTTGCTATGCCCTTTTTCGAGGTTAGTATACTGTGCCTCTGTCTAACAGTGACACAGAAGTGATACCCGGGGTAAACCTATGATCTCCCATCCACTCATCAAGATTCCTCTTGAAGAGAGTCAATGAGGGACTCTGCCTAACCAGGGCTGGGATTTTATTCCAGAGTGAAGGGAGCCTCTGGGTTATGAATCTGTCCCTCCAGCATGTCCTATTTATTTCAGTGCTGAGGTTCAAGTCTCTCGTGCACGTAGCTCGATGGGATTTGGATTTTCTGAGGTGCAGCATGTCCATTAATTCCAGGTCGGACATGGCTTTATACGTCAGGCACAGATCGCCTCTGAGCAGGCGGTATGCCACTGAGTAGAGCTGGAGTTTCTTTAACCGGGCAGCATATGGCATCTGTTTGAGCCCTTTGATACTTTTGGCGAGGTACTTTTGGGGTCTTTCCAGTTACTGCAGGTGTCTGGTAAGGTACATCCCAAAAGGGGCATTGTACTCGATTATGGGCCAGATGAGGGATGAGTAAAGAGGCACGATGACCTCCCCTGATCTAGATGTGAATCCCTTCATGATTAGGTGGGCTATATAAAATGTTTTTCTAACCACTTTGGCCACGTGGTTGTCAAATGAGAGATTGCTATCAACTTGGGTCCCCAGGTCCCTAATTACTTTTTCTGTACTTAATGGATTACCACCTATGTGGTAATTTGTGGGCACTTTGTTTTTGCCAAAGGGGATGGCTATACACTTTTTGGCGTTTAGCTTGAGGCCATGGCTCTGGCACTAGTTGTCTGTTTCTATGAGGCCCTTTTGGAGGATGCTTGTGTCGGCTGGAGAGTTGATTATGGTGCCCAGTTTGCAGTCATCTGCGAACTTGGTCAGCCACTGTCCTTCCGTGTTGGCCTGTACCTCCGAGAAATATATACCGAACAAGAGAGGTCCCAGAACTGAGCCTTGTGGGACGCCACTTGCAACTGGTTTGGAGACTGACATTGCTCCAGCAATTCTAACCATGTGGGTTCTGTCCTTGAGCCAGTTTGCAACCCATCTAGTGACATAGGGGTTTATATTTAAGCTGGTGAGCTTATCTATAATGCCCGAGTGGGGTATTGTTTAGAAGGCTTTTGCAAGGTCCAGGTAGGCTGTGTGGACCACCTTCCCCTCGTCAATGGCCTTGGTGACTATTTCAAAGAAATCGGCCAGGTTTAAGAGGCAGGATCTGCCCTTAACAAAGGCAAACTGGGTAGGATCCAGTGTCTGTAGGTCCCCAATATCTTTATTTATGAGGTCCATGATGATCCTTTCCATAGCTTTGCAGACCAAGCTAGTCAGGCTTATGGGGCAATAGTTTCCAGGATCCGTTGAGGCACCACCTTTATGGAGAGGGACCACTGTTGCTGTACGACACTCTTTGGGTACATATCCTGTAGTAAGGCTGAGATTGAACATTAGTTTTATGTTTGGGTTTAGCTCTTCTTGGAGTTCATGTACAACGCAGCCCGGGACACCGTCTGGTCCCATTGATGCTGTGTTTTTTGCTTTGGAGAGGGCGGCTCTTACCTGAGCATGTGAGATGTCAGGGGGGCAGCACTCTGCTGGGATAGATATTTGCCCTTTTGGTGGGGGGGGGCTAGTTGCATATGGATAGTCTCTGATGCTTCATGCTGTGCCACCAACCTGGAGGTGTGGGTATCTTTGATGAATATTGATACTCCCCCTCCTTTTGTGGTTTGGTCCAAGTTTTTCAGCTGAAAAGCATGGTATGAGGTATAACCTGGTAGTGCTGGGGTGCTCTTGGGAGCCTTGAACCAGGTTTCTGTTACTGCACAGATATCGATGTTCTCCATGCTAAGGGGAGTTTCGAGTGCATGCATCTTGAGGTTTAGACTTCTGGCATTGAGTAGCATTACTCTTAGTTTCTTATCCCTTGTGATACCTATGGAGATGGGTTTGTCTTTTGAGCCTTGCCTAAAAAAGGCACTATGGGGGTAGCAAGAGCCTTTGCAAATATCCGAAATCCCAGGAGTGACAGGTGCAAGCCGTCCCTAGCGAAGCATCGTGGCTTGTCGAGCATGTCATCCCAGGCTGATAGGCATTGGATCCCCTTTGAATGACATCAATACTTAAGCCAATTGTTGAAATTGATCATCTTGTCTTCATATTGTGGCATCATTCTTGGTGAGGGTAAGATGCTACTCAAGGTCAGGGTCATACCGGCCTGGGCTACATGCTCAGAGAGCTCCTCTATGTCTCTTTTCATGTAGTTCAGGGAGGTATGTCTCAGGTCATTCACACCAGCATGGACAATGACTGAGCCATATTTGTACTTGCCTTGGAGTGACCTGAGTGCTTGTGTTATGTGGTGGATCCTAGTGCCTGACAGGCAGCTCACCATGACCTTCTCCTTGTTCAGCCTGGTGAGCGGGACATCAGTGTGCCTGATGATAGAGTCACCTATTACAAGTGTATCAGGTGTGTTGTTTAGCCTTAAGGGCTGTGACTGTTCAGCACACTGGCTTTGTGAGCTATGTGTTGCACGTGTTTTGTTTTGGGGTAGCGGTTGCTTGGGTGTCTGCTTTGGAGGTCTCTGCTGCTTAGGCAGATTTTATTTAGAGCCTTCTAGTATGTTTTTGTGTGTTTATGTGTTTGGTTTGCTGTCGTGGTAGGTCTATGTGAGACTGGAATTGTAGTGAGTGTGGTTTCCTTCTCCTCCTGACTGGTTACGCCAGTACTGAGTTGAGAGAGCTTAGCCTCCAGTTTGGCTATATGGTTGCATCTCTCACGTGTTGGAATTTGTTGGGAGGAGGAGAGGGTTGTCTGTGTACATGAGGCAGTTGTAACATTGCCTCAAGATTCCCGGATTCACCAGCTGGACAGGAGAGGAGATTGACAACTGACCTTTGGACATGCTAGAATAGTATTGGGAATTCCTTTATCATTGAAAAAAAGGGCCAACGGGGAACAAGGTACTCAAGGGGAGTTTGTGAGGGTTTAGTGCTTTTAATTTTTAGTGCTGACATACATAATTGCTTTAGTGAGCAAGTGCCAGGTAACTTAAATGCAATGTGTTACAGGTAACTTAAATGCAAACGACAAACAGTAACTTTCTTTCAAGTGAAACAAGGAAATAAGTACAGTAAATAAAACTTTTTGGGTCATCAATAAATTGCTTATTTTGTATCTTTCCTTTATATTTATCTGTATATCATCTAAGTTTTTCTGTCTGTGCTAATATTTTTAGTTTATTTGCAATAGTGCACGGTAGAGCTTGATCTCTTCTGATACTGCACATTGTTTTTATCATGTCTGTCTTTCTGAGTATTTTTGTTGATCTGTTCCCTTTTCCATATTCTTCTAACAGTGACACTTGTTATCTTCATTGTTATGTAGTTTCTCTATTTGATACTTCCATGATGGCATTTAATTTCTTCCCTTCCTTTCCCTTACTGCTCTTTTTGTGATAAGACTTTATCTATTATTAATTTAGCTGCACAGTAACAGATCCTGCTTACTTCTATTATATTGCATGAATTTCTATGAACAGTCCTAAGTACTGTGTTCATTTGTTTTATCAAACGTCCAACTTCTTGGGTTTTATTGACTTTCTGTAGTCTATTTCATTCATTGATCATATGTCTGTCCATCTCTATTAAATCTTCTGTTAGATCATATTCTTCTAAACTGAGGGCATATTCATAGGCTCATAGGATCATAGGAAATTACTAGGCTATTGTCCCAGAGGTCATTTTAAACCTAGCTATTTCTCCCCAATGTAATACCAGGAAAATGCTAGTCAATACCCAAGACTGAATTCAGTGATGACTGCCCATGTCCAGGAGGGTTGTGGGGTCTATCCTTGGTAAGAATATATGGTGTCCCATCCACTCATCCAGGTTCCACTTGAACAGTGTCATAGAGGTGCTTTGTTTCACATGAATTAATAGCCTGTTCCAAAGACGTAGCAATTGCTGGGAGACAAATCTGTCCCTCCAGTATGTCCTATTTAGGTCGCAGGCCATATTCAGGTCCCTGGAATGGGTAGCTCTAGTCCCATTTGATTTATTGATATGCAGCAAGTTCATTATGTTTAGGTCTTGTATTGCTCTGTAGGCCAGGCATAAATCTCCCCTGAGAAGTCTAGATAATACGGAGTATAGTGGCAGGGACTTTAGTCAGTCTGTGTAAGGCACATGCTGGAGCCCCTTGATCTTCTTTGTTAGAAACATTTGAGGTCTCCAGTTGCTTCAGGTAATTTGTACTGTACATTACATGTGGGACATTATACTCAATTATAGGCTGCATTAGTGCTAGTATAGAGGGTTATAACCTCTTCTGATCTAGAGGAGATGCCTTTACTAATCAAGTGTGCTACATAGACAGCCTTCCTTACTACATTAGACACATGCTGGTTGAAGTTAAGGTTGCATCCAACTTGTGATCCCAGGTCCCTTCCACTTCATGGGTACTTAGGGTATCATTGCTGATTTGATAGTGTGAAGGACATTGTTTGTGCTGAAGGGAATGATGATGCATCTCTTTGCATTCAGTTTGAGACTATGACTAATACACCAGTCGTTGGTCTGTGTGAGATCCTCCTGGAGTATACTGACATCATTTGGGGATTCTGTGATTGCACCTAGTTTGCAGTCGTTTGCAAACTTGGTCAGCCACAACCCCTTAGTTTTGACCTGAAATTCTGAGAACTCTATAACAAACAGTAGGGGACCATAGACTGACTCCTGTGGCACCCCGCTGGTAACAGGTCTGCTGGTTGATGTGGAGTCACCCACTTTGATAGTGTGTGTCTGGTTTGTGAGCCAGTTGGCAACCCATCTCACAATGAAGGGGGTTACATTCAGTTTGCTAAATTTATCATTAATGCTTGAATGTGGAATTGTGTTGAAAGACTTTGCCAAGTTGAGGTATGCTGTACTCATATTTGCAGTCATCAATGGCCTTCGTCACATTTTCAAAGAAGTCCACCAGATTCAACAGGCAGGATCTGCCCTTGATGAAGGGCATCCTTTGCTTTCGATTTCCTGCAGGCATTCTACAGAAAGTTCCAGAGAATCTTCCTGTGCCACATTCTCTTCAGTTTCATCCTGTGTCACCCATTGCTCTTTTATATGGGAACTCACTGGTCTATCACTCCATAACATTGCATCAGAGTTGCAACAGTTTCCTGTTCCTTCACTTGCTGTGAAACTCCAACTGAACATTTGTGCAGGTTTCCTATGGAAGGCTTCAAAGTACCTTCAAATGGCAGCTAATCATATGTCTCCAACTCCACTGGTTTCTCCTTAATTTAAGGATCCCACTGCTCTATCCTGATGTGATGTTATCAGAGTTAGATTTCCTATACTAAATCCTTCACCTCGCAGGTAATCCATAACCTCAGTTTCTATTTCTTTAACTTCTCCATTACCAATCCTCTTTTCTGCTTTTCCTCTTTGTTTTCTTATTTTTTCTAATGTAATTTTTTCCATATCTGGATGCCTTTACATGTATTTCTCTTTGAATATCTTTGGGGCTGCTTTTTTGTATTGATTCATTTGGCTTTCTTCTTTGCATAAATATTGCACCGTATCAGATCTCTCTTTCTTTCCCATGTCCATATTTCTTTTCTATACCTTTCAAAAATTCCTTGATTTTGTTTTTTATATTTTCGCACTTCCTCAGTCACTTCTTTTTCCAATCAGCCCAAGGTTTGTTGGTCTATATGATGTTTTTTTATGAATTGGTTCTATTAATGAACACACTTTTTTATTTGAAACATCTGACAGTTTTTCTTGTGCAAGTAATTTTCTTTCCACTAATTTCTCTCTTAATTTTTTTGTATATCTTCTGTCAGGAAATTCTGGGATTCTTGGATTCATTCATTCATTCATTCATTCATTCATTCATTCATTCATTCATTCATATTGGATAATAGTAACAATAAATAATTTCTTTCCTATCCTTAACAGTCCACTCTTTATGGCACTTTTTTGACCAATAAGTTTTTGTGATTTTTTTGTGGACTACTACTTCCTTCTACAACGGGAGGGGGGGCTTCCTCCTTCTGGGTCTGGCCTACCCCATTGTAGGAATGTTTCCATGTCTTGAGGATTCTACACTGTCATTTTTTCCAGTCATGGTACCGGTGTGCCTACCAGGATTGAGCACCTTTTTATCCTGGGTCTTTTTTTATTTTTTAATCTATTTGAAATACACTCTAGATATCAGTGTTGTCTTGGTGAGATTTTGTGAAAAACAGGCTCCATCTCATGAAAGTCCTCACGAAGACTTTAGGATGAATTCAATTCCAGCAGTAGAGGACTATATCACTTAATGTAAAGTGACAACTCAACGAATGTCATTTCATCAGATTAGAGTAATATATGAAAGAGAATTCTCTTGATGGTCATTGTGATAGGTGGGGTCAGGATTAAGGTGAATGCCTTCTCCTAGAAGGAATTTAGTATATTGAGGAATTATTGACACTTGTTTTTTGGAAAGTATTTTTTACCTAATTTTGTTT
Source organism: Protopterus annectens (assembly GCF_019279795.1). Taxonomy (NCBI): domain Eukaryota; kingdom Metazoa; phylum Chordata; order Ceratodontiformes; family Protopteridae; genus Protopterus; species Protopterus annectens. The sequence continues at coordinate 405,711,571 of NC_056740.1, read as the reverse complement.
TGGTTTGATGTAAAGTGGAATTACTCTATATTTGGAGTAAAGATGATGGGCATTATTTATGCAATGTGTAAAGAGTGTAGAATGGAAGTATGAATAGGTGGTTGGAACAAAGTTGGAGACATCTTGAAGAGGTATTATAGAGTCATGGTAGGATGAAAGATGGCCCAATAGCAGGGGAAAAAGGCTTTCAGGGCAGATATATATTTAGTGGTATCAGCTGAAAGCTGATAGAGGGTAGGTAAGAAAGAAGTATAAGAATATGTAGGCCCTAGTAGCCCTGGTAATTCATGGCCAATCGTTGAGTATAATGCCCCCTTTGGCATGTACCTGTCCAAACATTTAACACAACTTTAATGACCACAATGCTTTCTCAGAAAAAAAAAACAAACAGAAAAACATCTAAGGCCTCATCAAAACTACACTGACCATCTCAAAGCCTTGTCCCTCTTCTTGGTATCATGCAGGGTACTGCTGGGAAATCTCAGCCTTGCATACAAAGCTTCAACAGAGCCTGTCATGTCCGATCCACTACATACCTGAAATTCCACTTGTGGCATAAACACAGACTCATGAGATCTTAATCTCTTCTGCAAGATAACTAGAACATATTGGATGGATATATATGTATCCCAAACATGCCACTTCCTTGGACATGCCTTCCTTACCACATAAAGCAAAGCACTCCCCTTAACCTATTCACATATAGTGTGGATGATAGGATTAGAATCTGCAGAATCATCCCTGGTTTAGCACCATTGTTCCTTAAGAATAGGTGTAAAATGTAAAAGTTCTATGTGGCTCTGGGTTATTTATACTGAAATTACAAGAAATAAAACCTTCATGGAATGCAAAGTTAGGTTTCCAAAGATCCTCGCATACAAATATTCTAGTAAGTACCTATGAATCTAAGCAGAAGCAAGCCTTTAAAATGGTCTGGTGGGATAGTTATCATCACAGTATCCAGCATCTGCATATGGCTGTCACAAGATTGGATATGAATGTCAGAGCTGACAGAAAAGAAGAAGATTATAGGCCTGGTTTAGCTGACTGGTGTACTGCAAGAGCTACTTCTGTCCCTATGTTTACCACGGCTGAATGTCTGTGTAATGTAACCACTGGTGAGACCATATCCAGCATATTATACTTCTAAAAAATGCAACTGTTGGTGTTTCTCTTCTGAAAAATGGTCTTCTCCTACATATCTTGTAAGATCTACCTGTCATAACTTTTGTCTCTGATTCCACTGCTGGTAATATTTAAAGGACATTGTTATTCTTAATAGTCGTTCTTCACCTACAAGTAATCATAGGATTGTCCTAGGCTGTAGGCAGGTGCAGCTGCCTCTCAGTATTCGTAGGAATTTCTCTGATGAAAAGAGTGACTTTTTTGTATATGTAACATCCCAGGAAATGAATCATATAGGATATGTTCAAAAATAATCCTTGCCAGGCGTAATAGACCATTGTTAGACCATAACAATATACCTGAAATATATAAGGGACAGAGCAAAAATATGAGTTAAAATTCTGGACAACCAAGACATAGGCTGTCTAGTTCAGTGACTTACTCAGGGTCACTTAGCAGGTAAGTGCAGAATGAAGGAATCGAACATCTCATAGCCTTAATCTTCTCTGCTAACTGCCAGACCAGATATTTAAAATGAGTAGGGGGCTCACAGGGGAGTGTATGCTGATACAGAAGTACATCTCTTTCTCACCAGTAGAAGGAATGGAAAAAAGTACTCTTAATAAGATCACTCAGACATTCTTGAAATGTCAGGGGAAAGCATTAGTATTTAGAAAACACACTTTGACGATTTACTGCAGTGATAAGGCTAGAAACTACTTCTAAGTTTAGTCCTGAGTTTGATTCCCACAGGATGCACTTGCAAACTGTGTAACTGAACAAATACTTTATTAGATAATATTTACAGGTTGTTCCTGAAACCATGCATTGGGGTTTGTAGGCTTGACCAGTTAGCAAATGAATAAAGATTAAAAAAGACTTAATATGCAACAGATGCTCTCAGACAGCGAGCAAACTGTCATTAATTTCACACAGAAAGTAAAAACCTGGATGAGGACTTTACAGAAGATATTCTGATTCACTGATATTTTTCCTTTTTACATTATTGGCTATTAAAAATATTAAAAATCACTTATGTATTTCTGTTTGCCTAGAAGTAATCTTAGTATCATTGAAAATATTCACCAGAAAACAGGAATGTTGTACTGATTGGTCATTATGTTCTGAAGCATTTTTACAAGGTAGAATGACACATCTTCCTGGAGATCTGTGAGAAGTTACTCCTCTGTGATCATGTTTTACCTCTGTAAAGATCTGTGATACAGAATTCAGTAGTCATAGAAGTATGTATATCCTTTGTAAAGTGTTTTTTGACAGTGTGTACCAAACAGTACAAAACTAAACTATATTAAAAATGCTCTGATATATATATATATATATATATAAACAACCAAAATCTACATTTTAGCAGGGGGAAAGCCCACCCTGCACCCCCCGACACCCCACTCAAATTATATTTACCAACTCTGAGATCGCACTACAGTGGGGATAAGTGTAAACTCTCTAATCCTTACTGTACAGCTATTTGCATACAAACTCTTCGAGTTTTCAGAAACTGAAACATAGAGCCTCGACCATGTGAATAGCTACTTAAATACAATATAACAAAAAAAATATTTTTCTACTTACCAACAAGATGTCCACTAGGCATCCTACCATGCAGGAAGAGTTGGTAAAGTTAGCTACTGTGTTAGATACGGGAATCATGTGCACTGCCAGGATGCGGGGCAGAGACATGTGTAATACACCCACCTGCATCACGCATTACCTGGCAATTGATGGAACTGTAACTTTCCTATTGTGGTACCACTCCTCATGTGGATCAGAAGAGGTCCTTATTGCAACATGGGTGCAGTCTGTCACACTGAGTATCTCAGGGAAATGAACCAGCCCATAAAAGGTATTCATAGTCCTGGCTTGGTCCTGAGGTGACATTGGGAAATAAATGTACTGATCCACATGTGCCAAGAGTACATCTAGGAACTGCTGCAGTATCCTTGAGGCAGAAGCTTGTGAGATTCCCATGTCCCCAGTCTGTCTCTGATAGGCCCTTATAACAATTTTAATGAGGGCTGTACATATTTTGTTGTTCACAGGAATAGGAAGTCCACACATTCCTCCAGTGTTCCTATGGTGGTCAAACATGCTCAATAAGACCTCTTACAATGTCCCTGTCCACTCTGAACCTATCAAGATTTCCGGAATATCAAAGTTATAATGAGTAAACCTCTGGTTATATTTTCACCTTCTTGGCCAGAGAGTACCACTGCAAAGACAATCAACCCAGACCTAGAAATAGCATTTTCACTGATTGTAACTCTCACACACTGGATGATCCATCCCTTTATATAGTGTATCTGTGACAAGAGCACAGAAGTGGCAGAATCTGACTATGAATCATACATGATGAAAAATATCCTTCATTGGCATATAGAGATTTACATCACTCCTTATTTCCATCTCATTATTTCAACATTTGCATAAGCACATTTGAGGCCATCATGCATTTGTGCAAAGGGCTCTATGAATCACAGTTTATATGTGCTTGTTCACTAATGCCTCAGAAAGCCTGGGCTCTTTTACATAAATGATTACAAGTACCAGCTAAAGTCTTTTAAATCTGGTTAAAATCAGCTACAGGTAAGTGTCTATCTAAGTGTCATCTGTCCCCTCCAACCTGTTTGCTAATGTAGTCCATCAACAATATGAACAGCAGTGGGCTCAGAGCTGAACCCTGGTGTACACCCACTCCCACTGGAAAACCCTCTGTGAGGTCGAACACTGTTCCTACTTGAGTTATTGGGTCCTTGTACATAGCATGCACTAATTCTACCAATGCTTCTGGGACTTCAAACCACCGCAGTACTGCCCAGATCAGCTTTCTAGGGACCTTGTCATATGCTTTCTCCAAGTCTAGGGATGCCCAGTTTGACTCTCTCCTCATCTCTAGCTTCTTCTCAAGTATCTATCACACTGCAAACATCAGGTCAGTTGTGCTGCATCCTGACCTGAATCTGAACTGCACATCTCCCATCTTACACTCTACTACTCTGCGTATCCGTTTATCAATCACCCTTTCCAGAACTTTCATGCAATGTGATAGGAGTTTGATGCCTCTGCACTGCCCACAGTTGTGGATGTCCACTTTATTCTTGTACACTGGTACAAGTAAGCTTACTCTCCAGTCATCTGGGACATGCCTTTCTCTCCACACTGCTATTAGTGCCCTCAGGGGCCATTTCTCTCCTAACTCATCCAGCATCTTTATCATACCTGCAGTGACCTCATCTGACCCTGTTCCTTTCACTAACTTCATTGAATTCAGATAATGTCAAATTTTATCTTGTAAAATAAATTCCAAAATATTTTTGTTTTATTTGTCATTTTCTGGTCATTTAAAAATCCATCTGATAATTCTAACCCCTTCTGTTATTTCTAAGAATACTTAATGTTTGGTTATAATGTCAATTTTGGTTTTACAATTACTCCAGAAATCTCATAACCATGCATGACCATTTGATGTATGTGTGGGGGTGGGAGGAGTGGGGGGGTGAATGTGTGTATGTGTGATTGTGTGTGGGTGTGTGCCTTTCTGAGCTATCCTCATTATTGTTCACACCCCTATCATGTGTGTCCTACCTCATTCTGTCTCTATCCCTCCTGAGGAAGCAAACTGCCCAGCGATGCAAGAAAAAATATACACGGTAATTAACACAAGAAGATATCCATATCATCAACTAATTAAAATAAAAGCCAAATGAAGCTCCAACCCATCCTTAACACTACCCTACAGACTGAAGAACTACAGATCTTTTCTATATCTATACAGGAACCATAAACAAATGCTGTCCAGTATATTCAGGATAGCCTAATGAAGATGCTACGGCTTACTAGCTCCTTTCTGTAAGCAGACTTCATTCTTAAAATTCATTGGAAATGGCAGGTGTACCTAAGGGCTTAAGACAGGAGCAGTTGTTACTATTCAGCACTGTTGAGACATTATTAAAATACAACAGGGAAATATTCATAGGTAGTTATGTGGCATGCAGTCCAGGACACTACTGAGAAGCTTAGCCCAATTTTCCAGCTACCCTACTCTGCTCTGAAGAAGGTTCTAGTTCCATGTTGTTTTTAACTAATGTGGTGTTTTAAAACTGATTAAGACATCCTGGAAGGGAACATTGGGAAAGTATTCAATATGTCATGTGTATTTATAGATTTAAATGTGTTAGACAGTCAAAAGTCATCAAAACTAACATGCTGATTTGTATGTTGCTTATGCTACAAGATTTCTACTTCCTTGCTTGAAATTGCTTTCATTAAATAAGCAACCGTGAGTTTACTGTTGATGCATTTAACAATGATAACATATAGGTTCATAGGTTCATATGTAAGTACTAGGCTATCTGCCCATGGGCATTTATAAGCCTAGCCACAGAGTGATGGCTTTCACCTCCCCATTAGATTAGTAACCTGGGCCTCTGTCAACAGGGCTCCTGAAGTGATCCCAGGGTAGAACTTATGATTACCCATCCACTCATCAAGATTTCTCTTGAAGAGGGTCAGAGAGGAGCTTTGTCGAATATGGATTGGGATTCTATTCCAGAGTGAGGGGAGTCGCGGGGACAGGAATCTATCCCTCCAGAATGTCCTGTTTATTGTTGTACATAGGTTCAAGTCACTAGAACGAGTGGTTCTGAGGGATCTCGTTTTTTTGAGGTGAAGCATGTCCATTAGTTCGGGGTTTGACATGGCCCTATAGGTCAGGCATAGGTCACCTCTGAGCAGACGGTAAGCGACTGAGAAGAGCTGGAGCTTTTTTAGTCATGCTTCATAGGGTAATTGTTTAAGGCCCTTAACCCTCTTAGTGAGGTACTTCTGTGGTCTTTCTAGTTGTTGCAGGTGTCTGGTGAGGTACATCCCAAATGGGGCATTGTACTCTATTATGGGCCTAATGAGTGAGGAGTAAAGGGGCACAATCACCTCCTTGGATCTGGATGAGAAACCCTTTGTGATCAGGTGTGCCACATAGAAGGATTTCCTGACTGTTTTGGCTATGTGGTTATCAAAGGAGAGCATGCTATCTACTTGGGTACCCAGGTCCCTAATTACTTCTTCTGTACTTAGTGGATTCCCATCTATGTGGTAGTTTGTAGGTACTTTGTTTTTCCCAAATGGGATTACTATGCATTTTTTGGCATTTAGCTTGAGGCCGTGACTTTGACACCAGGTGTTTGTCTCTGTGAGACCCTTTTGCAGGATGTCTGTGTCAGCTGGGGAGTCAATTATTGCACCCAATTTCCAGTCATCTGCGAACCTGATTAGCCACAGTCCCTCCGCCTTTGCCTGTACTTTGGAGAAATATATACCGAACAGGAGGGGTCCCAGGACTGAGCCCTGTGGGACTCCGCTTGTGACTGGTTTAGAGTCGGACATGGCACCTACCACTCTTACCATGTGGGTTCTGTCTGAGAGCCAATTGGCAACCCATCTCGTAACATGGGGGTTGATATTTAAGCTGGTGAGTTTGTCTATGATTCTTGAGTGTGGGATGGTGTTGAACGCCTTAGCAAGGTCCAGATATGCTGTGTGGACCACCTTCCCTTCATCTATGGCCTTGGTGACTGTTTCGAAGAAGTTGACCAAGTTCAGGAGGCAAGATCTGCCTTTAACAAAGCTGAACTGGGTGGGGTCCAGTGTCTGGAGGTTCCCAATGTCCCTGTTAATGAGCTCCATGATAATGTGTTCCATGGCTTTGCAGACCAAGCTAGCCAAGCTTATAGGGCGATAGTTCCCAGGGTCAATTGTGGCTCCACCTTTGTGGAGTGGTACGACTGTTGCTGTACACCATTCTTTGGGTACATAGCCTGTAGAGAGGCTGAGTTTGAATAGTGATTTGAGAAGGGGGGTTAGTTCATTTTGAAGCTCGTGTAAGACACAACCTGAGATAGCATCTGGTCCCATTGATGCTGTGTTTTTGGCCTTTGCAAGGGCTGTCTTTACTTGTGTGTCTGAGATATCTGGAGTGCCACATTCTTCTGGGATGGGTGCTAGCCCTTTGGTGGAGGGGTGAAGTTTGCACTGAACTTGTCAGCCAGGATGTTGGCAATGTTGGTTGGTTCAGTGTATTTATGGCCATTATGCACTAGCTCGGAGCATATCTGAGAGTTTGCCCCTAGACTCTTGACATAGTTAAAGAAGGCCTTGTGGTTATCCTTGGAGTCATTGGCTATTTTTCTTTCGAAGTTGGCCTTGGATGATTTAATGAGGGAGCGCAGTTTTTTACTGATGTTAATCAGAGATGCCTTCTTATTTTGGGATTTTTTCTGTCTTGCAGGAGTTTCCTCCTTCTGTTGTAAAGTTTATTTATGGCCGGGGTCCACCAGACTGGCTTCCTCTTTTTTGAGGAGTTGGTCTTGGTTTTACTTGGGATGGCTTGGTCCATGCATTCTTGAAGGTGTTCATAGAATGCACTTGTAAAGGATTCTGCCGTTGGGTCATCATTTTCCATTTGATTGGGAGCTTTGAAACTTCCCACCTCGGTCTTGAGGAGTGTGATGCTGATATTGTATATATAATGTCTGTTTCTTTTTAATTAGATGTTTAAGAGCATTAGATTTCATTATATAGTCAAATGTTTAGAACCTACTGAGTCACTGATGTTTGCTGTCAGCTTGCTGGCATGCCAGAGACTGTTGTTTCTGCTCCATGTGACCCCCAAGACCAAGCAAATTGTTTATGTTTTGATTGGCTTTTGGCATGATCCTTAGATGTACAGATGACAATATTTTGCATCATGTCATGAATCAGTCTTTATGATTCAGTTTGCGTGTCAAGCTGCTTAATAATGCATCTATGAACCCCTCCCCCACTGGTAATACCACTCTGTACATGTCATTATTGTTGGGTTAAAGGCTAGAGGTTCCTTACCAGTGATGTGTTTTCTCTTTAAGTTCCCATAGACTAAACACACCACAAAGCATGAGCCTTCTTGGAGGGAAGAATGCAGATTGATTCAAACTCTAAGTTAGAAAGATAAAGTCCCCATATAGGAAGATCACATTCCTTGGAGTGGCATGCTCTTAAATCATATTAATGCCTGCAGTTCTAGAGTAGCTTGAGGGCCCAAAATTTGGAGACAGACATTACATATACAACGCTCAAACATTCTTATTGTCTTCCTCCAACATTTCAGCTGATCTATAAATACTGCCTCTCTTAGCTTTAGGTGCTGATTGACTAACCACCCCCCGCCCAGGATTATCACCAGTTTTTTTTGCTTATCACCTGTAACATCCTTCAGTCATCTCTGTCTATTTATGCTTCAGCCACCACTGAGACTGTGCAACACCAGCCTGCCATCTAACATTCAATATCTGAAATGCTAAAATTGTTGTACTCTATATCTCGGAATGTAAATGACTCGCTTTGTATATAGTTTGACCCCTGCTCTGTCTCCATGTGTCTGAGGAAAGAGGTAAAACTCCTGCTATTACTTGCAGGAGATAATATGCTTTTATTAGAATGTGCAAAAAAGAACACCTACCTGTAATCCATATGGAGACACTATCCTCCCTTAGCAAGGTCTCTCTGGCCATTTGGAAACCTGTATAATCCGTTACCCTACATGAGCTTCCTTTCAAGGAAAAAATCCAGTGCATGTAAAAGGTTCATTTTTAAACATTATCTACTTACCAGCTCTTGAAGAAACAGACTTATTTTGCCTTTCTCAATGACTCTCAGTCAGGGTATCTTCTGCATCATAATCCTGGACTAGTTACATGTCCTCTTTCATTTCTCTTTCTTTTGTCCTTAGAGTCCTTAATAATATAAGCAGTTTCTGTCTGTCTTAAAAGGCAGATAAATGCAGGATGAGGCCATTTGCTGCTCCCTGGTTGATACTTCAAGGCTCTGTGTCTCTTCTCAGTCCTGCAACTTTTGCTGTCTTTACTGGAACTCACTGAATCTTTAAAAACGTTGATTCAGACAGAGTTTCAGAAGGCATACCATCTGAAATGCCTCTGATGAGTAAATTCACCTCTTTGCCCTCACCTCTAGGTCTGTAACTTTTTTATGAGCCTCCTACTGACATGTTGGCACTTTTACAATTCTCCTTTAAAATTCTTTTTGCAAGTGGGGGGTGAACTCCACTCTGCACCCCCACCACCAATATATAAATACTAACTGAAGAATGCCATACCTCAAAGAGAAGGATATTCTGAGAAATGTCCACCTTGCACTTAGTATATATAACTCCATTTTTTTACTATTTAGTCCCAGCATTATTGGACCTGCTAAAGCGGATCTCAATATTTTAGTTGGTTATGGATTTTTATGTATTCTTTTAACTCATGCAGGTTACTAACATCTAATCTGCTTGCAGCAAAGTTGTTTTCCAAAAGCAATGTCTACCTTTTGCTTTACTCCATTCTGTTTACTTCACTGATTTTTTTAGTGATTACCTCTGTAGCTACAGCGATGGTCCCCAGTTTAATTTATGAGGGATAAAAGCTTGTTAAGCAGCTCCAAAAATAAATACAGTGTGATGTGTAGATCTTACCCAAACAATGATGGGCTGAGAGATCTTGGCAAGAACAGTTTAAGCCTGGCTACTCACCATGTAATGTTAACTCCCTCTTAAAGTTATAGCTACTCCAGTATGTATTACTGTCTGTGGTAAGTGCAAGATTTCACACAAGGTCAGTTTGAAATAAAATAATAATGATTAAAAAAGGGATCGCAGTAGAAATATCGGAAGAATGATGGGGTTTACTGAGAGGATAATTCCAATTTGGAATGGTTTGTGTGGGGCAATAGAGAAAGAACACAGTATGGACTATATTATAAGAAATTGTCAAGCAGCTTTGTGGGGAAGAGAGAGTTTATGATGTGGGGCATGCTTGTATTGTGATGTTTGCTTTTTGTTCAACACCACATCTTTATATATGGCTTAATGACCTGACTGGAGAAAGGATTAAAACAGTGTAGGAGTCTGAAGAACCACGAAGAGACTTGGTTAAGTAACATGTACAGTCACACTCACCAAATCGCTGCCTATTCATGGCACAGGTAATGGCTGAGTACTTGTATCATCAGTTCAAAAAATGCTTCAGTAATTGTTCAGCACTCAAGGCTTTGGCTTGGTTGCTGTACATGTGACTAACATGTAACTTGTCAACTGTTGTCTCCACAGTTTTACTTCCCATTGTTACAGCTGCCTGTAATTCTCATTATTTCAACAGGACAGCAAGACCACAATTACTGTGGCAGCTCTTTTCCAGAATTTTTCTCTTTGCCCCCACAGTTTGGCAATCATGAAATCAGCATTATAAGATTATAAGAGAGTTGAAGCTTCCGCATTATTGGGTAGGGGGGCAGGAGAGCGTGGACCACCTTAAAAAAACATTCATAAATTGTTGTACAACCTGTGTTCTGTAGTTAGTCAATTATGATTGACCAAGTGGTACTTCCAATGGTTGGAATTGACTATTCATAGAGGAAGTCTTTGGCTTCATTGTTGAAAAAGAGACCATCTGCAAATGCAGGCCTGCACTGGTGTGATGCTCTGCATCTCTTTGAGAAGGGAAGCGAGAGTTTTGGTGACTACTCAGGAGTATTGGCTTGTAAAATAAGATCTGCGTAAGAACAAGAGGTTATAGTTACAGGTTACAAGGTTGATATATCAGGGAGGAAATGTGACAGATTACAGATGACTGGAACAGTCTTTCTAAAAAGAAATTACAATCAGAAGCACTAATTAAGTTAAAGACAGCATGGAACATGCATGAGGCTATATCTATTGAGGATTATAGGGATGAGAGATAAGCTGTTTAAAAAAAAATCAGACTTAAGACTTATCTATAAATAGCTATTATGTTATGTAGGCCCTGTAGTCAAACAAAACAAAATTTAACAAAATGTGTATTTCTAAGTAATGAATTTTCACTATTTATATATGTAAGTCATTAGACCAAGCATCTTCAGTTGTCTCACTGCAGAGATCTGAGCAAGACTTAACAAAGCCTTTAGTATATAAACAAGTGAACAATGGATAACAGTGAATTTTCCAATGCTAGATGCAATGTTCCACAATGCATTTGTGCTCTTAATGAGCTAACAAAACAAGTTACTGTAATAAATGTCAAAGCTGAGCCAGATCTGTTGACTGCACAAATGATATGAATTACGACATGGGAATTCCCCCTTAAATATTTTTTATGACAGTATCATGTGCCCTATGAACTTGAACTCAGCTGTACCAAATTGTGCAACATCATGTTATAAGAATGACAGACAGATTTCATACACGTGCCATTACAACAGCTGCAACATCGAAACTCCCCGACTGTCAACAACTTAGATAATGTATGCATTCATGTAGTCATAGGGGACTATTTGGAGATGAAAAACAAATATCAAAGACAAGAATAAACATATCATCATCTTGTAATGGAAAGAGAAAGTAGTGTGTTTTACATGAGGGTATGACATATCATTAAATTTTGAGGAGCTGAGATTTCCCACTGTTGCACTATTTACTGGCAGTATGCCATGTACGTAAACTTAGCAGTGGATCGCCTGCAAACTAAGATATCTTATGTTTCCAATCATGGCAATAATTACCTATAAAACTGTTTATTAATAAAAAAAAACTCCATTCAAAGTTCTGTTCTATGTACACTCTACTGGTAACTATCACTAAGTTACCCTACCCATACTGACATGTTCAGCAAATACTGTAGTAATGAGAGAAAAACTAAAGGCTCTTTAATGTGGTCAATGAACATTTTAAATGTCATTCTGTCTTTAAAGATCATAAGGATTATTTTAAAATGCTGGGTAAGAAGGATCAGATTCACATATATAGTATAGTAATACAATAAGCAACATATTTTAATATGCTATAATCTGTACTTAGAATACATTGCATTGTTATTTTCTTTACTGGATAATTGAACTGGTCCTTCATGGACCCCTTTTCGCCACAACCTGAACCATAGGTGGAAGAGAAATTTCAAATGACATAAACACTTTAAAGCAGCCAATCAAACAACATGTTTTTTAGAAGGTTGGAGGAACTACCCTGTCAGCTGCAAAGAGAGCATGCAGAATTTACATAGGCCGTAATCAGAAGTCATAATTGAAGTTTTGACCCTGAAGCTATATGACCAAAAAAATAATCAATTAGTTTTTCTTTTTGTCAATTTTTTTTTATTTTCATATATAATAATAATTAGTATTGCAGTCAACTGTATAATCAAATGTTATAACACTTTAAATACACTATGTACAAGCACTGTAATCCTGTAGGATAAAAATAAAAAAACAACACTATAATCTTGTAGAAGATAACTCAAAAAAATATTTCTCCTCCTGATACTGGTCTGCCATACTTATAAGTTCATAGGTTCATAGGTGTGTACTAGGCTAATGGCCCTGGATCCTTTACAAGCCTAGCCCAAAAAAATTGCCCAGGCACCGTGCCACCCGGCATTAGTTCACAGTGACACAAGATCCTGACAACTCCACTGAAACACTTACTTCCCTCATTCTCAAGCTTCAGAACAAATGTTTTCTTGTAAACAGTTTTCTCAAACCCAAACATGATGTCTGTCTTGCCAAAGAACTAAAACAATAGTTAAAGGTCAAGGGGTTGGGAAGGTGGCTTAATGGCTAAGATGTTTGCCTTACAAACACACGGTACAGGGTTTGAGTCTCACAAGGAATAATTGACTAGGCTTAAAATGTCTCACAAGGGCAGTTAGCTTAGTACTAAACTATGAACCTAAGGACAAGGCTGGACAAAAATAGGAACAAAAAAAGCATATACACACTTCTCCTACCATCAGAACCTTAGCAAACAAGCTGTCAGACAACAAAAATCAAGTAGTTTACTTCCAAACAATTTTCAATACTCCATTTTCTTAAAAACAGGGCATATAGTACCTAATAGCAACAGTAAACAGAATACTATACAATGCAACCAAAGCCATGTCTCTGTATCAGACTTCATACTGAACTTAAGTTCCTGTCTCTTCCTTCTCCCCCTATCCCTTCACCTTAGCATATTGCCCAATAAGCATCACCCTTCTATTTCAAACACGTCAAGCACAAAGAAGTTGAACACTTACACCAGGAAATTCTGTTAGACACTTACTGGTGCAGATAAACTTGTACCTCAGTTCATTTGCTACTACTGTGAATTTCTGGTCAAGCTGTTTGCTACATATTTACAATATTCTCTCATCTCAAACCATATGCCAAACATTTGGAAATCTGCTCTTGTCAGACCAGTACCTAAGCAACCCACCCATTCTATTTCTGAACAGTCTCTACATTGCCCAGTTCTACTGTACATGCCACTGTTGGTTCTCAATTGTATGTACTTCTTGTATCCTTAGTGTACACATTCTATTAGTCAATATTGCATTCTTGTGTTTTGTTTGCATTGCTCTTATGTGAATGTTTTCTGTTACCTGGACTGAACCTGCGAATGATCAACGTCCGATATGGTGCTTCACTGACAGGCAGCAGTGGTTTGGACTGAACCTGAGACTGCTCAACGTCTGATATGGTGCTTCTCTGACAGACAGCAGTGGAGTTCTCCAACATACCATGCAACCTGTTAATGCAAGAACTCTGGACAGAGCCTAAAATAATGGGGGACAAAGGTAAACAAATAGGGACAGATTTTCAGTATTGCTCTTATGAACTTAAAAAGTTGCTAGAATAAAAGGATCTGTGTAAGCATGCATTTTCTGAAGGATACGAAGTCTGAAACTCAAATACATGTTATTATTTAGTGACTTCAATCCTCAGTGATTTGCCACAATACCACAAATTTTGTGAGGAACAGAACAAAAAGATAAGGCAAAACTCTGGATATTCTGTGAAAATCTGAACAATTAAGGGCTATGTTCTCCTTCTTGGAATTTGAATGAATTAAACTTAATTGCTTTGCCAAAAAAGAAATTTACCTAACACTAGCACCTTTCAAATGATTGAATAAGAAGAAGAAAAAATGATCCCAAAAAGTGGCACAACTTGAACTTTCCATCTTCCCCTGTCCAAAGCCATGAATAAAAAGAAGAAATAACCATAGTAACATAGTAAATAAAGACAATAAAACGTCCACGCTTATGTCAAAAGTGCATGAAAAAATAGTCTGCGATGAGGTCTTCATGAATAGTGCAACTACATAAAAAAACAATCATAAAAGAATAGGAGGAACTAAGCGACTGTCAGTCCACTCAGACAGTAAATACGCCCTTCAATACGAGGAGAAGGAAGGGGCTGAGCGACTCTGTCAGTCCACTCAGACAGTAAACATGCCCTTCAATACGAGGAGAAGGAAGGGGCTGAGCGACTCTGTCAGTCCACTCAGACAGTAAACATGCCCTTCAATATGAGGAGAAGGAAGGGGCTGAGCGACTCTGTCAGCCCACTCAGACAGTAAACATGCCCTTCAATACGAGGAGAAGGAAGGGGCTGAGTGACTCTGTCAGCCCACTCAGACAGTAAACATGCCCTTCAATACGAGGAGAAGGAAGGGGCTGAGCGATTCTGTCAGCCCACTCAGACAGTAAACATGCCCTTCAATACGAGGAGAAGGAAGGGGCTGAGCGACTCTGTCAGCCCACTCAGACAGTAAACATGCCCTTCAATATGAGGAGAAGGAAGGGGCTGAGCGACTCTGTCAGTCCACTCAGACAGTAAACATGCCCTTCAATACGAGGAGAAGGAAGGGGCTGAGCGACTCTGTCAGTCCACTCAGACAGTAAACACGCCCTTCAATACGAGGAGAAGGAAGGGGCTGAGCGACTCTGTCAGTCCACTCAGACAGTAAACATGCCCTTCAATACGAGGAGAAGGAAGGGGCTGAGCGACTCTGTCAGTCCACTCAGACAGTAAACACGCCCTTCAATACGAGGAGAAGGAAGGGGCTGAGCAACTCTGTCAGTCCACTCAGACAGTAAACATGCCCTTCAATACGAGGAGAAGAAAGGTGGGCGACTAGCCTAACTCAAGCTAAGAGAGCAGAAGTAACTCAGAAAGCTACGTTCTGCTTCTCCATAGCCCACAAACTGTTCTACCTCCCTGACAAAACCCCCATACTATGAAATCTAATACAGCCCTACACCACCACCCGAGTCTTAAGATCAACAGACCAAAATCTCATAAAAGTCATCAAACATAAGAATAAAGCTGGTAAAACTCTCTTTGCCTGTACAATAGCAAAAACCTGGAATTCACTTCCTAATGACACTACTTCTACAAGTTCTGCTCCACAATTTAAGAAACTACTCAAAACCCACTATTTTAGCAACTGGCTGTGCCCATGTGACTCCCCAGGCTAATCCACTACATTGCAATGATGCAAGGATTCTACCAAGGATGACTCAGTACTGCCTAATGTCTAGAATTCCTATTATTTCCTAAAATCGCTGACGCCAATGATACTGACTTTATATGTCTATAACTAAATACTAAATATGTTCCTATATGCTATTTGTTTTACCTTATGAACACAGCTATGTACTTTACATAAGTCTGTGAAGTAATGTTAGATATTATGTTTATATTGTGTACATCAACAATACAGTGCTGTATCTTGTAAATTTATCTGTTTAGCAATTGTTTAAGTGGAGCTTTTCTCCCCAGGCCTCCGCTGAAAATGGACCTGTGTCCAGTCGGACTTTCCTGGTCATCAAATGTAAAATAAAATAAATAAGTAAATTATTGCACTTGCCCTCACTGTCTTAATTTCACTGTCTGATTGCACTAGAGTGTTATATTTTAATTATTGCTGTATAGGTGATTTGACCATTTTAACTGCTGCTGGTGTGTGCTACAATTGTTTTCTACTTGACTCTCTCTGCCTGATCTCACTGAACTGTTTTACTGTTGAGTAGGAGCTTTAATCATTATTCCCTTTTGAGAGAATGATGTTCCTGCAACTTACCACATCAACAACAACATCCCAAGCATGTAATCATTAGTGAGAGATTTGGGCACCCAGGTTGATAGCAATCTGACATTTGACCACCATGTAGCCTCTGTAGTGAAAAGGGCATTTTATGCGGCACACCTCATAAGTAAGGGTATCGCATCTAGGAAAAAAAAGTCATAACCTCTCTCAACTCTTTAACTCTGGAAAAACAAAGTCAGCTTAAACCCAGCAGCAAATTATGAGACTCCACAAGTTGTTTTTAGCGCTTTCATTGAAAGCGCTAAAAACAACTTGTGGAGTCTCATAATTTGCTGCTGGGTTTAAGCTGACTTCGTTTTTCCAGAGTTACTTGGTTGCAGTGTCTTTCTGTTCTCTCTCAACTCTTCACTTATCAGACCAGTAATCAAGTACAATGCCTCTTTTGGCATGTACCTCACTAAGCACCTACAGCAGCTGGAGACACCACAGAGATTCTTAACTAGGAGAATACAGGGTCTCAAACATCTTTCCTATGCGGATAGGCTAAAGACCCTGTCTCTCTACTCAGTTTGATACAGATTGCTCAGAGATGATCTCTGTCTGACATATAAAGTTATCTCTGACCCCACCTTATTGGAAATGCTGCATATTTGCAAATCCAACATGTAACTCACACTAGGCACATAAACATGGCCTGCGATAGCAATAGAACTTGCTGGAGGGACAGATTTGTGTCCCAGAGGCTCTCCCATCTGTGGAATACGCTTCCTCTTCATGTTAAGCAGAGCAATTCACTGTCCATTTTTAACTGTAACCTGGATCATAGGAGGTTTCAAGGCTACTGACCCTGAGACCCTTATAAGCCTAGCAATGAGTTTAGCCCATGTTTAGACAAGTCAGCACCCAAAGCTCCTGTCCAGCAGTGACACAGTTGGAATACCAGGGGTGTATTTTCTGTTTCCCATCCAGTTATCCAGGTTGCACTTAAAAAGGGATAATAAGGTACTTTGCTTGACGTGGAGAGAAAGTCTATTCCACAGATTGGGGAGTCTCTGGGACACAAATCTGTCATGTCAACAAGTCTTACTGATGTCACAGACCAGGTTGAGGTCACACATGTGGGTTACTCAAGTGGAGCGTGACTTGCGGATATTCAGCAGTCCCATCAAGGTGGTGTTTGAGATTGCTTTGTACACCAGACAGAGGTCACCTCTGAGGAGTCTGTATGAAACTGAGTAGAGGGACAGGGTTTTTAGCCTATCTGTGTAGGATAGATGTTTGAGGCCATGGATTCTCCTGGTGAGAAACCTCTGTGGTCTCTCCAGCTGCTGCATGTTCTTTGCAAGGTACATGCCAAAGGGGGCATTGTACTCAATAATTGGCCTTATAAGAGAAGAATACAGGGATGTTATGACCTCCTTGTCCTTGGATGAGATACTTTTACTTATGAGGTGAGCCATGTAGAAAGCTTTCCATACAATGGAAGCAACACAGTGGTCAAAAGTCAGGTTGCAATCAACCTGGGTGCCCAAATCCCTCACGACTGACTGCATGCTTAGGATGCTGTTATTAATGTGATAATATATGGGGACATCACACTTCCCCAAAGGAGATGATGATGCATTTTTTGGCATTCAGCTTGAGGCCATGTTTCTGGCACCAGTCATTTGTCTGGGTGAGACCCTCTTGGAGGATGTCCACATCACATGTGGATTTGATGACCGAGGCCAACTTGCAGTCATCTGCAAACTTGGTTAGCCATAGTCCACTGGTTTTGGCCTGCACCTCAGAGAAGTGTACCCCAAATAAGAGTGGCCCCCAAGACCAACCCCTGGGGTACACCACTCATTACGGGTCTACTGCTTGAGGTGGCATCCCCTATTTTGATTAGGTGGGTTCTATCAGTGAGCCAGTTTGCTATCCATCTGGTAACATATGGAGTGATGCCTAGTTGAGAGAGTTTGTTAATTATGCCTGAGTGAGGAATAGTGTTGAAAACATTGAAGGTAAAGGTAGGTGGTGTGCACCATCTTCCCCTCGTCCATGGCTTTGGTGACTATCTCAAAGAAGTCGACCAGATTTAGCAGACTTGACCTCGCCTTGACAAAGCCAAACTGTGTGGCATTGAGTGTTTGGAGGTTGCCAATATCCCTGTTAATGAGGTCCATGATAAGCCGTTCCTTGGCCTTGCAAATCAGGCTAGTTAGGCTGATGGGTCTATACTTTCCCAGATCAGTGGATGCTCCACTTTTGTGTAAAGGGATGATAGTGGCTGTCCTCTACTCAGCTGGGACAAAGCCGGTGCTCACGCTTTGGCTGAATAGGGTGCCTAATGGTGCTGTAGGTTCATGCCTGACTTCATGTAGGATGCAGCCTGGATTGTTATTGGGTCCAATGGAGGCTGTATTTTTTGCCTTTGAGAGGGCAGTGATGACCTGTTCCAGAGAGATGGGGGGTACTGGGGATGTCCTGTTTTACTGATGGGAGGTGACAGAGGGGTGACATTTTTGCTGAATCTGTCAGCCAGTAGATTGGCTATATCTACAGCATTTGTGTATGTGGTATCCTTGACCACCAGTTCTGAGCAGGTCTGGGTGCTTCCTTTGAGACTGTGGACATATGTGAAGAAGGCCTTGATTGTCTCTAGTAGATGTGGCCAATTTGGACTCAAAGTTGGCTATAGAGGACTTCACTAGTGCTCTTATTTGCTTGTTCGAGCTAAGGAGAGATTGCTTCCAATTGGGTACCTGCTCCTTCTTGGTCCTGGGCAACAATTTTTTCCTTTTTGTTATACAGTTTATTTACTGCAGATCTCCACCAGACAGGTTTACTCTTCCTTGCAGAGGATGATTTTGTCCTCTCAGGTATTCCTGATTCCATGCATCTATATTAGTGCTTGTATAGTACTTTGGTGTAGATCTGGACATTGGTGCCAGTTCCTACAGCGGGGGAGGGGCTGTGAAGCTGTTTATATCATCCCTCAGGAGGTTGTAATCAGCTTTGGAGACTTTTTTTTTTGTTTGACCCTAGCTAGAGGGAAGTCAGTAGAGATGCTGGCTTTGAATGTGACTGCTTTATGGTTGGATCTTACCAGGGAGGATGATACTGTAGGGGTGCTGCAGTGGCTACTCATGTTGGTTAATACCAAGTCCAATATATTATCACTTCTTGTTGGGGTATCAACTAGCTGTTCCAAGGCATTTGCATTGATAAAATCGAGGAACCTCTGGGCATTTGTGTTCTGGCATGAGTAGCTTTTCCAGTCTATGGTTGGCTAAAGTCACCCAGGATCAGGGTAAAGGGTTAAATCTTAATAGACTTGAAGAGGTCCAGATAGGTGTAGTGGACATCTTAAGTCAAATGTAGGGGCCTGTAGCTAGCTATGATTTGAATAGGGGGTCTTGTCAATGGTTAACTGCACCTGGAGTGTCTCCTGTGCATCGTACTGTTTGACCAGCCTGGTGGTGTGTATGTCTTTAATATATATTGAAACTCTACCTCCTTTGGCTTTACTGCCCATAGTTTGGGGTCTGAATGTATGATAGGATGTGTAACCAGGTAATGCTGAGGTGCTCTCTGCAGCTTTGAACCAGGTTTCTGTGACTGCACAAATGTCAGCATATTCCAAGGTTAAGAATGCTTGCAATGAGTGCAGTTTCATGTTTAGACTCCTACTATTTAGCAGCATGACCTTTAATTTGCATTTTGATTAAATTTTTATGTTGGTTGTATTGACCTCATGACTTTTCCTAAAAAGGGCACTATGGGGGAGGCAAGGGCCTTTGCCAGAAGCCTGAAGCCCAAGTGAGACAGATGCAGGCCATCTCTAGCAAAGCATCATGGTTTGTCGATCATATCTTCCCAGGCTATCAGATACTGGATCCCCCTGGAATGACACCAGAAACTAAGCCAATTGTTAAAGTCAATCATTTTCTATTTGTACTGAGGCATCATTCTGGGTAATGGTAGTATGCTGCTTAGGGCTAGGGACATACCTGCCTGGGAAATATATCAGTGAGCACAATCAAGTTTCTCTTCATGTAGTCCAGGGAGGTACATCTCAAGTCATTCACCCCAACATGGACTATGACAGAGTCATAATTGTTGAGAGACTTGAGTGCATGTGTGATATGGTGGGTTCTGGCACCTGACAGCCAACTAAACGTGACTTTCTCTTTATCCAGCCTAGTGAGAGGAACATCTGTGTGTCTCACAATGGAGTCTGCTATGACTAATATGTTGGGTTTAGGGTGAAGCTTTAGTGTTATGGGACACAGGTGTGTATACTATGTATGATATGTGGCGTGGAGGGTTGTGGAGTTCATCTGTGTTTTTGCCTCTGAGGTCTCCTTTGTTTTGGGTTTGTTTTTGTTGAGAACCTCTGCATATGTGGGTGTGTGTTGTGTAGCTGTGGGTGGTGTTTGAGGTGTAGTGATTGTATTGACAATCTTCTCAGTGCCAGATATACTGGCTTGTGAGGAAGAGATCATAGGCTCTAGGTTCTTACTGTAATTGCATCTCTCACAAATTGTGTTCCTAGGTGGTAATAGTAGATGGTTATCCATGTACACGAGGCAGTTTCTACACTGTCTCAGGATTCCAATATCAACCAGGCTCACAGGAAAAAACAGAGGAAATTGTCCTTCCATATTTTTCAGAATCTGAGGGAGAGAGGCCAGGGAGAGCTAAGGGGTAGGCCTATAGCCCAAGTGCTTAAACCAAAACTAAGAAGTTTAGAATAACACAATTTAAGAGACTGGATGGGAGACAGAAAATTCACCCCTGGGATCCCATCTGTGTCCCTGCTAGACAGGGGCAATAGGTGCTGACTTCAGTATAAAATTTGGCTAGGCTTAGAAGGGCCCTAGGGCCTGTAGCTTAGTAACTTTTGATTATCATATGATCCTATAAAGAAATTCACTTACTGTTTTGGGGGATATAATAGTTATTCTAGTCTAGACAGGACATACGTTTTGAAGGAGCATAAGTATTTGATTCAATGAGTGAATATTCACCCAAGAGTATTATCTACTCCCCAATACAGGTAAATGTTCAGCTGCCTCTAGTGAACATAAATGTAAGGCATTGGCATTTTCCCATAGTGGTTCATAGGTTCATAGATTAGTACTAAGCTAACTGCCCTTGCGAGCCATTTTAAGCCTAGCCAATTATCCCTTGTGAGACTCAAACCTTGCACCTTGTGTTTGCAAGGCAAATACCTTAACCATTAGGCCACCCTCCCAACCCTGGTTGAAGTAGCTGAACTGCCATGCATTACGATTAAACTTAACGCATTTTCATTTATGTAGAGGAATGGGAAGAAAAACATTACTTATTTCCTTGAATGAACTAAAAGCAAAACCAGGAAAGAAAATGAGAAAAAAAAGGTGGAGAAAGACAATAATATTGTTATGTATATCAGGAGGCATGCAGATTGAAAGAATTTGACAACTCCAAGATAATGAAATATAAGTGAAACAGAGAAACGTTGGATGGCCAATTTGCAGATTCTGTTCAGAGAAAGCAGGCTGCAATCAGACTGATTTATTTTGAGAATTCTCCCAAAATTCAAAAAACATTTGAGCCAAAAGTTAAGACAGAAGATGATTGCAAGGTATGATTACAAGTTAAAAGATGGAAAGATAGGATAACTCCACAACAAACTGGGGGAAATAGAAAGAACTTTATGCAGTTCAAGAAAGAGAAGAAATCTGGGAAACTGGGGCACAGATCTTCTTGCAGGACTTAACAATTCTTAAACTAAATGAAACAAAAAAGAAATAGCTTGATTCAGCTAATAACTAGGGAGGAGATTAAATGGGAAGATGGAAAATCAGGCAACTGGGGAGTTGCCTAAACTATATGGTTTTCCAGTACAGTTCTGGAATGAGTTAAAAGCTAAGATAGTGGAGATTTGGCATCACCTTTTTAATAAGATTCTTAAGGATAGAGTTATCTCACCATTACAGAAAATGGCAGTTATAACACCAAACCCCAAAAACAAGGAAAGATCTCTGTAACCCAGAATCCTGTACGTCACTATGAATTTTAAATCATGACTACAAGATATTCCTGTCTATTAGCAAATAGAGTAGCAAATATTCTACCAATAATATCTAATCTAGACAATTGTGAGTTCATAACAGGAGGCCAGACTTTTGACAATATTATAAAAACTAATTTGATTTATTAGGTGGCAGAGATAACTAATATTCCGCTGTTACTACAGTGATGGACATATTAATAGAAATATCGACCACTATTACTACAGTGCTGGCCATATTAATAAAAATATCGACCACTATTACTACAGTGATGGCCATATTAATAGAAATATTGACCACTATTACTACAGTGATGGCCATATTAATAGAAATATCGACCACTATTACTAGAGTGCTGGCCATATTAATAGAAATATCAACCACTATTACTACAATGATGGCCATATTAATAGAAATATCGACAAATTATATAAATTTCTTAGTTTCTTATTGACTTTCAGTCTGGCTTTTTCAGAAATTCAGAAAATCATTTCACTTTTGTTAATTCTTTAAGAAAAAGCTGTTTAGCATGAAATTACTGCCAGTTACTCACCTACTTAAAAGAAATGATGTCAAAATGACGTGGCTCCATAGTCTTGAAAATGGGTAAATTGGATGACTTAATGCCACAAAACGATGCAAGAGTTGGGATTCTGCTCAAAGAAGGTGTTCCTGGATCAGAACTCACCAAGAAGGTCGGAGTTAGCTGTCTGTCAGCCGAATTCCAAAGAAACTGAATACCGGTGAACAGCTGTCACCCAGACGTTGTGGCAGATGTGGTCGCAGAAGGTCCACAACTCTTCGGGATGATTTGTATCTGATCAAAGAATGCCATAAGAATTGCAAGACATCCAGTAGACAGCTGCAGGGGATGTTGGAAGAGCAGAGTGTTACAGTGAGTTCCAGAACTGTTCGAAGGCAACTTCTGGATGCTGGGCTTAGAGCTTGCAGACCTCTAAAGAAAACCAAATGAAGACAAAAAGCCTGTGCTGGATGAAAGCATTTCAAAACTGGTCAGAAGATTGGGAATGGGTTGTTTTCAGTGATGGAAGCATAATGCAGTGTTTGGATCAGCAAGTACAGTATGTCAGATGGTAATCTGGAGAGCAGATTAGGGATGATTGCATAGTGCAATGCATCAAGCACCCCACTCAAGTGATGGTGTGAAGTGTTATGAGTATCTTCAGAACAGGTGGGCTCGGGGGCGTGGCCAAGGATGAACACAGGATAGCAGCAGATTTCTTCAGCTCCACCAATTTCATTACACTGACAGGAATTAATTACTTAAAAAATTATTTTTTTAAGTAATTTTCTTTCTAAATATATTTGTTTTATATAGTTCTTGAACTATATCTAAAAAAGAAAGGAAATTTTAACAATATTCCTGTCAGAAATCACTTTGGAAATTTTCCTGTCAGTTTATCAGTCTGAAATGAGTTCCAGTAAGACAAATTCTCAAGACTCCAGCATCAAGAAAGAACTTCAGTCTCTGATAACTATAATCCAGCAACTTACTGCTAAGATGGATAAAATGGATACTAAAATAGATACCTTCATAGAAAAAACTACAAAACAAATAGACTTGTTACATATAGACCTGCAACAACAGAAGATCCAGATGACAGGCATAGAAGAAGCTGTGAATGACATGGAAAATAGAATACAAGAAGAGGAAATCAACATTGAGTTTCTGCTGAAACAAAATACACATTTACAAATAAAGCTGGATGACCTGGAAAATAGATCTAGAAGCTAATAACATTAGGATTTTTGGACTGCCAGAAAATATTGCAGGTAACAATATTACTTTTTTAACAACATGGCTCCCTAAAACTTTAGACTTACCAGAAGCATTCTCTTTTGGTATCGAAAGAGCACATAGATCTATAGCTAATACTAACTCTAACAAAAACTATCCTAGATCAGTTATAGTTAGATTTCTATCATCTTTGATAAAGAGATGGTTCTTAAATCTGCTTGGGCTAAAGCTCCTGTTAAGATTAATGAGACAACTGTGCTTTTGACAATGACTATTCTTCCTTGGTAATAGCTAAAAGAAAAGTTTTTCTGCCACTAATAAAGGAGCTTAAAAAAGCACAGTTTAAAACATACCTTCTGTTTCCTGCCAAGCTAAAAATCTTCCTTCCTGATGGTCCTAAAATTTTGATGACTTAGACTCTGCTTTACTGTTTATCAAAAAATAAGATTTTGGATAAAATAGAGGAAATGGAATGGGCTAGTCCTTCATTAAAGAGACTGGCAACTGAAACTTCGTGGAAGACTTCAGAGAAGAAGAAGAGACTAAAAAACAAATGATTTGTTCTATGTTTTTTTTCTTTTTTTTCTCTCATCATTTTACTTCATTATTAATCTTTTTTAAATATAGTTCCTGCATTTCCAGAAAGCCACAAATATTCTGAAAAAGATTTAATCAAGGTTATTCTCTGTGTGCAAAGAAATGTTTTGTTTCATAACCAGTCAAAATATCTGAGGAACTAATAACAAGCTATTATTCAATTTGTTTCTCTTTCTGAAAAAGAGAAGTATGGTCAGTAATTTGATACATTTTTTTTCCTCTTTTTTTTCTCCATTTTTTCTTTTCTTTGTTTAAACAATGACATTCTATTTAGATTATGTAGTGGGTAAAGGGTGGGGGAGGGCAGGGAGAGAAGAGTAATGAAAATATGATTAATAGAATAATAACATATTTATTCCTTGTAAAAAGTTTATATGTTCTTCAAATGCTATTCCTAATTATACTTTCTTGATTATACTGCTTATGCTTGTTTGTAAATAATCTGTAATGCTTTAACTAATAATAATTAGAACTAAATAATAGTAAATAATATGTTTTATTTTTAACTCTATTAATATAAACAGTAAGTAATATTCCATTGTATATACTTCTTATAGCTTTCTCTTACATTTTTTTATTTCTGCTTTACACTCTTTTATTTTATACTTTTTCTTTTCTTTATTCTTTCTCTTTATTTTTTTTCATATTAATATATAGAAATGCTTTTGATCATATAGACACAGTAAATAATAAGATTTGCATAAAAATTGAGTTGGGACAAAACTATTGAGTTTTATTACTTATTAATAACTTTGGGCTTACTTTCACTTACATAGAGGCTGTAATAACCTGTAAAATACATTGCAAAGGTTTTGTCATGTTTAGATGCATTTACACTGCTAAATGAATGTTTGTCACTAGTTTTTAACAAGTTTCCCGCCAAAATGTTAAGGGAGACGATCTGGGATGTGGGTTACCTCATGAACAGTGTCCTTGAGTTGTTTTAAAAGCTTCAACTCTCAGAATTCTCACAGAGAAGCTGAAAGCAGTCAATATGACCTTTGACCCAGATATCACACTGACACATCACAGATTCAGGAAGAACACTCTACCAGGAAGTAGAACTGATGCAAATGCAACTATGTGAAGGAAAATGAACTCTTTAACATTTAAATGTGAGTTATTTTATATAATTACTTAAATATCTATGTTATAATTCATAAAATATGTCAGTTATAATGATTTTAAATGATGCAGTTTCTTGTAGTAAGTAAATGTCTTATTTTAGAAGGCATAGAAAATGAAACATTTATTCAAGTGTTTTTGAAAATCTACTTGACTGCAGCATACTAATCTGTGTTAAAAACTTATGTTCCAAACATATACATTACTATAACTCATTTAATTCATATGATTGACAAGCATAAATAACTTTATAACTCTATTCTGGAAGAAATTGTCATGTGATATATTTTAAAGCAGTAGTATAGACATACAAAATACAGATGGCTTTTTACAATCATGCAAGTGTCTCTGAGAATTTGCATAACTATGCAGTATGATTTATAACAATTTTTATAAATATAATATTTTATTCTATTGACAATAATGAGTATGAGTAAAATGCTCATATACAAGCAATTCAAGGTTTATTTTGGAAGCTGTTGACTGCATTTACATGGCAGAAAATAGATGCATCTTAATATATGTAATGTCTGAACCATATTAGCCAAAGTTTTTGATTTAAACGAATGTTAGAACTTATTTTTACATACTTTGAATAAATTAATATGTAAATATGCCTTCCCTTTTTTTTTCTCTCTCTCTCTTTCTTTCACTCTCTCTCCCTCTTTCACGTCTTTTATTTCTCTCTCTCCTCTTGGTTCCTAATATCAAGATTATTTGAATGCTATTTGAATACAAGTGTATTATATTACATAGATGTATATAGTAGTATGAATATTTAAAAAAAAAAAAAAAAAAAAAAGTTTATTTTAGTTTATATGATGCTGTTTTATCAAATGTGTAGTCTTGTCTTGCTAGATAATTGAATTGAAAGCTGTTAATTTAAGTTAAATATAACCAGTATTAAATTGATAAGGTGGTAGCTGAGGTACTGCTGCTTAGGGTAGGGGGTTAACTTGAGTGGTAAATACTACTCTAAGTTGGAGTTTTTAACTCCAGGCTGGATGCAAGGTTTAATCCTTACATTATTTTCACTTGTTCATTGTTATATGTATATAGTTTTGACATCCACAATATATTTTGTACACTCATTGTCACTACAAACAAAATTGAATCCTATACAAAATCCCATAAGAGATTCAATAAATACAGCTATATTTAAAGGTACACCTAAAGGAGGAGATGTAACATTACTTATGTTGTTATTTGTTATTTTGATCATAAGATTCTTAAGTTTTAAAATACCAAATTACATCTTTAAAAGGAATTTCTTTAAACATTAATGGATTGAATAATCTGTGTAAAAGGGCAAGCCTAATAAGATACATTAATTTACATAAGGCCAACTTAGTCTTCCTGCAAGAAACCCATCTCTTGAAAAAGATATTGATAAACTAGCCACAAACAAATATACAGTATTGGTTAGTTCAGAGCACACTCAGAAAAAAGAGGAGTGGCTATTTTATGGAATAAAAGTATGCCCATTCCTAAAACCATTAAGTCTTATCAGGATGACAAAGGAATGTTTTGTATGGTTACAATACAAATTAATGGGAAGACTTACACTTTAATTAATGTATATTGGATACCTGGAATTGGTATTAATACAGTGAAACATCATCTTGATAAGATCATATAATTCTCTATAGGAGATATTATTTTAGCTGGTGACTTTAATTGTATACTACATGAAAGTGATACTACCACTATAGGAAAAAGAAGAATTACATCTAATGCAAAACATTTAAATGATTTTGCTAATTCTTATCATTTGAATGATTTTAATAATCAGATAGATTCAAAATCATTATCATACACCTTTTTTTCTAACAGATACAAAACTTATTCAAAAATAGATAGGGTCTTTATTTCTAACCAGATGGTAACAGATTTAATTAATTCCAAAATCATCTCATGTCCTATATCTGATCATAATTCAATTGTTTTTGAATTCATGATAAAAAATACTCATAATGTTCAGATCAAAGGGATACCAGCATACTTAACTCAACTAAAAGACTATAAAGAATATATACTTTCAGAAGTACAACATTTTCTAGACATAAATAATACTCCTGAAGTCTCCATTGTCTATGTTTGGGATGCCTTAAAATCATATCTATATGGACAAAGTATCAGATGGTATAATAATAAAAGGAAATCTTGGGATAAGGAATTGTTAGATATTCAAAGTAAATTAGACTCTTATAAACATAATAATAAAGAAAATATTATGGACAAGAAAGTTATTGAAGAAATAAACAAACTAAATGAAATACAAAGAAATTTTAACTCATAAAGTTAAAATAACTTTAGAGAATACAAGTTTTGTCTTATTCAATAAGCCCCAAATACTTACATAGACTTAAAAATAAAACAAAAAGGTTGAATAAACAAAACCATATCAAAGAAATCTTTTCTCTAAGGAAAAGAAGAATGTTTCTAGTATACCAGAAATACTAGATGAATTTAGAAATCACTTTCACAAAATTAACCATAGTAACATTAACATGGAACCTAAAGATAAAATAAAGGAGTTTATAACCACAAACATGAATAAAAAGCTTAATAAACAACAGATTAAACTATTGGACAAAAGTATTTCATATACAGAGGTTATTACACAAATAAATAAGCTTAAATCAAACAAAGCACCGGGTAATGATGGTATTATACCAGAGATATATAAAATCCTTTCTAAAAGTACATATTCATTAATACATAAGGTTTTTATTTTGGCCCAAACTGAGTTAATAACCCCCCCCCATCTTGGCAATATACATTTATTTTTCCAATTTTAAAACCTAATAAAGATCCAACTAGATGTACTTCATATCGGCCCATCTCATTACTTAATGTTGATTATAAAATGTCTATGAGTATTTTTGCTGATAGATTGAAGACAATCATCCCCGGCATTATAGATATAGATCAGACAGGCTTCATTGTAAATAGAAATACTTTTGATAATATAAGAAGAACTTTAACATTAATTGATTTTGCAAATAGGAAAAAGAAAGATTTAACACTTATTAGTCTTGATATAAGTTCAGCATTTGATTCAGTAAGTTGGGACTATCTGTTTACCTTACTGAAGTGCACAAACTTCTCAGATGCATTTGTAAATCTAATTGAGCATTTATACAAAGGAACATTGGCTTATATGAAGGTAGGAACATATGTTTCACAAAAAATACCCATTTTTAAAGGTACAAAACAAGGATGTCCACTTTCTCGACTATTATTCACTTTAGTAATGGAGCCTTGGGCTAATTTGATCAGAAACAGTACTGACATAGAGGGTTTTGAAATAGATGAAAATACAACATCCAAAATTCAACTTTTTGCTGATGATGTTCTAATTACATCAGCAGGATCTAATTCTTCTATGCAGTCTCTATTTGATAAAATGATGAATTTTAAAAGTATTTCTGGTTTAATATTCAATAAAGAAAAACTAAAATACTACCTATATATACAAAAAATATTCTCATTAGTGATTTTACTAAATATGTACCCAATTCAGGTCAGATAACTTATTTAGGTATAATACTATCTAAAGTTATTAAATCTATTATATATAATAATTATAATACCTGTTTTCTTAATATACAAAATCTTTTAATACCTGGAATAATATGTTTTTACTATGGAGGAGAGACTTACAATTATTAAAATGATAATATTCCCCAAGATTTTATACTTAATACAATCAATAATACTTCCACCTACAAAAATAATTATCAAGAAACTGAATACACTAATGTTAAATTTCCTATGGGCACTTAATAGACCTAGGATTGCATTAAAGAAACATACTAATAGCTGGTCTCAAGGGGGTATTTCTTTTCCAGACTTTAATTTATATACTATCTCTTCTATTGTAAAAGTTATTATTTTATTAATAGAAAAGTCATATGTCGCAAAATGGAAAGATTATTGGGAGCTAATTAATATGCACTTCATGAAAATCTCCTTAACACATAAAAATATGATTGTAAATAACTCCATGTTATGGTTACTAAAGGAATTTTGTACTTCACCTATTACACCTAAACATATGGTTTGTTACCCATTAAATATTATTATTAGCTATCGTAACTTTATATTCATGCACCCTAAGTATAGGGAATGGAATTTTATTATATTCCCTATAATGTATACTCAGGGTATGCTTTTGTCATCTACTTCTGAAGGAACTCATTTAGCTATAGATAATGATCTAAAGTACTGGTATCAGTTGATATCTGATAATAAAGTTAAAAATCTAGATTTCTTAAAACAAGAATTTGATCTAAGAGAAACTTGCTGGTTAGAGGTTCAGACCTTTAGACAACATCTCATTAATAAAATAGATCTAATGTCTATAACAGTTAAAGAATCTATTCCAACACTGATTGATTACTTGATATTAAATTTACAACATAAAGTTTCTGATAAAGGTAAACTTTCATACATACATAAAATTATCAGACAAGAAACTTTTACAGTGTAGATACATACTGGAATTATTTCACTTCTATTAATGGGGACCCACCAAATCAACAAGATAAACAATATATATTGGAATATGCCTATAGAACTACGTCTTCCATTGTCTGGAGACTTTATACATGGAAAATTTTACATAGATCTTTTTATACACCTTTGATGATGAATAAAATAAATAATAAAGATAATCTATGTAAGAGATGTAATGTAGAAATTAATGCTGACTGGGCTCATATGTTTTATGACTGTATGGAATTGAAAGAATACTGGAAGTCAATTAATTAATTTTTGCAGGCTCTTTTTACAGATAATTTCATTATTTCTAAATCTCTTATATTATTCAACACACCTGTACCTCAAAGTGTTAAAAAGGTTAAGCTTCCCTTGTTATGGTCTATTCTAGCAGTGGCTAGGAAAATAATAACCAGAAATTGGATTTCAGATACACCTCCTTCGTTCAATGAATTTAAAAATGTTATGAATATAGTGTGCCATATGGAAATAAACACAATT
Source organism: Protopterus annectens (assembly GCF_019279795.1). Lineage (NCBI taxonomy): Eukaryota > Metazoa > Chordata > Ceratodontiformes > Protopteridae > Protopterus > Protopterus annectens. The sequence continues at coordinate 405,681,027 of NC_056740.1, read as the reverse complement.
AGGTCAAGAACAACTAGAAAAACATCTTATTATATTGTATGGGATAATTTACAAAATTTGTTAAAATCCTAATTTCAATAACATGGTATTTTAGTTTAATTAATTGATCTGATTGTAGTGGATGTCTTTGTAAATACTTTAGTTGTTTTGTTGAATGTTATAATCATATCTATTTTTAATTACTTGTATAAAATTGTTATGATATTTCTCTTGTATGTTAAAACAATAAACCTGTTTTGAAAAAAAAAAAGAACAGGTGGGCTCTACATTGTTCAGGGAAACATGAAGCAGGAACAGTACACAACCATACTACAGCAATATCAGCTCCCTCAGCTGTGTGACTGGGCAAAGAAGACAGGATTTACCGAGACAGGGGACTTAATCTTCATGCACGATGGTGCCCCATGTCACAAAGGTCAATAAGTAATAAGTTTCCTTGAGGTCCATGCTATTGAAGTATTACCATGGCCAATACAGAACTTGTGGGCTATTCTGAAGTCAGAAATGAAGAAAAAGACCATAACAAACAAGCAGCGGCTGACTGAAGAACTCATTTCAGCTTGGGCGCACAATGCTTCTATGACTGAACATTGCTGTAAACTTGTTCATTCTATGTCTCAATGAGTTAAAATCCTTGATAATGGCCAAAGGATCATTCACAAAATATTAGAACATTGTGTTAATACATTTTCTCATATAACATGAATTATAGTGTTTGTCATTTCATGTACTCATATTAAGTTATATGGCAAAGCAGCAATAAAAGCAAAAATAAAAACAATAAAAACACCAATTTCTATTAATTTGATGAACACTTTAGTTAGTTTAGATGCAGAGAAAGTGTTTGACAGAGTACAGTGGTATTTTTGGGGCTACTCAGAAATCCAGGCCAACTTTAAGGGTTTCTGGCTGACTAAGATTGTTGATCGTTGCAAACTAGGAGCAGAGTCACAGAATCTCCCAAATCATTAACATCCTCCAGGAAGGGCTAACACACACACATAACTGGTTCCCAAACCATGGTTTAAAACTCATTGCCAAGAAATGCATAATAATACCCTTTGGAAAGTTAGCTACCCCAGTAAACTACCTAACTGACAACACACCCCTAAAAGTAGACCCAGCAGTCATGGATTTGGGGATGTATGTAGACAGTAACATTGCTTTTGACCAACGTGTCTAAGGTAGTAAGAATATAATTCTATATTGCTTAACTTATAAATAAGCGTATGGCATTCAGATCCAAGGAAGTCACGGTTCCATTGTATTTGGGCCTCATCAACCCGTTATTGAGTACCTGCCCACCTTCGATATGTAACTGGCCATGCATAAGCAACAACTGGAATGTCCACACAGCCTCCTCACAAAAAGAATACAGGACATAAACATCATGTGCTGTGAGGATTGTCTCAAAGCCCTATCCCTGTACTCTGTCTCCTACAGAATGCTGAGGGTCAGTGTATGCCTGGCATATAAGGCACCCTTGGATCCTGCTCTGATGGACCTTTTGCATAAAAACAAACAGCATAATAATGTTCCAACAACAGACCCAGTGGTAAGAGACATGGAAACAAGTTGACAGCAACCTGTACTTTGATAACCATATGACTCTGGTGGTAAGAAATGCCTTCGAAGTGGCACAACTTATAAGTAAGGGCATGGCATCCAGATCTACTGAAATCATGGTCCCTTTATATTCAACCCTCATTAGATCAATAGTCAAGTACAATGCATCATTTGGCATGTACCTGAGCAGGCATTTGATTTGCAACAGCAGGAGTGGTCACATATGTTCCTTACTAAAAGAATACAGAGTGTAAATAACATGTCCAATACAGACTGCTTCAAAGCCCTGTCCCTGTACTCTGTCTCCTACAGATTACTGCTGTGCGATCTATCCGTGGCTTACAAGGCATTCTCTCATCCACCCCTGATGGAACTGCTACACATTCACAAAACAAACACTGGAATTACCCAATCTAAGGATATAAACCTCATCTGTAACATAAACAAAACATACTGGAGGGGCAGGAATGCTTTCCACAGGTTACCCCTTCTTTGGAATAGACTCCCCATGCATGTGAAGCAGAGTTCTCCCCTAAGCCTATTCAAACACAATTTGGACCAATGGATGGGAAATTGCAAATTCACCCTATATTCTAGTCTATGTCCCTTATGGTCTGGGGAAGTTTGTAGATGCCCTAAGGCACAGGCACATATCAAAGCCATTCTAGTCCATGGCCAAAATGAAAAATTGGGGCAAGAATGGCTAGGGTAAAAAAAGCTCTACGGTCATTAGCCTATTAACCTCTTACACTCCTGTGAGAACTAATCAATCCAGAAACCTAAACCTTGCTTGTAACATAAATTGGACTTTTTGGAGGAACAGGTATATGTTCCCTTCTCTGGAATAAGCTATCAAGATGAAGCAGAGCTCTTCCGTAACTATATTCAAACATAAACTGGAACAGTGGATGGGAAATTGGAAATTCACCCTTGGTGTGACACCTGTGTCTCTAACAGACAGAGGAAGCCTGTGAATGCTTGATAGCATGATCTAGTTCACGTATAACCATTAAAACATACACCTAAAACTAACCTTGGGGTCATTAACCTAGTATATACCTATGAACCTATGAACCTAGTAATGAGATGGTTATGGGTACCAAGTCAATTCATAACATCAATTAGAGAAAACAATGTGTGGCAGCTAAAATATTGCAAGTTCCACTGCAAACTCACATTTCATCCTTGTACCCTCAGTGAACTGAAATGTTTTCCCATTGTGGTGACATGTCTATCTCAATGTGTTCAATAGCACTTACTTATAATGGGAGAACATCTGCAGTTCTTCCCTGCTACAAATTATTGCAGCACTGACAATCTCAATAGTCATCAGTCATGCTTACTCCTAATAGTACAGGATCCTGTGCAACCCCTAGCCTTTACACATACCCACCTGAAGAAAGAGTAAGTTTAAGCTAATACCCAGACCACAAAATGTGTGAATAATCTTTAATGACTAGGTCTTAGTAAAGAACAAGGTGGGACAGACATTGTCCAGATCAAGCATTTTATTCCATCTGAACATCTTGCTTACATGGTTCACAATTTGGCCTTTGGATACTTAGATTGCTACAATGCCTTCTAATGGAGGGGAGGAGCTTTGCTCATTCATTCATTCATTCATTTATTCCTTCATTCCTTCAATCTACGCTGCAAGTTTAATACATTTTGCAGCTATAGGAAACTAGGCATATATGGTCGTTGTTAGTCTTAGTGTCTCCATCTTAAAGGAAGATAGTAGGCAAGGGGCTATTAGAACAGTTTTGCAATAACTTACATTCATGTGTAGTTAGTGCTGGAGGCAGCCGTTGCTGGTTTGGTTTGATAATGACAGTGAGGATGTAAACAAAGCTAGCAACAGGTAAACTTTAATTACACACATTCAGACCTGGGTTACTGCTATTTGGAAATATTTTTTTCAGTTAATTCTTATTGCAAAGGCCTAGTTCTATACCAATTATCAACAAGTCCCAATTCAGAGAAAATATGTCACCCAGCACATCTCTCACACAGCAAATACCAAGACAGTGGAATAAGTAACCGTTAAAAGACAATCAGATGCACTAACTATATTTACAAGCAAACTAGATGATTATCTCAGAAATAATAAATTCAGACATGGAATAAAGGAATCTGCAGAATTAAACATCAGATAGGACCATCTGTAGATATGGTAAAACTATACAACTATGTAACAAGCTTTGCCAACATATTAGACAGAGTAAAACCTTAGCAACATTCAAAGTTCAGTTACATGCATGGATGGGGTCATATGCATTCATCCCAGGAGTCACTGGCTGGAAACTTTTAACTATGCTAAACTTAACATCATCACATCTCACTTCTCCATATTCCTTCTCTTCCCTCTTTTTCAGCATTTTCTTTGACTTTTCCCAGTCTCTTTCCCTTTAGCACAATCCACGCTGAAATAATTCTATCTGTAGCTCTAAAAACAACACATAACAGTGCACTGAGGGATAAAACCCTGACCAAGGTCCAGATGAGTTAGGTGTGACTCATATCTTAGATGGTTGACAGTCTCAGGCAGGAGAGAGTGGGTGTCCCCACCCAGCAGAGCAGAGCAGACAGGTGGCTCCCTGCTAATATTGCTGATCAAATATGCAAGAAGCCAAGGCACATAGCATGATGGGGGTCCCACCTTGAGCCCCCAGCACAGGCTCATGGCCATGTCCTGTTAAGCTGCTACACAACCATAGGTAAGTAAACAAATGAGTGAGCATGACAAACCACATAATCAGAACAGCATTAGACAAATAAAACAAGAAAGCATGAACAAGGGAAAGTCTAGCACCAAACAGACAATGAAGCATAATAGTTGTACATTTCATTAAATGAAATCATGAAGATGTTGAACATTGCTTGCAATGTGCTTTGTAAAAACAAACAGTCATTGAAACTCTCACCAATAAAACCTGTTGTAGGACAATACGGCTAGTAAAACAGTTTGGATTATGCACGGGCGCACCTCTCAACCTCTCAATGCAAGAATACTGGACAAACACACAAATAATGTGTGGATAAAGGCATGTTAGGGACAATGAAAATATGTCTCCTATATATTGTGAAAGTGGATAGAATAACAGTTATGACAGGAGCAGTCATGTTCTGAAGGGAATGAAGTCAGCCACAGCAAAGATTTCTCATTAGTGACGCCAATCCTCAAAGATATGCCATTCAACCACAAATGTCAGGAAGAAAAGCATTTAACTGTTTATAATGTATAAAGTTGACAAGCTGTGAAACACAACAGGTAAGAATTATCCACACAGCAGGTGTGGGATATGGTATTAAACCAGTTTTATGATGTAACATGTACATACCTAACCACAACAATGGGGTGTAAGTGTGCATCCATAACATACCAGTAAGGTCGGTGAGAAATGGAAGATGGTTTCTCCCGAAGAGGATTAGTATGGTACCGCAGTTGAAAGACCAGGATATGCACATTATAATGTGACACATCACAAGCCAGGATACGCACATTATAACGTTAATATGACACTACACATGCCATAGTACAAAGGGTCATCAGACCACAATCAGTTAAATGTTTCACAGCTGCAGGGTGACTATAATAAAATTGAGCAAGTAACAGACTTTATAGGAAGGGAACAGAAAACTACCACACAACAAATTCACCATAAGTACAACTTAACACAGATAGTCAGTGAAGCAGTCACGATGCATGTTTGAAATTACACAGCATACGTCCTTGCAGACATACAGATAACTTACGTAGCAATTATTAACACATATCACACAAACGGAGCAGCCCAACACTGGCATTGCAGTCCAGGTAAAGAAATTATGTTAAGACAAGACAGAATAGCTAAAATTGTAAGGAATGTAATATATGAAACCACTAAAAGAGACAAAATTAGGAATAACATTGAAACCCTACCTATGTCAATGACAGTTTTCAGACCAGTAGAGTAGCAGGGCATAGAATAGAAGCAATGGGAGCAAATTTGAGCGGAATAAGACATTGCTGGGGTACAGAACAGTCATTATCACACAAACAAAATGCACATACATGGGTTCAAACTCGTGAATTTCTATTAAAGAATATATTTACAAGTATAGACTATTACCTAAGCATGTTAATAGAGTACTCAAGAGAGATGTGACTGCCACATGGGTCTACTTCATAACAGTGAAATTTCATAACGCTGAATTTCATAACATTGAGACCAAAACATCTAAATCCCAAAACACTGAAAACTCAGAACATTGAAAGTGTGCTTGATAACATTGAAAACTACAATGCATATGTAAATAACATCCTTTCCACCTAAAACAACACCTAACTAACAAACACTTTCTACTACGTTTCTGCAGGAGGCAAGCCCCCCTACACCCCCATGTGGGGGCTCTGCCCCCACACCCCCCCATAAATTAAATACACTAACTCCAAGATTGGACTACAGTGGAAAAAAGTAAATTTCCTAAACTCATACAGTCTACAACTGACAGAGGTGTGCACTAGCTGCTGACACCACGGAGCAAGCCCTATCACAGTCATCAGAAAGCACACAGATGAAGGGATAACTTAAGCAATATGTTGGAAAGCACATAGCCTCCTTTAAAGGGGGTGGGTACAACACCTGGAGGATTGCAATCCTGTCCCTGAGTAAATGTTTCCAGTAAGTAGAACTGTGCACATCATATCTGCTGAGTAAGCCAGTCCTGCTTGTTACCAGTTGCTTTATTGTACATTCACACTGGGTACACTTTTCCAAGCATCCCAGAATAGTGAGAGTAAAAAGATAAAATGGTTGTATTGGTCAAAGGTCTTGTGTCTTGTTGTGGTAGGGAATGCTGTAACAGGTGAACCTTCACAAGAACTTGAACTATCGTGTCTGTCAAGTCACAGATGATTGAATTGCATCCCCATCCAGTTTGACCACAGTGGGAATCTAGTCTTCACCCTCAGAACTGTTACCACTGTCACCTGGTGCAGCCACCTGGGGCAGCGACAGATGGGTCACATGCAGGATACTCTCCATATGGCCGACACAGCACTAAGGCCCCTCTCCATAATCTCCTCTACTAGCCCTGTCAGCTTTTATCGAGTGACATAATCAGTACCTTCACTGTCATTACTCCCAGTGAGTACCACTGCGCCAGTCCCTGGGGTAGAGCTACCTGGCACAGGTGGTGGAGGAAGTGTAGATATAATCATTGTATACAGACAAAAATGCATATTAGTAATACATATCATAATCAGATGCTAACCCCTAAAAGCCACAATAAACTCTGTGACAGGTGAATGTACTTGTAACAGGACCAACCCACCTATATCATGGCAGTCTGGAATCAGTTGCATGAAATGATGTCAGACAGGGTGTGTAAGACTGGCACAGCACTCAAGCCCAACAATCTCCACTCGTCTACAACATCAACAAACAAAACACACTTAATAATTACAACTCTATGTCTATTAAAAGCAGCAGCCTATAACACCTCTTACCATACCATGCTTAGCAATCCCACCCCTTTCCACTCCACCTCTAACTCCTTCCTTCTGCCTCTCAAACCAGCTGACATTCCCATATGTAGCTCTAGTTTCAATAACTCAATCCTACATTATGCAAAATACACCCTACGTCCTCATCCTAACATATCTGATATCTCCCTATACTATAATAAACACATAGCCAAATTCTTACATTCTTTGGTCTACATTGCATTAAAGCTAATCCTTACTGGGGGCATACACCCAAATCCTGGCCCAATCTGTAAACCCTCTATCGTTACTTCTCAAAATGTTTTACAGTTGACAAGTAGTTTCACATCTATCATTCCTCTTAGGGAGATATCAGATAATACCACCTCCACGTTATAATATCATACGTACAGACAGAATAAGTAAAAGAGGTGGAGGCATAGCCCTACTATTCAAAAACAATCTCTCAGTAGAAACACTAGATAAAAAAATCTCTGGACCTAAAAAATTCTGAAGTTATATTTGCTAAACTAAAACTTAGCCCCAACAAACAAATATACATAATAGGTATCTATATGCCACCTGGGGACAACACTCAAATGCTAGAAAACGTATTACATTGATATAGTAAATCCTTACCACAAGAAACTATCATCATGATTGACCTTAACGTAGATTGGTTAGACTGCAACTCCCCAAACCCCAAAAATTGCATCAACCTACACAGCTTTAATCAACTCATCCAGTCACCCACCAGGTTTAATAAGCCATCTAACAAACATTCTACTCTGGACTGGATACTAACAAAAACAAACCAGCCCTCTACTCCCATGCCGTCTGTCTACCAAATAGTCTCAGTGACCACTTCCCAACGTATTTCATTAGGAAATGAACTAATACACCAAAACATACCACTTTTGTACAAATAAGAAACAAAAAACACCTGAATCCCAACAAATTAATAGATATACTCAAACATTGTAATTGGTTACCATAAAAACAGCTTCCTCTACATGAAGCTATTGACTATTTCAACTCCTTCTTCCTTGCCATATTAAATTCTCAAGTCCCCTGCAGATATATTAATGTTAAATCCAACTATGCTCGATGGCTAGCAAAGGAAACCCAATATCTACTTAAATCTAGAGATAAGGCCTGGACAATCTGGAATAAAACAAAGTCACAACCCACCCTACAGACTTACAAAGAAATTAGAAATAAAGCAAAGAAGCAAATAAAACAAGACAAAATAAATTACAACACTGAAACCCAATCTAAGCACCATAACAACCCACAAAAATTCTGGTCAGCAATAAACAATATCCTTCTGCCAGGCAAAATAAGTACACCCCACCTACCACTGCTAATACTTCAGACAGCATTGCTTCTCAATTTAACAAATAATTTACTGAAACCATCTTAGCACTGTCAAACAATCACCCCCACTTAACAAACCCTCCACTCCCTCTCCCAACATCACATCCTCCTTCTCCCTCCAACCTGTACCAACTAACACAATCAGAAAACTGCTAAAAAAAATTAAAACCCACTACACTAGCAGCAGACAACTTACCTGCCGAGTATCTTAAACTAACAGTAGACGGAAAAGCATATCCTATATCTATATTGATCAATAGATCCATAGCTGAACAACAAGTCCCTCCAATTTGGAAAACCTCATACATTATACCTCTTCACAAAGGTGACTCTTCAACCGACTTCACTAACTACCATCCTATCTCAATATTATCTCCGTCTAAGATCCTAGAGAGGGTCATTCATATGCAAGTCACTTAATATCTGTATAATAACAAACTTCTCACTAACACACATCATGGCTTCAGACAATTCCACAGCACATCTGCTGCCCTACTGTCATTTACTAACACTATTAGCTACCACAGGAACAAAAATAACTATATCCTCTACGTTCCTTGACTTGTCAAAAGCCTTTTACATGTTTTTTCATCCCAAACTTCTAAACATCTTCTCTGAGTTAAACCTTTGCAATTCTACTCTTAACTGGTTCCACGATTACCTTACTGGACACTAGCAAACTGTTTCTTGGCAACACACCCTATCAACCCTTTTGCCAGTAACACTATGGGTCACACAAGACTCTATCTTAGGGCCACTTCTATTCTCTGTATTTACAAATGACCTCCACCTGTCGAACCCACAGTCTACACTCATCCAATATGCAGACGACTCAACAGCAATTTGTGCTGCTTCCTCACTTCCTGAACTTCAGAAACTAGCACAAGATTCCTTTCATGCAGTCGAGTCCTGGCTCGCAAATGCTCAACTAATACTAGACCTCAATAAAAACAGACTAATGATCTTCCATCCTACCAAAGTAGCCTCACCCACCAATACATTTACCATCACCTCACTAAATAACACTATCATATCTCTGTCCCGTAACACCAAACTTTTAGGAGTTGAAATTGACTGTAACTTAAATTTGATATTCAAATTTCCCAAACTGTAAAAAAATTCATACAAAACTTGGTACTCTATATAGAGATAAACATTGCTTTACTACAAATGCGAAGATTGCTATTGCCCAATCCTACCTAATCTCCTCTCTGCTGTACACAGCTCCCATACTCACTAACCTACAAAAATCTGAGGTACTAAAACTTGAATCCTGCAATAACAAAATAGCCAGATTTGCCACAAACGTACCAGCCAGAACCAATCGTTGTTCTGCACTCAAGCAACTAAACTGGTTAGAACTCCCCCAACTACTAAACCATGGCCCACAAAATCCTCTTTGAACCCGAACATTAGTCCAACCTTATGCCACTAACAGAACCTTACCCTTTACTAATAAAAAGCACATAAAAATCAATGCAGCCAAAAATCAATCAGAATATTCCCTCTTCTCAAATTATATAGGTAAAATCTGGAATGAACTACCTGATAATGATAATATTACCACCATAGCATCCCTAGTCCAATTTAAAACAACTCTAAAAACCCACCTATAAAACAGATGGCTGTGTCCCTGTTTTACTCCTGACTAACATTTCCCTCTCTGTCTCTGACCTTATCTCTTTTCTGTTTATCCTATAGAACGTCTAACGACAATGCCTACCTATGTTTACTATTTATACACTCAATTCCTTGCAGAAGGAAGTTTTCCTGTCCATGCAATTTATCTGCCCTCACATGTAATCTATGGTAAAATATTTACAATTATGTAATGTTTATATGAAATATGGAATGACTAATGATTGTAATTATGAATATTCACATGAAATATTTGACTGTACCTTCTACACTGTAATGACTGTGTAATTCAAGCTGCCTATTCCTTTGAATACCACCTGTTTATTGTCTGATATTATCATGTAATAACTTTGAAACTCCATGTTGACATTTTAACATATTCTGTATCTTGCTGTACTGCTTGCTCTATGTGGAGCTTTTCTCCCCGGTCTTCTGCTGAAAAAGGATATGTGTCCAGTCGGACTATTCCGGTAAACCAATGTAATATAAAATAAAAATTTTGGTGATAATTCTATGATCAAGTAGAAAAACAAAAGTTCAGAATAATGTGCATTTTAGAAAATGTTTGTTTAACCATTGTTAAAGCAGGAAAGGAAACTTGTGTATAGAAAACCAGACTATAACTCAATAATGAAAGTTTTAATACATTGAGATAATGATCTTTTACATAAATGTGAATAAAGTGTTTTGCATTTGAAGATGTAATTTATCTTTTAAGCAACAAAATGGTTGAATGAAAATACCTATAGTCCAAACATACAGCATTGTAGCATTGTTTTCCTTGTGGTTAAAAGTGAATAAATTTTTGCTGAATCTGGAGTGTATTTCATAATAAAATTGTATAATTAAATACTCAGTCAGTAATAAATGCATTTTGTTGATGTTTCAAATACTCTTCATAATAAAATGATATAATTACGTGAACAGTTGGTTATGAATTTTTAAGGGAGATTCCTCTGTTTGCCAGTGATAAGGCAAATAAATTCTGTTTCATTGCAATAAGAAAATTTCTAAATGTAAACTGAAAGTAACACTGACCATGTAAATGCATTAGTCTGAAGAAATTCCCCTATTATTACATTCTGTTGAAAAACATGTCATGCGAGTAGATGGGCCATTTAAAGGAGTCCTGAAATCACAGTGTATACGTCAAGTTTGGGATTCCCCAGTAGACAATGTAGAAGGTTATGTGCTGCATTCTTATGACAGGGGCAGTTTCTTAAGCATTTTAAGTTTGCATATTGATATGTTAATCTTAATAATTTGCAAGTATTACTGTTCTGTGGACTTGAACATTTATCTCATGGCTTCTGGAATTTAATTAAGATAACTGTTCAAATCTTCCAGATCAAAATATGAAGGCAGATTACTCCCAGAGGATGAAAGCAATAATAAAGCATTAGTTAAGAGTTTAATTATTATGTCATCCTACTAGACAATTATTGCAACGTTTTGTCGTATTTCTGTACATCATTTTTATATTTATGTATGGAGCTTTTCTCCCCCGGACTTTACTAATAAGAGGTTTACTTTTGTTGGCCCAGAGTATTATTTATTTATTTATTGGCATTTGCTTACTGGGAAAGTCCACTGGGCCAAAAGAACCCATTTTCAGTGGAGGCCCGGGGAGAAAAGCTCTGCAAGACAGTAACTATAATGGTACACAACATTCAAAATAGACACTACATACAAGCAGTGTTAGCAAAATGGAACAATATTAAGCAAAACAGCAGAGAAGAAAGGTTATACATATAAAATGTGTAGAGATGACAATTTAAGGGCACATTTTAAAACAAGTAAACTTATTGTTATACAGTTTTATGATAAGCAGTCATATACAGATATTTACAATGTAATCAGTCACAGCCAGCAAAACTGGTGCAGGAAGAAGAGTGCAATTGATTTATCGATAGATGGTTAGACAATGATAGTATTAGAGGAATTGTAGGGTCAATATGACTTAGGATGTGGGGTTCAGCTTATAGATGGGTGGGAAATGAAACATCTGCATTGCCAAAGGTTGGAGAGGTGTTGGTGCAGTCATTTTTTGAAGTAGGACATATTGTGGAGGCTCTGATAGCTGTTGGGGGAGATCAAATTCCAGAGCCTGGCAGCAGAAAAGGAATAAAACATGTCACATCTGGGAGTTTTGGTTTGTCTACTTGCAGGAGTAACTTTTTGGATCTGAGTGGCCTATTTGGGTGGTAGTGGGATAAAATGTCTGTGATGGCTGGACAGGGTTTGTGAATCACTTTATGTGTTGTGGTTAACTGTAGATTGATTAGATAATCTGGCAGTTCAAGACAGTTAAGCTCTTGTAAGGATTTGATGTGGTGTGAAGAATGTTTTTTTATGGTTACAAACTTAGCAACCTTGTTATAGCAGGACTCAAGCTTGTTTTTTTAAGGAGGGCTGGATGTTTGTAAGGAGAGATGGAAGGAGAAAGGTATTGGCGAGAGTACGTATAGTAGAGCAGTTAAGGAAATGTTTGTGCCTGTAGAGGGTGCCTAATTTTTTGTTTGTTTTTTTAATATTATTGTAGATCTAGAGGTCAAATGTCAGGTTTTCATCAAGAATAACAGCTAGTAATTTAGTGTGGGTCACAACCTCTATGGTGGTATTATTTTGAGAAAGGATGATGAAATCTGACGTATTAGCAAAAAGGTTTTTCTTAGGGGTAACTATTAGCAATTTGGTTTTGTTGGGGTTCAGTGCTAGGTGATTACTGGACATTCACTTTTCAATGGCAGCAAAGGTATCCTGAGTTTTTAGCAGAAGTTCAGATGTTGAATTAGCAGAGCAAATAATGGTCAAATTGTTTGCACATTGTACAACAGATTCATTATTAAGGGTGGAATGGAAACAATTTATAAAGATACTGAAGAGAAGGGATTCTAAGATAAAGCTTTGGAGAGCACCTGTTGAAGAGTCAAGAAATGAGGAGAAAGAGATGAGCTGACTAGTAGATTGTTGCCTGCCTGTTAGATAGTGAAATTAGAGTTGGGGGAGAAATACCTAGGGTGGAGAGTTTCCTGAGGAGTAATGGGTGGGAGACTGTATCAAAAGCCTTTGAGAGGTCGAGAAAGAGTGAAAATATAAATTTTCCAATGTTTCTGGCTTGGTTGACTGCGTTCATAAAGGAAATAAGAGCAGAATAGGAGCTTTTCTCCCTGGGCCTCCGCTGAAAATGGACCTACGTCCAGTCGGACACTCCCGGTCAACAAATATAAATAAATAAATAGAAGTAGTGCTATAACCTGGCCTCAAGCCATGTTGAGTTGGGGAGAGGAGCTGGTTTGATAGTAGATGGTATAGAAGTTGATAGGGGATACTTTTTTCAAGGATTTCAGAGAAGGAGAGAATAACTATAGGTCAGAAGTTAGAAAAGTCGATATTATTACCACCTTTGTGGAGGGGAAGAATACAAACATTTTCCCAGATAGTGGAAAGTTAAGACTTTTGGAGGGATCTGTTGAAAAGTATACTGATTGGATAGGAAATGGATCTAGCTGACATTTGGAGGTATTCTGGGGGTAAGCTGTCGTGGTGGAGCCAGGTTTCAGTTTTAGAAGAACTTTGGTTATAGTGTTGATGGATATGGGGAGAAAGAGAAGGAGGGTGGGGAAGTGGTGGCCATATCCTGAGAAGAATGTGTTTGTGGAAAAACGTTGGTATTAGAAGTAGTTTTGGGAAATGCGGTGGCAGGTTTGGATAAAGTTTCAATGAAATGTGAGTTAAAGAGGTAGCTATTTCACTGGCAGTTTTCTCAGGGAATGGGCAGGGCTGGTTTTGGTGCCAGGATTTATTATAGAGGAGATGGAGTTCCAAAACTTCTTTGGATTTTGTTTGTGATCTTTTTGTAGGCTTGAGTACTGTTCTTTTCCGTCTGATATTACTAGGTGCTTAGCTTGATTAAGAAGTTTTTAAATTCTAGGAGGTCAGTGGGATTCCTGTACTTTTGCCATTTTTCCCATATTTTTGCCCCTTGCAGTCATGATTTGCTTGGTAGCTTTAGAGAGCCATACGACATGCTTAATTTTTACTCTTATTTGTCTTGCAGGGGGTAGTTTGTTTAAGATGTTGAGGTATGTGGAGTTGAAAAACTCAACAGCCTCATCAAGGGGCAGGAGTTTTAGGACGTCCCAACTGATATTGCTAAGGATATCATTGAAAGCTGAGGGATTAAAGTGGCTTAGATTTCTGCTTTGTTTATGTTGGTGTCGGGAAGGTACTGTGTTGGTTTTACAAAGTATACAGGCTGGTAGGGGATCACTAATGTTGCAAGGAAGTGTCCCTGCTGCTGAAGTTTTATTTGAGTCTGACTCTAGTATCCAGTCAATAATTGGATCAGAGTCTTTATTTCTGTTAGGTCTGGTTATAGCTGTTATTAATTGTGTAAAATTTAATAGGTTGATATTAGATGATGGAAACTGACCTAAGAAATCATTCCAGTTTATATTACATCCCCTAGGATGATTGTCTCATTATTTATGTTGGTTGATAACCAAGTGAGAATATCTTCTAAGATGGGACTATTGTTACCTGGAAGAATGCATAGGACTGATACTTGACATCATTCAGTTTGAGGAGAGGTATAAGTACTTCGCCCGTGCAGAATCAGGGAATAGGATTTGAATAAGGAACTATGGTAAGGCTGTTAGGAAAGAGAATAGCTATGCCTCCTCCTTTTTTTCAGGGTCTGTCTGCTCGCAGGCAGGCATGCCCTGGGGGAAGGAATTCCGAATCCTTTATGTAGGGTTTCAGCCAGGTTTCAGTGGCAGCTAAAATGTCTACTTTATTTAAGGATATCCAGGCATTTAAGTCTGGGTACTTCATCTCTGATACTTTGGAGATTGATTGTTGTGAAATTTAGTGATTCATGTGTACTAGGAAGGTTAGTAGTTAGTGTGGTGGGTCCTGGGTTTGGGTAGATATCTCCATATACGGATATAATAGATTGCTTGTATCGATAGGTAAAAGGTGGAAGATGTCCAGTAAACAAATGTAAATAAATAAATAAATAATCCAAGACTGATTAGTAATTTGGGTATCTATTGGTCAACCAAGGCACGGAACAGACTTAACCCGCTTGCCTAAACTTGAAAGCTGAACAGATGGGGAAAGGTTCTATAACAGAAACCTTACATACAGGATTCTACATTGAAGACCAGAGTTTAAGGATGGAGAGTGGAAGACAAGAAAAAGTAGGTGGGTTTTGAAGATGTTTTGCCGCTGATTGATAAACACCCTTCCTATGACATTGAGCCCCATTACACATTTCTGACAAATCACACACTGAGGTTTCTCAGATTGGGTACAATAAAAAATGACCCTCATTAATGCAGAATAATAACAGCAGTCTCTCTGAGGACTGAGTTAAGA
This sequence comes from Protopterus annectens, assembly GCF_019279795.1. Taxonomy (NCBI): domain Eukaryota; kingdom Metazoa; phylum Chordata; order Ceratodontiformes; family Protopteridae; genus Protopterus; species Protopterus annectens. The sequence continues at coordinate 405,665,597 of NC_056740.1, read as the reverse complement.
AGAGTGCATCCGGAAGGTTCTAGATGAATGCAGGTGTAGAAATGAAAAGTGAAAACAAAGACAAAAATGACTTTCCATGTTGTACATTTATTGTTCCATATGTAAATAAAGTGATCTGACTTTTTCATTGCATTACACTTATATGCTACAAGACAGAGCACACATTAATGAAAGGTGGCTGATTTGATATTACCTTTTACAGCTGATAGATAAGTATTCCTAAACGTCAAACCAAAAGTCAGTGTTAACAATTCATTATTAGGATATTTCTGAATAAGAATTAAATCACCCCCTCAGCAATCTGTAACTAATAGAGAATCTAACTGTAGACTTTTTGAAGGTTAACTATATCTAATACTCTTAAAAATTATCCTGGTGAATCATTTCTGTATTTTCTCTAGACTCAGTAAAGTAATAACAGAACAACCCTTCATGTTCAGTGAACAGTCTTACCAGTAACCAGGAATCTACCTTACGAAAAATGATTTAACACACCATAAGGTGGGAGGTTGGCATGATGGTTAAGATGTTTGCCTTTCAGACACAAAGTGAAGGGTTTGATTCTCACGTGGGTTAATTGGCTAGGCTTAAAATAGCCCGGGAGGGCAGTTAGCCTAGCACTAATCTATGAACCTATAAGACTTTCTTACAATACTGACATTATTAACATCAACTTTCAAGGAATTATTAGTCACTATCCCTGGATCTTTCACATGGTTAGACACTAGTAAAATTTCATTAGCCATCCTTCTACGCAAAGAGGGACCATCAACAGATCCAGAGTGTCACTTGTCTAGTCAGGACACAATAGATGACACTTTGTGGGTTCTGTTCAAGCAGCTATATTATATACAAACACATCAGGATTGAGGCTTAATACTTTAACTTAGGTAAAGTTATAAACAAACTATTACACTCATACATGTTCACTCTCTGGCACCACTCTCAAAATGGCACTGAGTATGCACATGCTCGCTATTTATATATGCATGTTCAGTCCTTGAAAGGCTTCTTAAAGACACAGCATACACACACTTTATTCTACATCCTCCATCTTTGAGAAATAGTCATGCAATTTTAAAACAGCACATTTAAGTCCAGGTCTCTGTGTATATCACACTAGGTCTGGAAATGTGACCAAATCATGTGACATAGAAACTAGAATCAGACTTAGCAACTGGGACTGTCTTTATGGAATGCTCAGCTTTTGGGACATCCAGAACATTATCAGAAGTGGAAGTAGAAGTTAAGATATGTTCTGGAAAGGGACATTGTCTACATTGCTCTGAGATCTAGAGTCTGTATCACAGGAACAATGCTGCAATATCATTTCTGATACAGGAAGGAGATGTCTGTGATTTCTCCTGTACTCCACACCCTCAGATTCTCCAAGGTAGGAGCTTGGCTTGGTACATATACCTGTAACTTGACCAATCCTGTCAAACCTTTCACCGTTTGTATCCTTACCATCTCTCCTTCTTTCAATGGACGAAGAAATCTGTTCGATTTATCGTTGCTGGACTTCTGGAAAGAATGCTTTCTAAGTAGTTGCTCTCTAATTGTCTTGTTGTTCTTAGCTTTAGGCCTCAACAAACTGGAACTGATAGGCAATGTTGTTCTGGTTTGCCTAGATAGAAGTCTCTGAGCAGGCGAGCCAAATACATCATCACAGGGTGTGTTTCTGAGATTAAGTAGATTCAAACAGACATCGGTATTGTCATACTTTGACCTCTCAGGTAATTGCTTTGCACTCTGCACTGCACGTTCAGCTAGCCCATTTGATTGCTGATACTCTGGACTACTAGTAACACATACTAAGTCCCATTCTCTTGTAAAATTCTGAAACAATTGACTGGTAAATTGGGTACCATTGTCAGAAATAACTTTGTGTGGACTGCCATGGACTGAGAAATGATGTTTCAACTTTCTAATAAGAGCAGTGGACATTAGGTTGGGTAGTAGATCAATTTCAAACCAGTTCTAAGAGTCTACCAATACCAAGTAATGCTGATTGTTTCTCTCAATTATATCATTGGCTACTGTTGACCAAGTTAGTTCAGGAACCTGACTTAGCTGAAGTAGTTATTTTTGCAGATGCAATCTAGTACTATCACACACTGAACAAGATGAAAATACTTTATCAATGTATTTTGCTAGAGTCTTTTGCTAGAGTACTTTGAGGGGGCTGATGAATGAAGAGAATGAGAGGGAGAGAAGGTTGGATGATGTGTGGATAGTGAATCAGGAAGTGAAACAGATTAGCAAGGAGGAAGTAAGGACAGCTATGAAGAGGATGAAGAATGGAAAGGCTATTGGCCCAGATGACATACCTGTGGAAGCATGGAGGTGTTTAGGTGAAATGGCAGTGGAGTTTTTAACCAGATTGTTTAATGAAATCTTGGAAAGTGAGAGGATGCCTGAGGAATGTAGAAAAAGTGTTTTGATACTGATTTTTAAGAATAAGGGTGATGTGCAGAGCTGTAGTAACTACAGAGGGATTAAACTGATCTCACAGCATGAAGTTATGGGAAAGAGTAGTGGAAGCTAGGGTAAGAAGGGAGGTGATGATTAGTAATCAGCAGTATGGTTTCATGCCAGGAAAGAACACTACAGATGCGATGTTTGCTCTGAGAGTGTTGATGGAGAAGTACAGAGAAGGTCAGAAGGAGTTGCATTGTGTCTTTGTGGACTTAGAGAAAGCATATGAGAGGGTGCCTAGAGAGGAGTTGTGGTATTGTATGATGAAGTCAGGAGTGTCAGAGAAGTATGTAAGAGTGGTACAGGATATATACGAGGGTAGTGTGACAGCGGTGAGGTCTGCAGTGGGAGTGATGGATGCGTTTAAGGTGGACGTGGGATTACATCAAGGATCAGCTCTGAGCCCTTTCTTATTTGCAATGGTGATGGACAGGTTGACAGATGAGATCAAACAGGAGTCCCCGTGGACTATGATGTTTGCAGATTACATTGTGATCTGTAGTGAGAGTAGGGAACAGGTGGAGGAGGCCCTGGAGAGGTGGAGATATGCCCTAGAGAGAAGAGGAATGAAGGTCAGCAGGATTAAGACAGAATATATGTGTGTGAATGAGAGGGAGGATAGAGGAATGGTGAGGATGCAGGGAGTACAGCTGGCGAAGGTGGATGAGTTAAATACTTGGGATCAACAGTTCAGAGTAATGGTGAGTATGGAAGACAGGTGAAGAAGAGAGTACAGGCAGGATGGAATGTGTGGAGAAGAGTGTCAGGAGTGATTTGTGACAGACAAGTACCAGTAAGAGTGAAAGGGAAGGTCTACAAGAGGGTAGTGAGACCAGCTATGTTATATGGGTTGGAGACAGTGGCATTGACAACAAGGCAGGAGTCAGAGCTTGACGTGGCAGAGTTGAAGATGTTAAGATTTGCACTGGGTGTGACGAGGATGGACAGGATTAGGAATAAGTATATTAGAGGGTCAGCCCAGGTTGGAAGGTTTGGAGACAAAGCCAGAGAGGCAAGATTATGTTGGTTTGGACATGTGCTGAGGAGGGATGCAGAGTATACTGGGAAAAAGATGCTAAGGATGAAACTACCAGGTAACAGGAAAAGAAGAAGGCCTAAGATAAGGTTTATGGATGTGGTGAGAGAGGACATGCAGGTGGTTGGTGTGACAGAGCAAGATGCAGAGGACAGGAAGAAATGGAAACAGTTGATCCACTGTGGTGACCCCTAAAAAGAGGAAGAATGTCTTTTGCTAGAGAAGGCCAAAATACTAGTCCTCTCACCCTTCTTTTGGTAAATTCAGAACCTGAGTGACCACAATGCAAAATCTGGATATATTCATGTTGTAAGGAAGCAGGAACAACAATTTTAGGACTTTGAAAATAATGCCATCTTCCATCCACATCTCATTTCTGTAAGGAAGGTAAGTTTGCACTTCAGGTGGTACACTAGATTGCTTTGATGGCCATCCAAGATTAATGTAGTGGTTGAGCTTTTGCAAAATTGGGTCAGTCTTGGTATGTTCTCTCAGCTCATCAAGTCTAGTGATAGAAAAATGATGCACTTCCATTATGTGAAAGTGAAACTTCTCTTCATGAAGCTGATCGGTTAAACAAGATATAAGGCAGATAAAGAAGTTTGCCTTTTGTATAGATCATTTTGAAGTTGTACTTTTGCAATTTGGGCATCATTCTTTGCAATCTTGCTGGAGCGGAATGCATAGGCCTCTTTAAAATAGTAACTAGAGGTTTTTAAAAATGTAACTACAGGTTGGTGATCAGTTTCAATTTGAATAGCTCGACCATAAATATAATCGATCTGAGCATACTGCATCTCTGTTTGGGTAAGAGTTCTTGATGCATAGGCTACTGGTCTGCCTGCCTGAAGAATGATTGTGCCAAGAACAAATTTTGAAGCATCACACGAAAGGGTTACTTGTTTGTTAACATCATAGTATCTTAATGTAGGTGGAGTGGCAATTTTTCACTTAAGGTCATCAAATGTTTTCTAGTGCTGTTCTAACCAAGACCATATAACATTTTTGCACGTCATCTCTCTCAGAAGTACATTTAACTCACTGAAATCTGGTATAAACTTGCCTAAATAGTTGACCATACCAAGAAAACGCTATAGAGCTTGAACATTATCTGACACTGTCATCTTGAGAACGGCTGCCTGGTTAGACGGGTATGGTTGCAAGCCAGTACTGGTAAATAAATGACCTACATATGTAACTTCTGGTAGTCTGCATTTGCACTTCAGGGGATTGAGCTTTAAGTTCACTTCACATGCTCTGTCTAGAACTTTCCTGAGGTTTCTGTCATGCTCTGCTTCACCACTGCCTCCAACCAATAAATCATCTACTATTATGGCACAGGAATATCCTGAAAAAATTTGCTCCATTGCATGGTGAAAGACTTCACTTGCAGAATGTATTCCAAATGACATCCTTAGGAATCTGTATCTGCCAAACAGGGTACTGAAAGTGGTCAGTAATGAGGACTTGCAATCAAGCATCACTTGCTAAAATGAACTCCTTCCATCCAAGACAGAAAAAACAGTGGCATTCGGTATTAGGACTGTGACCTCTTCGACTGTGCGCATTGGATGATGTGGCCTCTTCAACATTTTGTTCAAATCTCTTGCGTCAATACATATTCTGATTTCATCTGAGCTTTTTTGTGAGCTGCCACCATGGAGGAAACCCATTCAGTTGGTTCTGTAACTGGACAAATTACACCTTACTGCACCATGTTATCCAACTGAGCTTTAACACTATCCTGCATGGCTATCGGAACTTTTCTTGTAGGTCTGATCACTGGACTGACTTTTGGGTCTACCTTCATGGAATATATAAATGGAAGTTTGCCCATCTTGTCATCGAACACATCAGCATTCGTTGAGAAAATGGCTACAGAGAAATCGGAATTAGGATATGTGCTTATCTGATGAACTTCTTTGGTAAAAGAAAGTAAATTCATTCTCAAGTTGTCTGTAAGACCCAGTAAGGACTGTACAGGTCTTTGAACTACATAGAATAACAAGTTGTAACAGCTCTTGGGCAAATAACATGAAAGTACTACTGAGCCTTCAGTTTGAATTTCTTCACCTCCATAAGCAACAAATTTCGCACAACTGACCATACTGAGTTGTCCATTAGGTCTCACCTTAGCAAAAGTATCTGCAGACATAACATTACACTTTGAACCGGTGTCTACTTTGAACTCTGTGGGTTTACCATTGATTCAGACAATACAAAATACTTGATTTCTTGTTAAGAAATTCACTGCATCAACCTTTTCACCAACTACTGATACACCATCTAAGCAGAAAGCAGAGTTGCAGTCCACTTGATCAACTTGCTTTGAATGACCTTTCTCGACAACTGTGAGAGGTTTACTTGATTTGCAAAAATTTTGAAAATTATTCCATTTTTTGCACTTGTGGCATCGCTGACCAAATGCTAAACATTTCTCTCTTTTAGACTCATGATTAGGTCCACAATTACAACAGTTAACAATAATGTTGGACTTGGGCCTTTGCTGACTCAGACTTCATAGGTTCATAGGTTGGTACTAGGCTATCTGCCCAAGGGCATTTATAAGCCTAGCTAGAGTGTGTCAGCTTTTTCCGCCCCATTGATTAATTAACTGAGCCTCTGTCAAGAAGAGCCAATGAAGTGATCCCAGGGGTGTATTTTCTGTTACCCATCCACTCGTCAAGGTTTCTCTTGAAGAGTGTTAGTGAGGTGCTCTGCCTAATGTAGTTAGAAATTTTGTTCCAAAGCATGGGGAGTTTCTGTGACAGGAAACTATCCCTCCAGCATGTTCTGTTTATTGTCGTGACGAAGTTTAGCTCACTAGAGCGAGTGGCTCACAGTGACTTGGATTTCTTTAGGTGGAGCATGTCCATCAATTTTGAGTTGGGCATGGCTTTGTAAGTCAGGCAGAGATCACCTCTGAGTAAGCGATATGCCACTGAGTACAGCTTGAGTTTTTCCAGTCGGGCTGCATAGGACATATGTTTGAGGCCATTAATCCTCTTGGTGAGGTACTTTTGTGGTCTTTCCAGCTGTTGGAAGTGTCTTGAGAGGTACATCCCAAATGGGGCATTGTACTCTATGATGGGTCTGATGAGTGACGAGTAGAGGAGCACTATAATCTATTTATTTTTAGATGCAAACTGTTTAGTAAATAGATGGGCTACATAGAAGGATTTCCTAACTACTTTGGCAATATGATTGTCAAAGGAGAGATTACTATCTACCTGAGTCCCCAGATTTCTTATTACCTCTTCTGTATTATGGGGGCTGTGGTAATTCATGGGTGTTTTGTTTTTCCCAAACGGGATGACTATGCATTTTTTGGCATTTAGCTTGAGACCATGACTTTGACACCAGGTGTCCGTCTCAGTAAGGCCCTTTTGGAGAATGTCCGTGTCAGCCAGAGAGTCAATTATGGCTCCCAGTTTGCAGTCATTGGCAAACTCGGTTAGCCATAGTCCTCCTGTGTTTGCCTGTACCTCTGAGAAGTATATGCCAAACAGTAAGGGTCCCAGGACCGAGCCTTGTGGGACAGCAGTTGTGACTGGTTTAGAGTCGGATCTGGTGCCCGCTATTCTTACTGTGTGAGTTCTGTCTGTAAGCCAGTTGGCAACCCATCTCATGACATAGGGGTTTATGCTCAGGCTGGTGAGTTTTTCTATAATTCCCAAGTGGGGAATAGTGTCAAAAGCCTTGATGAGGTCAAGGTAGGCTGTGTGAACTACCTTCCCCTCATCTATGGCCTTGGTGACTGTCTCGAAGAAGTTAACCAAGTTTAGTAGGCATGATCTGCCCTTAACAAAGCCGAACTGGGTCAGGTCAAGTGTTTGGAGGTTCCCAATGTCTTTGTTAATGAGTTCCATGATGATGCACTCCATAGCCTTGCAGACCAGGCTAGTCAGGCTTATGGGGTGATAGTTACCAGGGTCAGTTGTGGCCCGTCCTTTGTGGAGTGGAATAACCATTGCTGTGTGCCATTCTATGGGCACATAGCCTGTGGAGAGGCTGAGGTTGAACAGTGTGTTTAGGTGGGGGGGTTAGTTCGTTCTGTAGTTCATGCAAGACGCAGCCTGGGACACCATCTGGCCCCATTGATGCTGTGCTTTTGGCTTTTGAAAGGGCTGTTTTCACCTGTGCATCTGTGATTTCCGGGACAATACACTTTTCCAGTATTGTTGTGGACCCTTTTGGGGGTGAGAGGGGAGTGAAGTTTACACTGAATCTATCTGCCAGGATGTTGGCAATATCAGTGGGTTCAGTATATTTTGTGCTATTTTGCACTAGCTCAGAGCATATCTGTGAGTTGCCACTTAGATTCTTGACATAGCTAAAGAAGGCTTTTTGGTTATCTTTCAAATCCTTGACTATTTTTCTTTCGAAGTTAGCCTTGGAGGATTTTACAAGAGACCTTAGTTTCTTACTGATACTGATCAGGGATGTCTTTCCTTCTTGGGATTTGCTTTTTTTCCTGAACTAGCTTCCTCCTTCTATTGCATAGCCTGTTTATGGCAGGGTTCCACCAGACTGATTTCCTTCTCTTAGGGGAGTGAGTCTTGGTTTTGCTAAGGATGGCATGATCCATGCATCCTTGTAGGTGCTCATAGAGTGCATTTGTATAGGTTTCTGCATCTTGGACAATGTTATGAAACTTACCACCTCTGTCTTAAGTAAGATGAAGTTTGCTATAGAAAAGTTTTTCACTATGGTTTCCTTGGTTGGAGGTGGTGGTGTGGTGTGGACATCCAGAGTGATTAGCTTATGGTCTGATCTAACTAGTGATGGGTTGACATCCAGTGTGGAACACCTGTCACCCATGTTGGTGATGACCAGGTCCAATACGTTTTCACCTCTGGTAGGGGAGTTTGCCAGCTGATCCAGGGCATTTGAGTTGATAAATTCCAGGAAGCGCTGGACCTGGGAATTTGTACTTGAATAGTTTTCCCAGTTAACAGTAGGGTAATTGAAATCGCTCAGTATCAGGGTGTTCGGTAGAACTTTCATGTTTTCCAGTGTCTCCAGAAAGGTGGAGTGGTGGTCCTGGGTCATGGAGGGTGATATGTAGCAGGCCACAATTTGCATTGCAGATTTGCCTGATGTTAGTTGCACATGGATGATCTCGGAGGTATCATGCTGCGCCACTAACCTGGAGGTGTAGATATCCTTGATGAATATGGATACACCCCCTCCTTTTGTGTTTCGGTCCATGTCCTGTGGCCGAAATGTGTGGCATGAGTTGTAGCCTGGTAGTGCTGGGGTGTTCTGTGGAGTCTTGAACCAGGTTTCAGTTACTGCAAAGATGTCATCATTCTCCATACTGTGGAGTGCTTTGAGTGTGTGCATTTTGAGATTTAGACTCCTAGCGTTGAGTAGCATAACTCTCATTTTTTTATTTGTGCTGGTTATGGAGGTGGGTTTGACTTTTGAGCCTTGCCTAAAAGGCACTATGGGGGCAGCAAGAGCCTTGGCCAGTATTTGAAAGCCTAGGGGTGACAGGTGCAGGCCATCTCTTGTGAAGCAACGAGGCTTGTTGAGCATGTCGTCCCAGGCTGACAGACACTGGATCCCCTTTGAATGACACCAAAAGCTTAGCCAATTGTTGAAATTGACAATTTTTTCTTTATACTGCGGTATCATTCTTGGTGAGGACAGTTTGCTACTCAGGGTCAGGGTCATACCCACCTGGGCTACATGATCAGAGAGTTCTTCCATGTCTCTTTTCATGTAGTCCAGGGAGGTACATCTCAGGTCATTCACACCAACATGAACAATGACAGAGTCATATTTGTACTTGTTCTGGAGTGACCTGAGTACTTGTGTTATGTGGCGGATTCTTGCTCCCGACAGACAGCTAACAGTAACCTTCTCCTTGTCCAGCTAGTGTGTGGGACGTCAGTGTGCCTGACTATAGAGTCACCTATTACTAGTGTGTTAGATATGTTATTTTGCCTTAAGGGCTGTGATTGTGTGGCACACTGATTTTGTGTTTTATGTGTTGTCTGGTTTGTGATGGGTGGTGCAGGTTGTTTGCATGTCTGCTTTGGAGGTCTCTGATGCTTTGCAGGTTTTTGTTTAGAGCCTCCAAGTATGGTTTTGTGTATTTATGTGTATTTTTTGCCAGTGCTGGTTTAGTAGGTCTATGTGAGGCTGGAGGTCTGGTGCAAGTGTTAACCTTCTCCTCATGACTGCCTGTTCCAGTCTTGGGTGGAGAGAGCTTAGCCTCTAGTTTAGCTATATAATTGCATCTCTTGCATATGTTAATGTTTTGTGGTAGGAGGAGAGGGTTGTCTGTATACATGAGGCAGTTGTAACATTGACTCAGGATACCCAGGTTCATCAGCTGGACTGGAGAGTATACCTGAAATTGCCCTTTGGTCAATCCTGAATAGTAGGGTGAGCTGCTTAGTCACTTGGTTGGTGAGGGGTGAATAATGAGCCTTGCCCTGCTGGGCAATCAAGTGTCGAGGTATATTAGTGCTTGTTATTAGGTCTGAGCAAGTGCTGGACTGTAGGATGCTTTTTAAGTGCTTAGGTTGAGAGTTAGACTACTTTCAAGGGAAAAACTGAAGAGGAGGCTTCGTGGAGCCAGGATAAATTTGGCCCTAGCTAACCGGCACTGCCCGGACGTGCAAAGCCGTGCAAATGCAGTTTTTACAGCAGAGAAATGAAAGAGAGAGAAATTAGCCCAAAATGCCCTATAAACTACTAACTTCTGGGCTGGAATCGCTCCTCTAGGGACAGATGGCTGCTCAAAGCTCCCTCTCTCACAGGTGAACAGAGAAACCTCCCTCTATCCAAGTAAGGTATGGGCAACTCAAAAAATTGTAACACAGCCCTGAATTCAGCATTCGCCTGAAAACTGGACTATACTAGTTTAGAAAGGTGGCAAACAAGGAAAAATAATTTTTTTGAAAAGATAAGGCAAAAACTGCAAAAAATACACTTAAAACAGCTTTAGATGACTACAAGCAATCAGAAAAGGCTTTTAAACAAATTACCCAATTAACCAGTAAAAAAAAAATCTCAAAATTTAGCCCTGTTCCTGTAGTCTTCAATCAGATAAGTTCTAACTGCACACTCCTGCTACTGGGGTGCAGGGGATCCTTCTCCAGAAACGAAGGCCTGGATTAGTGCTCAAGTTATACAAACAAAGCTAGATTCAGCAGGCCTGTATCTAGTCTATGCTACAGCAAACAAGACGCACCAGTTTCAGTAAGAAACAGTTCAAATATGCAGGCACTATAAGCCTTTAACCAGAAATTATCAGCTCAGAAGGGCAGAGTCCAGCTTCTCCTCCCACAAGAGTGCAGACCACGAACCTTCTTAATGTAAAATAACTGGCCTGAAGCCCAAGTGCTTAAACCAGAACTAATACACTTTTAAAATAACAGACAATGAGCCTTCAATCAGCAGTTCCCAACTTAGAAGGATGTAAGCTACCGGTCCCGCCACAACAGTGCAGACCACAAACCTTCTTAATGTAAAACAACTGGTCTGAAGCCCAAGTGCTTAAACCAAAAGGCTTAGAATGATAGTTACACTAAGCAGTAATAAATACAATTGAGTACTTTTAAGATAACGCAAAAGCAAAATAAAGTAGGAAGAAACACAAATTCAATAAAAGCAGATGAAAAAAGTGTGCCTCTCTGTAATTTCATGGATCTGACAAAACTCTGTAGCTTTGCTTAACATTAAATCACTGTCACAAAGCAAACTCTTTCTCACTGCAGCACTATTAATATCACACACAAGCCTGTCCTTTATCAATTCATATTTAAAGTCATAAAACTGAAACATTTTAGCTTTATTTCTCAGGTCAGTTATATAAGCTGCAAATGTTTCCACTGGTTTCTGATCTCTGGTGTAAAACAAATGCCTCTTGTAATGCAATGAGCATGCACCCTTCTTAGAACTTCCTGGAGCACTACGGGATTTCCCTGGTGAACCCAAAGGGGCTGTGGCTGCCATGCGCTTAGGCTTACTTCTGTTTTCCACGTGTTGCATGCTGTCTACATTTACTCTAGAGTTTGTTGAAACCATACTCTTATCACTTGCAAGCATACTTGTGTGCCTCTCTGTCATTTCATGGATCTGACAAAACTCTGTAGCTTTGCTTAACATTAAATCACTGTCACAAAGCAAAATCTTTCACACTGCAGCACTATTAATATCACACACAAGCCTGTCCTTTATCAATTCATCTTTTAAGTCATCAAACCGAAATGTTTTAGCTTTATTTCTCAGGTCAGTTATATAAGCTGCAAATGTTTCCACTGGTTTCTGATCTCTGGTGTAAAACAAATCCCTCTCTAATGTTATATTTGTCTGGGGGTTACACATTTGTCTGAATTTGCGCTTCAAACACTCAGTATCTTCCCTTGATTCAGCCTGTACAACAATATGAGGATTTTTACCTTCTCCCTTATATACTGCTAGCGCATACACAAATGAACGCTCTCCTTCTATAGACTATGACCTAGCCAGGTTTAACAAAATGAATGCCTTGGTGTGTGCATCTTTATCTGCATAAGCTGCTTGTATAAAAATATCATACTTTTTCTCAAATATTCTCCAATTCTCTGCATTATTCTGATCAAACACAAGTGGTAGGGGCTTTCAAAATCAGTCTGCCATATTAACACTTACAAGTGAAGTGTTTTGCAAATAAGCACAAACATATACATATTCCAGAAATTTATGCCAGTACTTGTAACTATGCCCTTATACCTTTGTGCTTCTGAACTTATGTTTTTGGGCTTTTTGAAATTATGCTATTGGGCATACTCTGTGAAATAAATTTCTCGGGCACTGCAACACTCTTGAAATCACTGTAGCATAAGAAATCACCCATTATTAGTATAAGAAAGCTTTCAAATAATTCTACTGTGCGAATAAACTGAGCAGGCAAAGCTCGGAATTAGAAACATTTGGAAGTAATTGCATTTTGCAAACAAACAGTACACAGCACACTGAAGCTTCCCTAAAATGGCAGTACTTCACTAAGTAACTCTTTACAGTATAATACACACTCTGTAATGGCGGCACTTTGCGAATAGACACATCCAGTATAAGAAACTTTTTGAAATAACTGTACTTTGACTATACTTCATAAAATAGTTGCACTTTGCACACTAGCAGTGTCTTCTGAATAAATGCACATTATACAATAATCCCCCATTAATATTCCAAAATGTGCACGCTGACCAATCAGTAGTAAATCAGACTTATAGTAATGGAAAAAGGTCCGGTCACCCAGACTTTTTCCATTAGTATGTCTTTTTTTACACACTGTCTTGCTATGTTAAAAGAGTTTAACATAGCGAGACAGCTTTAAAAAAAGCAATGGAGAATCTCCGTTGCTTTTTTTAAAGCTGTCTCACTATTTTAAACCAATTTAACATAGTGAGACAGCTTTGAAAAAAGCAATGGAGAAAGCAAGATCTCCGTTGCTTTTTACAAACTGTCTCGCTATGTTAAATGGGTTAAACTCCTTTAACATAGCGAGACAGTTCATAAAAAGCAACGGAGATCTTGCTTTCTCCATTGCTTCCGCCCACAGCTCTGATGTACTGCGTAAGCATACGCATGCGCAGTACATCAGAACTGCCGCAAAATACCAGACAGCTGTGGAAGGGCAGCAAGGAGGTATTATACAATGCCGTTATTTAAGAAAAGTAATTTTTTTTTTTCTTAAATAATGTCATTGTATAATAGCAATAACCCACTTCTGGGTGTGGGTCATGCTGGATTTACCCACGGTTGTCTTTGTTTGGCCCACTCGGGCTTTGCCCTCGTGACCAAACCACACCAACAATGGGTAAATCCAGCATTACCCACACCCAGGCATGGGTTATTGCTATAGTAATAAGCACACATTGTAAGCACTTTTACACACTTTGAAATACTTCGAATAACTTTAGCTGCGGCTTTCAGGACTTTAGTTAATGCGAAAGAGTAGTTTTATGCCAAAACACAACACTTTGCCCAAAACATGCAGCTGCCTTGCTTCATTTACACTTAATGTTCCTTTTTTGCCCTTATTATATTCATTTTGCTCGTTTAATGTCTTTTCATGCCCCTTGTACTTTTTGTCTTCCCATTTTTACTCTAAATATGCTTGTTTTTGCTCTACACATACTTGTTTTGCAACTCGGAGGTAATTTCGACCCTTTATGAGCTTCTATGACAATCATTTTATGACCTAAACATTTCACTCAGTTAATAAACCTTTTTGTGCCTTTAGCTTGTTTAATAATGAGGTTTGTGCCCTTGTAATGCTTTGTTTCATCTTATTTATAAAATAAACTGTTTGTGCAATGTTTTGTTATCGTTGTTGCTTTTCTGGCTCATTTTCTTGCTCGTTTCTTTTAATTTACCTTCACTGTTGCCTCTGCACCTCGTGGCTCTGAATATCAGTTTCTGGCATCCCTCTTTTGACATCATGTTGATCATCTAGTCAGGACACAATATATGAGAATTCATGGGTTCTGTTCAAGCAGCTTTATTATGTACAAACACATCAGGATTGAAGCTTAATACTGTAACTTAGATAAACTTATAAACAAACTAGCTGTTACACTCATACATGCTCACTCTCTGGCTGCACTCTGAATATGGCACTGAGTAGAGCACATGCTCACTATTTATATATGCACACTCAGTCCTTTAAATGCTTCTTAAAGACACAGCACACACACACTCTGTTCTACACAGGGAACTATGGACCCATAAGTTTGATTATTTGTATATGGAAGGCCATGGGAAGAATTATAATGGACATGGACACAAAGACCTAGGAAATCTTTAAACACTGGACCGATCCCAGTTTGGTTTCATCAATGGCAGATCATGCCTACTAAACTTGGTGAATTTCTTCACGAAGATCACTAGAGCCATAGGCAAAATGGTGCATACTGCCTATCTCAACCTGGCAAAGGCATCTAACATAATACTTCTCTTGATATTATAGACAAACTCACAGATCTAGGCATAAATCCCTATGTCATCCAATGGATCACCAAATGTCTCATGGATAGGACACATGAAGTTAGGGTGAGGGAATCCACCTCAACCAAGAGGTCTGTTACTAGTGGTGTCTCACAGGGCTCAGTATTGGGACTTCTCCTGTTCAGAATATACTTCTCTGAACTCAAGACAGATGTAGAGGGCCTTTGGCTGACCACATCTTCCAACAACTGAAAGCCAGGTACAATCACTGTATTCTCCAAAGATATAGATATCCTACAGGAGGGTCTGACACAGACAAATAACTGGTGCCAGAGCCATGACCTAAAATTCAGTGCAAAAGAATACAGGATGTAAATAACATGTCCTATGAGGACCGTATCAAAGCCCTGTCCCTGTACTCAGTTTCCTACAGACTACTGAGGAGCTATCTGTGCCTAACCTACAGGGCATTCTCTGATTCAGCCCTGATGGATCTGCTACACATTCACAAAACAAACAGCACTAGAATTACCCAAGGATCTCATCTGTGGCATAGGCAAAACATGTTAAAGGGACAGATATGCATCTCACAGATTACCCCTTCTCTTGAATGAACTCCCTATTCATATGGAGCAGAGCTCTTCCTTAAGCCTATTCAAATGCAGTTTGGATGAATGAATGGGAAATTGCAAATTCACTCCTAACTTGTCACCTGTATCCCTTGTGGATGGAGATAGCTTGTAGATTCCCTAAGTTACTAGCATATACCAAAGCCATTCTAGTCTATGGGTATTGATAACTCGGAAAATTGGGGCAAGAATGGCTAAGCTTATAAAGTCTCTAGGACCATTAGCCTAGTAACCTGCTATGATCCTATGATCCTATATCTTACAGATATGCTGGGTTCCTGGGTCCAAAATGCAAGACCATGCATTTTTAAATTAAGGTCAACTCCATGCATAGCTGAGGAGTATACCTTCTCCAAATACTTTGTAAGCAATAATACTCCTGTGAGTTTCTCATGAACCTGTTAATCTTAGTATTTGACTACAATGCTGGCAGTCAGACTGCACTGCTGTTGAGAAAGCTAGATATAAACGCACTGGAAAGAAATCACCCTAACACAGAAACAAGAAGTTTATCCTTATTTATGCTCCTTTCTGACAGAATGTAGTTATGGACTACTACTTTGTTGGCAAAATTTCCCAATTAACTTGAAAACTATGATGTCACAGTCAGTAACGGCGAACCTATGACACACTTGTCAAAGATGACATACACCACAACATTTTGGATGACATGTCAGTGATCACCAACACCCGAGTTATCAAGGACTCTGCTTTTGCATTCATTGCTCACGTGAAGTGCATTGAATTATTTGGGGTTTGGAGTTTCAAAAGCTCTTGGCACATAAGGTTCGCCATCACTGTCATAGATAGATTTATCTTTAAATTTAACTAGTTCCTTAAGTAACTCAAGGTTTTATACTAAATCAATCACCTTTTCAAGATATAAATATACAATGTCAGCAGACAAGCCCAGTAGAATCAGCCAATATGGAACAGAAGTTCAAAATATTTGTTATGTAGGATCTGTCATTCAAAAACATTATGATCTAAATCAATGGACAGTTATCTTAACAAATGAATTAATTGTAACTATACCCACTCAAAATACATTCCTATAATAACTGTCAAACTGACAGTAATTTCAAGACAAATTCAGAATCATTTTTATGGAATTGTCACAATATTCACTTTTTCTCATTTAACAGGTATATAAGAAGCTTAGTGAATGGTTTGATGTAAGTACCTAAGGCAGGGAGAAAAATACTAAATATATTAGACAAGAAATTATCATTAAACTCATCTGGATGAGCTGCAAAACTAGATTTAATAAATTTCAATGCCTTAGCATACATATCTTACCTTACAATAGGACATAACATCTTTATTTTGGAAATAGAGAGGCTTTTTATACTGGAGTTGTTGTTGTTGTGTTGTGTCTGTCGGCTTATCCCGGTTAGGGGTCGCCACAATAGAACTCCGGTCTGCTAATGTTTGGTAGTGGATTTTTATGTGCCGAGTTACCAGCCCTGACGCACAGCCTTCAACAAAGGCACGCCCATTCACGTATCCCTCCACACAGAAGACGCTCTAGCTGAGAATTGAACGGGACAACATCTTGCTGTGAGGCGACAACGCTACCGCAGTTAATAATACTATATCAAAAGAGTAAAATATAGGCAATTTCTGCCAACTCAATATCATTAATATAATGGTATTGGTAACTTTCAAGGTTAATTTTGCACAATTATTCCATCGATAGTGCCTTAGATTTTTTTTAAAAAATGTGTTTGCATTGTCTTTCGTAGAAGAGGCCAGTTTTTTTTTCATAATGTGACTTAACTTGACTGAGCAAATTTTGAGCTGTCAGGAATGTATGATAAAGTCCCCTGGTGTCTTTTCTTGTTTTCCAGACATGATGAGGGCCTGGTCTGGCAGTTAGCACATAGGATTAAGGCTGCGTGATTGTTAAACATGCTGCTGCCTGTAAACCAGGGTTTGATTCTCTCTACTTCCATTTGCCTACTATGAGACTCTGAGCAAGTCAAGTAACCAGGCAGTACTCAGGAGTAAATGGAAAAAAAATGGACTAGAGTCTTTAACAGTGTCATGGAATGCAGTCTAGTAACTACCCATGAACCTCTTATGATATGTTTTTTAACTTAGCCGTGGGAACATACTGGTCAATTAGACCACTAAGTTAAGTACAGAAATATTTGCAACATTCAGTGATGTTAAATTACTTCATAAGTATACCAGCTCCACATTCCAGTCCCTCATTGTTGCTAACATGATCATCCTTAAAATAGTTATTCATTTGGTTCATCCTTTGTTTGTTTGATTATTTTGAATGGCATAAGTACACTAAATTATACTTGTATGGTTAGAATTCAGTTCTGGTTCCAGTGTACAACTTCACCTCTCTTCCACGTTCATCATTACTCTGAACTGTTGATCCCAAGTACTTAAACTCGTCCACCTTTACCAACTCTACTCCCTGCATCCTCACCATTCCTCTACCCTCCCTCTCATTTACACACATATATTCTGTCTTAGCCCTGCTGACCTTCATTCCTCTGCTCTCTAGAGCATATCTCCACCTCTTCAGATTCTCCTCAACCTGATTCCTACTCTCACTACAGATCACAATGTCATCTGCAAACATCATTGTCCATGGGGCCTCCTGTCTGATCTCATCTGTCAACCTGTCCATCACCACTGCAAATAAGAAAGGACTCAGAGCTGATCCTTCATGTAATCCCACCTCCACCTTAAACGGATCTGTCACTCCCACTGCAGTCCTCACCACTGTCACACTACCCTTGTACATATCCTGTACCACTCTTACATACTTCTCTGCCACTCCCGACTTCCTCATACAATACCACAACTCTTCTCTAGGCACCCTGTCATATGCTTTCTCCAAGTCTACAAAGACACAATGCAACTCCTTCTGACCTTTTCTGTATTTCTCCAATAACACTTTCAGAGCAAACATTGCATCTGTAGTGCTCTTTCCTGGCATGAAACCATACTGCTGATCACTAATCATCACCTCCCTTCTTAACCTAGCTTCTACTACTCTCTCCCATAACTTCAAGCTGTGACTGATCAATTTTATCCCTCTGTAGTTACTGCAGCTCTGCACATCATCCTTATTCTTAAAGATAGGTACCAAAACACTTTTTCTCCACTCCTCAGGCATCCTCTGACTTTCCAAAATTTCATTAAACAATCTAGTTAAAAATTCCACTGCCATTTCTCCTAAGCACCTCCATGCTTCCATTGGGATGTCATCTGGGCCAACAGCTTTTCCATTCTTCATCCTCGTCATAGCTGACCTTACTTCCTCCTTGCTAATCTGTTTCACTTCCTGATTCACTATCCCCACATCAACCAACCTTCTCTCTCTCTCATTCTCTTCATTCATCAGCCTCTCAAAATACTCTTTCCATCTACTCAACACACTCTCCTCTCTTGTGATTACCTTTCCCTCACTATCCTTTATCACCCTTACCTGCTGCACATCTTTCCCAGCTCTGTCCCCCTGTCTAGCCAATTGGTACAGGTCCTTTTCTCCCTCTTTAGTGTCCAATCTCTCACACAACTCTCCATACGCCTTATCCTTAGCTTTCACCACCTCTCTCTTTGCCATGCGCCTCATCTCCTTATACTCATGTCTACTTTCTTCATCTCTTTGACAATCCCACTTCTTCTTCACCAGCCTCTTCCTCTGTATACTCTCCTGTACTTCCTCATTCCACCACCAGGTCTCCTTGTCCTCCTTCCTCTGTCCAGATGTCACACCAAGCACCTTTCTAGCAGTCTCCCTTACTAGTTCTGCTGTAGTTACCCAGCTATTCGGTAACTCTCCACTGCCTCCCAGTGCCTGTCTTAACTCTTCCCTAAACTCCACTTCACAATCACCCTTTTTTAACTTCCACCATTTAATCCTTGGTACTGCTTTCACACTCCTCCTCCTCTTCTTGATTACCAACGTCATCCTACAGACCACCATTCTATGCTGCTTAACTACACTTTCCCCTGCCACCACTTTGCAGTCTCCAATCTCCTTCAAACTGGCCCTTCTACATAGGATATAATCCACCTGTGTGCATCTTCCTCCACTCTTGTACATCACCCTATGCTCCTCCCTCTTCTTAAAATACGTATTCACCACAGCCATGTCCATCCTTTTCGCAAAATCCACAATCATCTGACCTTCTGCATTCCTCTCCTTAACACCATACCTACCCATCACTTCCTCATCCCCTCTGTTCACTTCACCAACATGCCCATTAAAGTCCACTCCAATCACTAGTCTCTCACCCTTGGGTACACTCACCACATCTTCATCCAACTCACTCCAAAATTTCTCTTTCTCATCCATCGCACACCCAACTTGTGGTGCATATGCACTAACAACATTCATCATTACACCATCAATTAAGAGCTTCATAAACATCACTCTGTCACTCTCTTCACATCTAAAGCACTCTTGGCATATTGTTCCTTTAGTATAACCCCTACCCCATTTCTCCTGCCATCCACACCATGATAGAACAATTTGAACCTGTTTCCTAAACACCTGGCCTTACTTCCCTTCCATCTGGTCTCTTGCACGCACAATATATCAACCTTCCTTCTCTCCATCATATCAGCTAGCTCTCTTCCTATACCAGTCATACTGCCAACATTCAAAGTTCCTACCCTCACTGCTACACTCCTAACCTTCCTCCTCTCTTCCTGCCTTCGGGCATGCCTTCGCCCTCCTCTTCTCCTTCGGCCAACAGTAGCCCAATTTCTGCCAGCACCCTGTTAGCTAACAGTACTGGTGGCGATCGTTGTTAATCTGGGCCTCGACCGATCCGGTATGGAAATATGAAATTTTCGCGCCATAAGTTATGTGGCAGAATTTTTACGCCGGATGCCCTTCCTGACGCAACCCTCCCCACTTATCCAGGCTTGGGACTGGCACAAAGAAATGCACTGGCTTGTGCATTCCCAGTGGCTGGGTTGTTTACACAAAGAACTAAATGAAATATTTCAAATAAAAAAAAAAAACAATTTTCAAATAGTAAAGTGACACATGAAAAAGCAATATTTTTCAATCCAATATTTGACCAGCCTACCACAGGTTTATATGCTGTAACCCAGGATATGGAAAACTATTACAGACTATGAGTGATAGTTATATTATTTTCTTGAATAAAAGAGAACATTTGTTTTGCCCTAAGAACGTTTGTTGTTTTGACTATTTTTTTAATTTGTTAATATGATAACAATAATCATTAGGTCACATTTCTTAATACTCCCAATTAGTTTAATAATTGCGTGTTTCATAATGAATTGTATTGCATCCTCACAGGCATGTTAAAGTGACCCTGTAAATATCTACTCTAGGATTCATATTTTTCTTACCTACCAGCAGTGAATTATAATCATCTAAAGTTTGCTTCATATTGAATATATAGCTATCTCTCTCTCTCTCTCTCTCTCTCTATATATATATATATATAGCTATATTTTGTATATATACATGTATACACATACATATACATGTACATGTATATATATCCTAGCAGGTTCTCACATTGAGAATTTGTCGTACTCATTGTTTCAATAGTTTTATATGTGCCAGTTTTATCACAATTAATAAGTAAGCCCCCCCAAAAAATTTAAAATATTATGATGAAATATAGATTCTCCTGCAGCTAGGCATTGTTTCAGCTGACATGATGAACTTTAAATCCATGAACTTCAGTTACAGTTCTTGAACATTCTTTCCTCTCCAGTGAGCAGTATGTCGTTTTTATTATTATATTTTGTCAATATAGAATATAATGCCATTGTAATTTTTCTCTTGACCTTTTGTAGAATAATCCAAACTGCATACATGTTTGACTCCTTGGAATCCTTGGATATTTTAATAATATTATGTAAGCTATAGGGTAAACAACAGAATGATAGGATAAACAATACAATGATTTGTCCTTAGCAAATTACATGGCTTGATTATTTCTTGTGATACTTCCACAACCCACCTTTATTGTTAAATGTTACTGCAGTTTTATTTATTTTATTGTATTTATTTATTTATTAACTGAGTAAGCTGGCTGAGTCATAGACCCTTTCAGTCATAATTGAGACCCATACAACATAAATTTTACATAGAGCTATAGAGATACGTTGTAGTAATGCAACACATGATATTTAAATTATTCAGTTTTAAAATACTTGACATATTCTCCCTGTAAAAGTGCTTAATTCCACATCTACAGTGGCATTGTCACAAAGAGGGTCAAAGACCTCTCCCAGTAGTTTGGGAAGTAAGCAGCATAAATAAAAGCCCATTCCCACCAGAGACAGTACAGCTTTAACTTATGTATGTTGTCTGGTAATGTACTGTTTTTTTTTTTTAAGTTTTGGAAATCTTTATATATTATGTCTGATTCATTGGTGTACATTATGTTTATTTCACAATGCTGCTGGCATTGAGCCTAATTTGTTAAGACAGTTCATTTTTCTCAAACATAGCATTTCTGTTGCCTCCAAAGGAATAAAACACTAACACCAAGCTGAAATACATCACCAATATGCAGCAAGCAATCAAACCTGATTTAAATCACAGCTGAGTATCCCAACTTTAGCAGATCAAAAAGGCACCATCTACCATGAAATATAAAGGGATATATATATACACATATATATATATATATATATATATATATATATATATATATATATATATATATATATATATACATATATACACACACACACACACATATATATATATATATATATATATATATATATATATATATATATATATATATATATATATATATATATATATATATATATATATATATATATATATATGTATATATCTATAGACTGCGGTAGTGGTGCTGAGGTAGCATTGTCGCATCACAGTTAGACGTTGCCCGTTCGATTCTCAGTTTGGAGCGTCTTCTGTGTGGCGACATGCGTGAATGGGCATTCCTTCGTTGAAGGTTGTGCGTTAGGCCTGGCAAGCCAGCACGTAAAAATCTACTGCCAATCATTAGCGGACCAGAGTTTTGCTGTGGTGATCCCAGAAATACACAAACAAACAAACATATATTCATATATATATATAGATATATATATATATATATATATATATATATATATATATATATATATATATATATATATATATATACACACATATATATATATATATATATATATGCATACATACATATATATATATATATATATATATATATATATATATATATATATATATATATATACGGGTCTACTGTATAAGTTCGTAAATACACATCTTCAAACTCACACAGTAGACCCTGGGTTACGCGAAAGTGCACTTAATCGAAAGTGCACTTTTGCAAAACCCGCTTCAGCGAATGGGCTACTACTGACTTTAGTGCAGTAGTTACGGACCTTAGGGTTAGGGCGCGGGTCATGGTAAGGGGATAGCTAATAGGGCTATCCCCTTATCATGACCCGCGGCCCTAGCCCTAAGGTCCATGACTACCGCACCACAGTGGAGGACAGGCTATCCTTGTTATTTTAGCATATACATTTTGCAGGGGGCAAGCCCACTTACACCCCCCATGTGTGAGGCTGCACCTCCACACCCCCTGCAACTTAAATATACCAACTCCGAGATCACACTACAGTGAGGAAAATGAGAAATTACACACTCCCCACTGTACCACGATCTCCATTCACAATGCCAAACTCATAATAATGAATGCAGCTTTACATTCATTATTATGGCTCATAATATTGCAGTTCAGCATTGCGAACCTTGGAAACCATGATTTCAACCAAGTGCCAGTCGTACAACTGCCACTCCAAATTTTGGTAAGAAACTCTACACATATATATATATATATATATGGATTCACTTCAGAAGCCTGAAATATCACAAGCCTGAATTTCATAATCCGGAAGACCAAAAGTCTGAAAATTCAAAATCCTGAAAACTCAAAAGCCTGAATCCCATAACACTGAAAACACATAGGATATATATACTGATGGAAAACAACACAAACCAGATTATGTTCCATCAAACATAAGCCCCCTCCACCCCCCCCATGCAATCCTGGAAATGATATATTGAATTAGCAAGGGGTGTGGGGTACAGGGGGGGCAATATAAAAATACACACACACACACACACACACACATGTGCCTCATGAAATATCAAACACGCACAAGAGCGAACCTACAAAAAAATTATCATTTTAGAATGAAAAAATTATCAAAAATGTGCAAAAGTAAACTTATTTATGTATTTATTCAATTATTTATTTATTTTTGCATGGGGAAAAGCACCCTTGCACCCACCCTACCTCTTGCTAATTATATATTATAACTCAGAGATTGCACAACATCGGCGTAAGTGCAAATTTCCTTACTCTGCTGCAATGTAATCCCATACAAAAGGCTGCCCATAACAACTCCGTTTGAAAGAATGTTTGCTCCTGTGAGCGTTTGTTTCTTTTTACAACAGCAAAAAGTATTCATTCATATGACTCTTTTATCTTTCAAATTGTAATCATATATACATATATATGTAGAGGGAGAAACCAATAAATATAGACAGATTAATATATACATATATATAGATAAATAGATACAGCTAGATATTAGAAAACCACTTTTTTGCTTATTTTAACATATAAAGCCTGTAAAAGAGGACTGAAACTATAAATAATATACAGCATAAAGTTTACAAATAAATGCTAACATAATCCTTGTAGAAAATATCGCCTCTCAAAGGTGAATAATTGCAGCATATAATAATGGAACCTCTATCCCTAAACATCAGTTGCAAAATAACCAACAAATAAGAAAGTTGCTACAAAAGTTCAAGTTTTGAGAAAGGCCATGACATGTGACCATTATAAACTACTGACCTCTCTGACATACGACCATTATAAACTACTGACCCCCTGACATGCGACCATTACAAACTACTGACCTCTCTGACATACGACCATTATAAACTACTGACCTCCCTGACATGTGACAGTTATAAACTACTGACCTCCCTGACATGCGACCATTATAAACTACTGACCCTCTAACATGCGACCATTATAAACTACTAACCTCCCTGACATGTGACAGTTATAAACTACTGACCTCCCTGACATGCGACCATTATAAACTACTGACCCTCTAACATGCGACCATTATAAACTCCTGACCTCCCTAACATGCATCCATTATAAACTACTGACCTCCCTGACATGTGACTATTATAAACTACTGACCTCCCTGACATGCGACCATTATAAATTACTGACCCCCTGACATGCGACCATTATAAACTACTGACCCCCTTGACATGTGATCATTATAAACTACTGACCTCCCTGACATGCGACAGGTATAAACTAGTGACCCCCCCTGATATGTGACCATTATAAACTACTGACCCCCCCCCTGACATGCGACCATTATAAACTACTGGCCCCCTGACATGCGACCATTATAAACTACTGACCTCCCTGACATGCGACCATTATAAACTACTGACCTCCCTGACATGCGACCATTATAAACTACTGACCTCCCTGATATGCGACCAATATAAACTACTGACCTCCCTGACATGCGACCATTATAAACTACTGACCTCCCTGACATGTGACCATTATAAACTACTGACCTCCCTAACATGTGACCATTATAAACTACTGACCTCCCTGACATGTGACCATTATAAACTATTAACCTCCCTGACATGCGACCATTATAAACTAGTGACCTCCCTGACATGCGACTCTTATCAACTACTGACCGCCACAACATGCGACCATTATAAACTATTAACCTCCCTGACATGCGACCATTATAAACTACTGACCTCCCTGACATGTGACCATTATAAACTAGTGACCTCCCTGACATGCGACTCTTATCAACTACTGACCGCCATAACATGCAACCATTATAAACTACTGATCTCCCTGACAAGCGACCATTATAAACTACTGACCTCCCTCACATGTGACCATTATGAATTACTGACCTCCCTGACATATGACCATTATAAACTACTGACCTCCCTGACATGCGACCATTATAAACTACTGACCTCTCTGACATATGACCATTATAAACTACTGACCTCCCTGACATGTGACAGTTATAAACTACTGACCTCCCTGACATGCGACCATTATAAACTACTGACCTCCCTAACATGTGACCATTATAAACTACTGACCTCCCTGACATGTGACCATTATAAACTATTAACCTCCCTGACATGCGACCATTATAAACTACTGACCTCCCTGACATGCGACCGTTATAAACTACTGACCTCCCTGACATGCGACCATTATAAACTACTGATCTCCCTGACATGCGACCATTATAAACTACTGACCTCCCTCACATGTGACCATTATGAACTACTGACCTCCCTGACATACGACCATTATAAACTACTGACCTCCCTGACATGCGACCATTATAAACTACTAACCCCCTGACATATGACCATTATAAACTAGTGACCTCCCTGACATGCGACCATTATAAACTAGTGACCTCCCTGACACATGACCATTATAAACTACTGACCTCCCTGACATGCGACCATTATAAACTACTGACCTTCGCCTTTTACTATCCTGATTTACAAGTAAATACTTATTTTTGACATAAAGTAGCAGCCTAATGAAGGCATATGCAAGTGAAACTACTGTGCTTTGCCATAGTATATTATATCTAATGTGGCAAAAAGCAAAACAAATGCAAATATTTTATTAACAATAAAAGGTATTAAAACTGTACAAACAGCAATGTTATCAGTAAGAAGTATTCTTTATAGTAATAATAGTCAGTGCATTCATAGTCTTTCTATAAATAGTATAATGCATTATAATACACAAAAATCCAGAGGTGCAGCGGTAGCGTTGTCACCTCACAGCAAGAGGTACTGTGGTTCAATTTTCAGCTTGATTGCCTTCTGTGCAGAGTCTGCATGTCCTTTCTGCACTCACGTGGATTTTGTCTGGGTACTCCATTTTCCTCCCACGTTGCAAAGACATGCGTCTGGAGCATTTCTCCCCAGGCCTCCACTGAAAATTGGCTTTGTTCCAAGTTGGACTTTCTCGTTAAATAAATAATAAATTATTTTTTGTTAAACTGTCTCAAATTGTGGTATCTTGGAAACTGTACCACCTAGACATAAATTGTTGGAACAGTTTTGTTAGTCAGTCATAGACATTTACATGCAGCAAGGAATTCTTCTCTGAGCTCGTGTTTATTGATATATTTACAGAAATATTAAAACATACATGAGTAGAATCAGTAATATAAATAACATTGAATATCTCGTAAGATGTGTAATGTACAGTGTGAATAACAAAGACAATTTTCTTCACCAAATTGCAAGGTTTCACGTGATACCATGCAACAGTTTGTAAGTCACTTGTTTTTTTTGAAGTATTAAGTACATACAGAAATATTAGTTATTTTCATAATTACTAACAAACAACTAGTGATATCTTCAGTATAGTATGATATAAATGGACATAACCAATGCATTTCCCTGTCTCTAACCATAGTATTTCATATCATACAACTCAATAGCATGTTGGTCAATCAGTTATGAAAATGTAAACATAAATATGAAAATATGAATAATAAATTACAAACAGTGATTAATTTATCTAATACAGGACATTCCAGATTAACAATCTTAGTGTTATTTTGTTAATAACTTCTTCCCTTTCTAATACTGCCTGTTATTTGCAAGTAAGTCATTTAGTTAAAAAAAGCAGTCAAAAAAAGGTCTGGGCATTATAAGGAGTTATGGGTGTGAACTGGAAGCATACAAAATACAAAAAGAAAAATCTGTGGTATCCCTCAAAGTCTGAGGAAACCTGGTATGCAACCTATACTGAGCCAAAAACAAACCAAAAAGAAACTTTGCAGTGTGGAAGGTGCGGTGTTCACTTCCTAAATTATGTTAAACACTTAGTTCATTAATAAAAATCGACTGTAAAATATTAACTGCAAAATACTTTCTACAAAATAATAAATTAAAAAATAGTAGGTTAGTCACAGTTGAGTTAAAAATGCTAGGTAGTCCACAGTTGAGTTAAAAATGGAGTATCCTTTGTTGAAACACACAAACAAACAACACTAGTTCAGTATAATGAAAGGCATTGAAAACATTAGTGATTTATATATAATCAGGTTATGTGGAGCAAGGGAATGGTTACAGAGGGTGGTTCTGTTAAGAGCAATAAAAGCATTAAACTCATTCCTGTAACCAAGTGCTCTTCCCCCCCTTAGCACCATAGTGTAATTAGAGACTGTGCTACCTAAAACTGAAAGTAAAAATCGAGAGACAAATTACAATATAAGACCAGCTTATTAACGTTTTATATAGGCTGACCAAATAATCCAAACTATATTAATTATGAAACTAACAAAATGATTAACTAACAAAAAAATCTACCACCAGACATCTATCAGAATAAATATTAATAAATATAAACTAAACCACTTTTAACAAAGATCGTTTTCATATCAAATAAATACTTCATGAGGTTTGTGTGTCAATAACAAATTATAAAATGAATAAACACGTGTATAAATCTACAAGTCAATACCTAAGTAGGATATTCTTCTTCTTCTTTCGGCTGCTCCCATTAGGGGTCGCCACAGCAGATCAACTGTTTCCATTTCTACCTGTCCTCTGCATCTTGCTCTGTCACACCAACCACCTGCATGTCCTCTCTCACCACATCCATAAACCTTATCTTAGGCCTCCCTCTTTTCCTGTTACCTGGCAGCTTCATCCTTAGCATCTTTTTCCCAATATACTCTGCATCCCTCCTCAGCACATGTCCAAACCAATGTAATCTTGCCTCTCTGGCTTTGTCTCCAAACCTTCCAACCTGGGCTGACCCTCTAATATACTTATTCCTAATCCTGTCCATCCTCGTCACACCCAGTGCAAATGTTAACATCTTTAACTCTGCCACTTCCAGCTCTGACTCCTGCCTTTTTGTCAATGCCACTGTCTCCAACCCATATAACATAGCTGGTCTCACTACTCTCTTGTATACCTTCCCTTTCACTCTTACTGGTACTCGTCTGCCACAAATCACTCCTGACACTCTTCTCCACCCACTCCATCCTGCCTGTACTCTCTTCTTCACCTCTCTTCCACACTCACCATTACTCTGAACTGCTGATCCCAAGTATTTAAACTCATCCGCCTTCACCACCTCTACTCCTTGCATCCTCACCATTGCTCTATCCTCCCTCTCATTCACACACATATATTCTGTCTTAGTCCTGCTGACCTTCATTCCTCTTCTCTCTAGAGCATATCTCCACCTCTCCAGGGTCTCCTCCACCTGTTCCCTACTCTCACTACAGATCACAATGTCATCTGCAAACATCATAGTCCACGGGGACTCCTTAACAAAACACCATCTTTGTGGTTGGCGTTTACTTTCTGCTATGTGTTGGAGTTTTTGAGATCCACGGGGACTCCTGTCTGATCTCATCTGTCAACCTGTCCATCACCATTGTAAATAAGAAAGGGCTCAGAGCTGATCCTTGATGTAATCCCATGTCCACCTTAAACGCATCCGTCACTCCTACCGCAGACCTCACCGCTGTCACACTACCCTCGTACATATCCTGTACCACCTTTACATACTTCTCTGACACTCCCGACTTCCTCATACAATACCACAACTCCTCTCTAGGCACCTTGTCATATGCTTTCTCTAAATCCACAAAGACACAATGCAACTCCTTCTGACCTTCTCTGTACTTCTCCATCAACACTCTCAGAGCAAACATCGCATCTGTAGTGCTCTTTCCTGGCATGAAACCATACTGCTGATCACTAATCATCACCTCCCTTCTTACCCTAGCTTCCACTACTCTTTCCCATAACTTCATGCTGTGACTGATCAATTTAATCCCTTTGTAGTTACTACAGCTCTGCACATCACCCTTATTCTTAAAAATCGGTACCAAAACACTTTTTCTCTGAATACCTAAGTAGGATGAAAACAGAAAATGTATAGGCTAGTATCGTCCTATGAACCTATGAACCTATGACCACAGAATCCGAATTATATTAAGTAAGAAACTAACTAACAAAATGGTTAGCTAACTAAGTAACAAAAATATCTACCACTAGTCATCTGTCAGAATAAATATTAATAAATATAAACTAAGCCACTTTTAACAAAGATTGCTTTTGTATCAAATAAATACTTTATCAGGTTTGTGTCTAAATAAATTATAAAAGAAATGAACACGTATATAAATCTACAAGTGAAAACCTAAGTAGGAGGAAACCCCCAAAAAAAAAAAAAAAAAATATATATATATATATATATATATATATATATATATATATATATATATATATAATTGTCAAAGTGGAAATGCAGTGATAAATGTTAAAAATAAAAATAAAAATAAAGCACTAATGCCATGGGGAGCTGTTAAAGTGTGGCATCTAACTAGGAAAGGATTTTGAATATGTAAGAATCCACTCAAGAGAAATGTCCCATTTGAAAACAAATGTACCCTTATATGTTGAGCCATCAGAAATACACCATACAGACTTAAACCAGCTGAACCATGTGTTTTTTACACTTACTAGCATGTGCTATGTTTAATAAATTAATTAATTAAAAAACTGACATGAAGTTAATCCTGCGTGAATGCTCCTAGCATTAACAGGCCCACATGAATGGTTCTAAAGTGAAATGACACAACTAATTGCCTTTTTAGAAGTGAAATAATATAACTAGTCACCCTGTTTTAGAAATTAAATTTGTAAAACCAGGAGGGCTGATGAAAAAATAATGAGGCTTGTGTATATAATATGTTACATACGTTGTGTTATAACCGAGGTTTACCAAAATAGAAAATATAACCGTGAAACCATTTAATCCCAGTCAGAAAATAAGGTGACCTTTATAAGATATTTAGCAGACTATCTCCTGAATTGCATGAAGCTAACAAAGTAACCTAAAATTATTAAGAATACAATTCTCTAACTGTAAACAGTAAAATTAAATCTTCCTAATAAGTTAGCAAAGAATGTTAAGAATGTTTTAAAAACAGTTTAAAAAATTAACCGATAAACCATGCTAAAATATAAATAAATGCTAAAAAATCTATCAGATAACAGCACCAGTGTCAGTTGTTTTCATTGTAAAGTATTTACAGTGTTCGATATTTGTTTTTAACAATATTAACCAGTAGTGCCCTATTCATCAGGCCCGTATCAGTCATTTAATAGTCTTTTAAACAGTGGGGCGGTTTTTTTGAGTTCTAGTGTGCTTTTTATGAAGCAACATTAATTCATCCCCGGTTTTCTAAGAGTTCAGTTTCAGCTGCCACAGTAGATCACATTTTTCTATTTTCTATTTTGGTTATAACATTTAAAACGTATGTAACATATTACATACACAAGCTATGTTATTTTTCCATTAGCCCTTCTGGTTTTACAGGTTTAGTTTCCAAAACAGGGTGACAAATTAAATTACTTCCCTTTCAAACAGGGTAATTAATGGCACCATTTCACTTTCGAACCATTCATCTGGGCCCATTAATAATGGATGCATTCGTGCAGGATTAACTTCATGACAGTTTTTAACAGATCCCCATGGCATTAACACTTTATTTTTATTTTTAACATTTATCATTGTATTTTCTCCTTAGCAATTATATATAATTATTTTTTTGGGTTTTCCTCCTACTTAGGTTTTCACTTGTAGATTTATGTACGTGTTCATTCATTTTTATAATTTATTTACACACAAACCTGATAAAGTATTTATTTGATACAAAAGCGATCTTTGTTAAAAGTGGTTTAATTTATATTTATTAATATTTATTCTGACAGATGTCTAGTGGTAGATATTTTTGTTACTTAGTTAGCTAATCATTTTGTTAGTTAGTTTCTTAATTAATATAATTCGGATTGTGTGGTCATAGGTTCATAGGTTCATAGGACGAGTCTAGGTTATTGGCCCAGAGGCCCTTATGAGCCTAGGCAAGAATTTTACCCATGTTCCCACAAAGTGAGCACCTGTTTTCCCTGTCCAGCAAGGACACAGGTGGAATCCCAGGGTATAGTTTCTGTTTCGCATCCAATCATCCAGGTTCAACTTAAGGAGGGCTAGTGAGGTACTCTGTTTGACATAGAAAGGAAGTCTATTCCACAGATGGGGGGAGTCACTGGGACACAAATCTATCCCACCAACAAGTTCTATTAATGTCACAGACCAGGTTGAGGCTTCAAGACCAATCCTTGGGGTATGCTGCTTGTTACGGGATCTACCACTAGAGGTGGCTTCCCCTATTTTGACTGAGTGGGTTCTATCAGTGAGCCAGTTAGTTACCCATCTGGTAACATATAGGTTGATGCCTATCTGGGAGAGTTTATCTATTATGCCTGAGTGGGGAATAGTGTTGAAGGCTTTGGCTAGGTCAAGGTAGGCGATGTGCACTGTCTTGGCCTCATCCATGGCTTTGGTGACTGTTTTGAAAAAGGCAACCAAGTTTAACAGGCATGATCTCCCTTTGACAAAACCAAACTCTGTGGGATCAGGCATTTGAAGGTTGCCAATGTCCTTGTTTATAAGGTCCATGATTTATTTTATTTATTTATTTATTTATTTGCAGTTGGTTTACCAGGATAGTCCATTGGGCCAAAAAGAACCCATTTTCAATGGAGTCCTGGGGAGAAAAGCTCCAAAAAACAATAACAAACTAGGTACAAACAGTAACATGATAAATACAATAGTACAAGATACAACATATGAGTTGAAGCTTCAGGAAACATACAAACAATACTCAAAATATTTAAAATAAACTCAAACTTTAGGAATTCAACAATACTATTTAGAGAAGAGTGATGTTACTTTACACATACAGACAGGTTATTTTGTAAGGAACAAAAGCTTATAAGGTACAATCAGGTAACATGAGTGTGAAGGAAGATGTAAGTACCATATTTTTACGAGGGGTGGGAGCAAGAGCATTCCCATTTGGCCTTTTATGAGGGGTGGGAGCAAGAGCATTCCCACTGGAACCTTAGATACATATGAAGAGATTTTTTAAACATGTTATGATTGAGAGTAGTGCGAATCGATGGTGGGAGTGAGTTCCAGAGACGAGCTAGGTTAAAGGATAGTAAGTTTTTGCCTGGAGGACGAGTTGGTTTGTGTACTTCTAATAGGTTTTGATTGTTAGACCTTAAAGCCCTATTGGGTAGGTGCATCCTGAAGGCGGAGGACAGGGAGGGACAGAGAGATGGGTTGAAAATGAGCTTGTGGGCTAAAGTTAACTGAGTGTAGTTGAGTTGATTAGGTAACTCGAGCCAGTTTAGTGTTTGGAGAGAGGTGCAGTGGTGGGTGGAGGACCTGTGGCCGTTTAAACTTAGCGATTTTGTTATAGCATGAAGAAAGTTGTTTTTTTAGAGAGGACTGAAGATTGGTTAGCAGAGGAGCTCCATAGAGAAGGGAGGGGATAAGAAAAGAAGAGGA
Organism: Protopterus annectens; assembly: GCF_019279795.1. Taxonomy (NCBI): domain Eukaryota; kingdom Metazoa; phylum Chordata; order Ceratodontiformes; family Protopteridae; genus Protopterus; species Protopterus annectens. Next base: position 405,632,985 of record NC_056740.1, on the reverse strand, counting down.
GAGAGTGATTTTAGAGGAGCATGTGAGGTACTAATTTTGACGATAGAGCATGCCTAGTTTTTGATGGGTTTTTTTGATATTTAGTTGTAGATGGGAGTTGAAGTTAAGTTGGTTATCAATTTGGACACCAAGTAACTTGGTTTCAGAAACCATTTCCAAGGATGAGTTATTTTCGCTAGTAATAGAGAATGTATTCATATCAAAAGGGGTAGTTTTTGAGGGGGTAAATACCATTAGTTTAGTTTTGGAGGCATTGAGTGCTAGGTGGTTTATTTTCATCCAATGTTCAGTAATTGAAAAAGCTTCTTGTGTAAGCTTTTGGAGCATAGAGGGAGATGTATCTGAGCAGATAATGGTAGAATCATCTGCATATTGGATGATGTTAGAGAATGGAATGGATTTGCGGAAGTCATTTATAAATATATTGAAAAGAAGGGGACCAAGAATGGAGCCTTGGGGAACTCCGGTAGGGGTACTAAGAAAGGAGGAAGTGGCCTTTTTCCATTTTACAGCTTGGAATCTATTTGATAAATAGCTAGAGAACCAGTTCACGGAGGAAGGAGAGAGGTGAAGTTTTGAAAGTTCAGTTAAGAGCAGGCTGTGTGAGATAGTATCGAAGGCTTTAGAGAGGTCAAGTAGTAGGGTGGAGACAATTTGGCCAGAGTCACGTGCTTTATTAACAGTCTCAAGATAGGAGAGTAGGGCTGTCATAGTGCTATGATTTGGTCTGAACCCGTGTTGAGTAGGGGTTAGAAGGTTATTATCTAAGAGATGTGGTAAGAGTTGGAGTTGGACACATTTTTCTAGGAGTTTAGAAATGGGGGACAGGATAGCAATGGGTCAGAAATTGTTGACGTTACAGTTGTTACCTCCTTTATGCAGAGGAATGATGAAGGCTTGTTTCCAGAGTTGGGGCACTGTACATTCATGGATGGAACGGTTAATTAGAATGCTTATAGGATAGGCAATTGCTTCAGCAGCTATACTTAGGAAGTAAGAGGGAATGTTATCAGGTACATTCGTACATGGCTTCAATTTCTGAAGGAGTTTCTTTAAAGTAGAAGTGGGTATTGGTTTTAGTGAAAATAGAGCTGAGTGTGGAGAAAGAGAGTTGGAGGATGGTAAGGATGATGTGGAAGTTGGGGTAGGAGAAGAGCTGGAGGATAGACTGTGAGTAGATGGGAAGGAGGGAGGAGTGATAGTGAAAGGTGGAATGTTTGCAGGAGAGGGTGGGGGTGTATTACATGGCGAGGTGGGACTAAGGAAAGAGGAAGTTAGTTTGCTAATAGATTCAATGAAAAAGGAGTTGAATTGAGTAGCTAAGTCTAAATCTGGGACATTTGGGTCTGGGGTAGGGGTGTGTGGTTTACTGGGATTAAGGAGGGTAGAAATTCCTTTCCAAAACTTTTGAGGATTTGTTTTATTATTGTTTTGGAGTGTAAAAAAGTATTTTTGTCTATCAGAGATAATAAACTTCTTTACTTTATTTCGAAGTGTTTTGTACTCAATATGGTGTTCAGGGGTATTGTTTTTCTGATATAGTCCCCAGGCTTTATCTCTAAGGCGCATGGTTGATAGTGTGTTTTTGGTAAGCCAGGGGGCAGAATTAATTTTTATTCTCTTTGTCCAGGGGCTTGGGAGTCTAGTATTTCTAAGAATGTTGAGTTGAAGTAAGCAACTGCATCATCTAAGGATAGTGTCCGTAGATTGTTCCAGTTTACTGCTTTTAGAGAATTTAAAAAGGTTGTTGAGTTGAAGTTTTTGTGGTTACGGGTAGTAATGTAATTGTGGGTGTGGTGTATGATACAGGGAAGTCGGTGAGTGAAGGTGGGCATATGATCACCTAGAGGGTCGGGAAGAGTACCACTGTCTGAGAAATTATGGGGATGTGACACTAGAATCCAATCTAGAATGCTGCCACTAGAGAGTTTTTTTGATGGGTGTGTAACAGTGTTGATAAGCTGGGAGAAATTATATAGGTTGATGTTAAGGGGGGTAGTTGGTGACTGGATGGAGGCCCAGTTAATATTTACATCTCCTAAGATTATGATTTCATTGCTGATGTTGTTAGAGAGCCAGGAGACGATATCTTCAAGTGTGGAGATATTTTCTCCTGGGGGGATGTAAAGGGATACTACACATATGTTTTTATGCAAACAAACAAACTTCGGACTCAACACGACTAAAGAATAAAATTAGGTGTTTATTTGGTAAGCGCTTTCACGTACCTCTCAGTACGCTTTCTCAGACCATAAATGTACTGACAAAGCAGTGTGTTCTTATACAATGACAAAAAATACTTTAATTATTTAATAGCTATTAGGCTCAATGAGCCGTTTGTTGAAAGCAATTAAAAACCTTAGTTTAAAGATGCACTACAATTTAAAGAAATATACTCACTAGGAGTATAAATAGTAATAAAATGGCAGTGTGAGAGAGGCTGTGTAAAAAACTTTTAACATGAGTATAAAATATACAACTTAACTTACTATAATTTCATATCTGGTTGATCTCAAAACATTTATTACTTACATATACATATAAAATGTACGAATAAAATGCAAAAACGAATGAATTAATAAACAATATGGGAAATATTTTACAGATGAAAAAGTACCTGGATAAAAGATAAAATATGAGCAGGGCTAATAATATAATATATACGTACCAATTATTTGTTTGAATAAAACAAATAAATAAATAAGCCAAGATTAAGGCATAAATTTGTTAAACTAATTAAAAGAGAATAACCAGCCATATATATAAGGTATAAACTTCTATTATAATATAATATTATGTATATTTATATATAAGTATACTTTATAGAACTCATCTGCGTGCATTAAGGTAGGGTTTTATGGAAACATAGAGGTTTAAGCCTGGAGAATGATGCCCTTTTAACCTCAGTATCCATTTCAATTCTTTTAATTCTAACAAATTCATGTAGTCTCCACCTCTGCTGTTGGGTTCTACAATTTCTAATACCCTAAACACAAAGGAGTGACTTGGGAAACATTGCACATGTTTAGCCAGAGCATTCAATTCATTCAATTTCTTTATATCATATGTGTGGTTATAAACTCTATGTTTAAGCTTACGTTTCGTAAGACCTACATAAAATGCAGGGCAGTGTACACATGTAGCTAAATAAATTAATCCTGAACTATCACAAGTAGCTAAAAACCTTGGTTTAAAAGTGTATTTTAAATCTGGATGTGTATATATTTGTTCTTTGGTAATAAACTTGCAATAGTTACACTGTTTGCAAGGGAAAGTTCCTAGTTTTTCTTTTGGCTTTGGTTTAATATCCATTGGCTTATCGCAAAGCAATCTTTTAAGGTTTTTATTATTCCTATACGTAAAATGAGGAACTTTACCTACTAGTTGTTGTGTAAACTCATCTGTCATTAAAACCTTCCAATTGTTGTTTATTATTTCCCTAATATTATAGCTGTCATTCGTATAAGTTGTAACAAAACTTAACTTTCCTGAGGAGTGCGGAACATTCTTGCTACCTTTTCCATAAGAACAATCATATGCTGTTTGTACTGGTGCCTCTACATCTTTCAATACTTGTGCCCTGACAGTTCTTACTAAATTTTCATCATATAGTCTATCTAAAAAGAGGCGTTCCAATTTATCTGCCTCTAAAATTAAGTCTGTTGTGTCTTTACAAATTTTTGATAACCTGATGAACTGACTTTTGACTATACCTTTGTATACATAGCGTGGATGCATGCTGTCATAACGTAGTATGGTGTTCCTCCAACAAGTTTTTCTAAATAAGGTAGAACTTAATTTACCATTCCTTATATCCAGAGTCACATCCAAAAAATGTACTGATTCGTATGAAACCTGTGCTGTAAACTTAAGAAAAGTGGTTGTAGTTTCCAGATAATTTTTGAAACCATAAAATTCTTCTATGGAGCCTTCCCAAATTAATAAGATGTCATCGACAAAACGGTAATAGGCCAAAACTTTCTTAAATAGAGGGTGAGTAAAGGCATATTCTTTCTCCCATTTATACATTACCAAGTTTGCATACGTGTTTGCACAAGGGGTGCCCATAGCCACCCCTGAAATTTGTAAGTACAGGCACCCCTCAAAGGCAAACACATTATTGCTCAAAACAAGGTCTAACAGTTGACAAATCAAAATAATATCATTCCTTTTTAAGAGTGGGAAAATTAATAACAATTCTCTTACAGCTTGTATCCCCTCAACATTAGGTATGGAGGTAAATAAACTATTTACGTCCATGGTAACTAGTAAGTGTTCTCCTTTAACCAATGTTTTATCAATAGAATTTAAGGATTCCAGTAATTGATAGGTGTCTTTTAATATACTTGGAATTTCATTTATTAAAGGTCTCAAAGTCTTTTCCAAGTATACAGAAATTTTTTCAGTTGCCCATTTCTCACTAGCTACAATGGGTCTTAATGGTGGGGGTAGGACACCTTTGTGCATTTTTGGTAATCCTTTAATTATAGGGACCTGTGGGTTATCTATAGAAAAATATTCATACAAATCTTGTGATATTTGACCACACATAAGAAAATCATATATCTCATCTTTAATGCCAGCTATAATTCTTGTCATTTTAACTTCATCTATTTCCAAATAAGTAGTTTCATCTTTTAACAAATCCAACATTAAGGACTGGTAGGTCATTCTGTCAAAAAGGGCTACCCCTCCTCCCTTATCAACAGGCCTAAAAATTAAAGAAGGATTGGTAGTCAATTCATGTAAAGAAACTTGTAGTTTCTTGGACATATTAAAATACATACATTTTTTCTTTATATTAGTGCAATATTCATAGATATCTTTCTCACAGAGTTTTATAAACAATTCAACATGCCCCGGTATTATAGGGGAAAAAGAACTTTTTCTTTTAAATAAATTTACCTCATTTGCTCTATTAATGTCACCTTCACAACATTTCGGTTTAAAAAATATTTTCAGCGCTATAGAACGTCCGAACATTCTGAGGTCCATTAATAAATCAGAGAGGATGCTGCCCTGTGATGGTACAAACATCAACCCTCTGTTCAATAACTCTTCATCATGTATAGATAAAACATACCTTGACATATTAAAAAAGAGCTGAGTCTCTACTGTTTTTGTCGCCTTCTTTGAAAGGCTTCGTTTTCCTCCGAAAGCTTGCATTTCCTGTTGTCCCAGCTGTTCCGGCGTTCTCTCGTTGGGACAAATATCTTTATCGGATACGGTAAAAAAGGAGCAGTATTGGTGCTGTTTTTCGATATGGCTCCTAAATTCCTTTGAGCCACCCTAATACGGTTCGCTTCTTGATTTGGGAGTGGTGTGGAGGTAACAGCTGAAGGTGTGACAGTAACAGTGGTTGGAACCTCTGGTGGTGTAGTGAAATTGTCTCCTGAAGTATCCTCCTCGACAGTTCGTGCAAGTGGTGGAACGGCAGAACCAGCCGTAGCTGGCGCTGTCAGCGTGTCATCATGTGGCGCCAAATTTTGAAACCGTGTACGTGGAAAAGTGTCTGATGATTCTCTCCTTGGCCAAATAAAGACATTCCCTGAAAGGAAGTCTTGGTAATCACGTTGTAGCTTCTTATGCTTGATTTGTTGTAAACGTACGGCATAGGAACTGACTTGATTGTACAAATTGTCCATTCTTTGCTGAAAATGATCATCAGGGAAGCTATCATTCAGCTCATGTTGTACACAGTTAATTTTGGTTAACAGTTCTTTTTCCAATGGGGCAAAGTAATCAATTAGTAACTGGATATATTTCATACTTGTTTCTAGGTTTAACTCCTGCCATCTCTTGAGTAGAATGGGGTGAGTGTCACCATAGGTTGGCATACAAAGTATTCGCATACCTCGGGGAACAAGCTTGAAACGTATGCATGCTTCCATATGTTTTCTTTGCCAGTTCAAGCGCTGAAATTTATAGAGATCATTTTCTAGAGTTTTAAACTTAGAATTAAACATTTCTAGGTTATCAGTATTAATGTCTACTTGATTACCATTCGGTGCCCTAAGGTCCAGAGCCAATAAAGGATTGAACTCATCATTTAGCATTGTTGTCCATTGTTCTTTTCTACGTGGTATCCTCGGTTCTGGAACATAATCCAATTCCACATTAGGATTAGTCATGTCGTGAGTTGAGGTGGTACTAAAACAAAAACAATAGAGCAAAACGATAGACCACTGCAACAAAGAGTCCTTGGTTAAGCGAATCAGGAATATAGCAAACAAACAAACTTCGGACTCAACACGACTAAAGAATAAAATTAGGTGTTTATTTGGTAAGCGCTTTCACATACCTCTCAGTACGCTTCCTCAGACCATAAATGTACTGACAAAGCAGTGTGTTCTTATACAATGACAAAAAATACTTTAATTATTTAATAGCTATTAGGCTCAATGAGCCGTTTGTTGAACGCAATTAAAAACCTTAGTTTAAAGATGCACTACAATTTAAAGAAATATACTCACTAGGAGTATAAATAGTAATAGAATGGCAGTGTGAGAGAGGCTGTGTAAAAAACTTTTAACATGAGTATAAAATATACAACTTAACTTACTATAATTTCATATCTGGTTGATCTCAAAACATTTATTACTTACATATACATATAAAATGTACGAATAAAATGCAAAAAAGAATGAATTAATAAACAATATGGGAAATATTTTACAGATGAAAAAGTACCTGGATAAAAGATAAAATATGAGCAGGGCTAATAATATAATATATACGTACCAATTATTTGTTTGAATAAAACAAATAAATAAATAAATAAATAAGCCAAGGTTAAGGCATAAATTTGTTAAACTAATTAAAAGAGAATAACCAGCCATATATATAAGGTATAAACTTCTATTATAATATAATATTATGTATATTTATATATAAGTATACTTTATAGAACTCATCTGCATGCATTAAGGTAGGGTTTTATGGAAACATAGAGGTTTAAGCCTGGAGAATGATGCCCTTTTAACCTCAGTATCCATTTCAATTCTTTTAATTCTAACAAATTCATGTAGTCTCCACCTCTGCTGTTGGGTTCTACAATTTCTAATACCCTAAACACAAAGGAGTGACTTGGGAAACATTGCACATGTTTAGCCAGAGCATTCAATTCATTCAATTTCTTTATATCATATGTGTGGTTATAAACTCTATGTTTAAGCTTACGTCGTAAGACCTACATAAAATGCAGGGCAGTGTACACATGTAGCTAAATAAATTAATCCTGAACTATCACAAGTAGCTAAAAACCTTGGTTTAAAAGTGTATTTTAAATCTGGATGTGTATATATTTGTTCTTTGGTAATAAACTTGCAATAGTTACACTGTTTGCAAGGGAAAGTTCCTAGTTTTTCTTTTGGCTTTGGTTTAATATCCATTGGCTTATCGCAAAGCAATATTTTAAGGTTTTTATTATTCCTATACGTAAAATGAGGAACTTTACCTACTAGTTGTTGTGTAAACTCATCTGTCATTAAAACCTTCCAATTGTTGTTTATTATTTCCCTAATATTACAGCTGTCATTCGTATAAGTTGTAACAAAACTTAACTTTCCTGAGGAGTGCGGAACATTCTTGCTACCTTTTCCATAAGAACAATCATATGCTGTTTGTACTGGTGCCTCTACATCTTTCAATACTTGTGCCCTGACAATTCTTACTAAATTTTCATCATATAGTCTATCTAAAAAGAGGCGTTCCAATTTATCTTCCTCTAAAATTAAGTCTGTTGTGTCTTTACAAATTTTTGATAACCTGATGAACTGACTTTTGACTATACCTTTGTATACATAGCGTGGATGCATGCTGTCGTAACGTAGTATGGTGTTCCTCCAACAAGTTTTTCTAAATAAGGTAGAACTTAATTTACCATTCCTTATATCCAGAGTCACATCCAAAAAATTTACTGATTCGTATGAAACCTGTGCTGTAAACTTAAGAAAAGTGGTTGTAGTTTCCAGATAATTTTTGAAACCATAAAATTCTTCTATGGAGCCTTCCCAAATTAATAAGATGTCATCGACAAAACGGTAATAGGCCAAAACTTTCTTAAATAGAGGGTGAGTAAAGACATATTCTTTCTCCCATTTATACATTACCAAGTTTGCATACGTGTTTGCACAAGGGGTGCCCATAGCCACCCCAGAAATTTGTAAGTACAGGCATCCCTCAAAGGCAAACACATTATTGCTCAAATCAAGGTCTAACAGTTGACAAATCAAAATAATATCATTCCTTTTTAAGAGTGGGAAAATTAATAACAATTCTCTTACAGCTTGTATCTCCTCAACATTAGGTATGGAGGTAAATAAATTCAATTTCTGAAGGAGTTTCTTTAAAGTAGAAGTGGGTATTGGTTTTAGTGAAAATAGAGCTGAGTGTGGAGAAAGAGAGTTGGAGGATGGTAAGGATGATGTGGAAGTTGGGGTAGGAGAAGAGCTGGAGGATAGACTGTGAGTAGATGGGAAGGAGGGAGGAGTGATAGTGAAAGGTGGAATGTTTGCAGGAGAGGGTGGGGGTGTATTACATGGCGAGGTGGGACTAAGGAAAGAGGAAGTTAGTTTGATAATAGATTCAATGAAAAAGGAGTTGAATTGAGTAGCTAAGTCTAAATCTGGGACATTTGGGTCTGGGGTAGGGGTGTGTGGTTTACTGGGATTAAGGAGGGTAGAAATTCCTTTCCAAAACTTTTGAGGATTTGTTTTATTATTGTTTTGGAGTGTAAAAAAGTATTTTTGTCTATCAGAGATAATAAACTTCTTTACTTTATTTCAAAGTGTTTTGTACTCAATATGGTGTTCAGGGGTATTGTTTTTCTGATATAGTCCCCAGGCTTTATCTCTAAGGCGCATGGTTGATAGTGTGTTTTTGGTAAGCCCGGGGGCAGAATTAATTTTTATTCTCTTTGTCCGCAGGGGGGCTTGGGAGTCTAGTATTTCTAAGAATGTTGAGCTGAAGTAAGCAACTGCATCATCTAAGGATAGTGTCCGTAGATTGTTCCAGTTTACTGCTTTTAGAGAATTTAAAAAGGTTGTTGAGTTGAAGTTTTTGTGGTTATGGGTAGTAATGTAATTGTGGGTGTGGTGTATGATACAGGGAAGTCGGTGAGTGAAGGTGAGCATATGATCACCTAGAGGGTCGGGAAGAGTACCACTGTCTGAGAAATTATGGGGATGTGACACTAGAATCCAATCTAGAATGCTGCCACTAGAGAGTTTTTTTGATGGGTGTGTAACAGTGTTGATAAGCTGGGAGAAATTATATAGGTTGATTTTAAGGGGGGTAGTTGGTGACTGGATGGAGGCCCAGTTAATATTTACATCTCCTAAGATTATGATTTCATTGCTGATGTTGTCAGAGAGCCAGGAGAGGATATCTTCAAGTGTGGAGATATTTTCTCCTGGGGGGATGTAAAGGGATACTACACATATGTTTTTATGCTTATTAACTTGTAGGAGAGTTATGAGTAATTCAGCGTTGTTAAATTGTGGGATAGGTTTGTTGTAGGGAGTAATTAGTAAGGAAGATGAATATAGGAGGGCTACTCCACCTCCTTTCTTGTGGGACCTGTCTTTTCTAAGAATAGAGTAGTTAGCTGGAACTATTTCAGAGTCTTTTATAGAGGGTTTTAGCCATGTTTCTGAGATAGCTAGGATGTCAGGTTTGTTATGTGTGAGCCAGGCATGGAGGGTTGCGACTTTGTTGACTATGCTTTGGGAGTTTATAGCAGTAAGTAATATAGGTTTGTGTGTGGAGGTGGAGGTAGAGGGGCCTGGGTTGGGATGGATATCACCTGATAAAAGACTGGTTATCAGATGAAAGATAGGGTTGGAAAGGTAATGTAGTAGTTTAATAAAAGGATTGGGTTTTATTGTGGTTGTAAAGGGGTTCTTGGTCGCTATGGGAATAAGGTTTTCTGAGTGGTGAGCAGTTTGTATGAGAAGGATAGGAGATGTTTTATAGGGTAAAGATGGGGAGAAATAGATGAGTGTGAATGTGTTAGAGGGGAACTAAGATGATTAGTTATGTGATAGAATTGTGTGTGATGGGGGGTAGAGGGTTGGGTGAGGTAGTGAAGATATGAAAGTTTAAGAAGTAGTAATAGTAAAATAGAGATGGATGAAGGTTTCAAGAGCATGTTGATTTCGTTTTGTTTTGTTGTATAGTATTGTAATGGTTCTGTATATGTTTATAGGGAGTATTATGCAAGGTTAGTATGGTAAAAATTGTAGAATTAGTGGGGAGTATGGAGTATGTGGGGTGGAGGGGTGGTAGTTGGAGTAGGTGTAGTGGAGGAAAGAGGTTCAAGTAATAGAGTGAGAGTTTAGAATTGTGGGTGAAAACTGTAGAAAAGAAGAGGGTGTGGTTAAAGAAGGTAATAGGGTGGAGTAGGGCGTGTCTAGGTTGTAGGAGGTTGATTGGTGTAAAGTGGAAGAGGGTGTGGTTACAAGAGGGATATAGGTAGAGGTGCTGGGGGCGGGTGAGATTAGGGGGCAGGGTAGGGGAGCGGAGTGAGCCCGAAGGGCGAACGGAGCTGGAAGAACCCAGAAGAGGATTGAGAGCCAATCAGTGGAGCAAAGATTACAGAAGAGTAAGTTGAAGCAGGGTAAGTAGGGCTTCTGGATGTAGTATGTATATATGTATATAATAGGTAGAGAAGGGTAGTAAGGTATAGGATACATGATAATGCGTTCCATGGCCTTGCAGATCAGGCTAGTTAGGCTGATTGGCCTATAATTGCCTGAGTCAGTAGATGCTCCACCTTTGTGCAGAGGGATGACAGTGGCTGTCCTCCATTCTGCTGGGATGAAGCTGGTACACAGGCTTTGGTTGAATAGGGTGCCGAGTAGTGCTGAGAGCTCTTGCCTGAGTTCATGTAGGGCACAGCCAGGGATGCTGTCACATCCTTTGGAGGCTGTATTTTTTGCCTTTGAGAGGGCATTAATGACCTGCTCCCTGGTGATGAGGGGAGGGAAGCAGATGCTGGGGATGTCCTGGCTTAATGATGGGGGGGACAAGGGGGTGAAGTTTTCACTGAACTTGTCTGTGTGTATGTGGTGTTATTGACCACCAGTTTTCTTTCAGATTGTAGATGCATATACAAAGTGCTAATAAGCTGGTAATTTTTCTCTGGCTTTTTAGTTTCAGTTTTAGGTAGTGCAGTCTCTGATTACACTATGATGGTAAAGGGGAAGGGGGACTTGGTTACAGGAATGACTGTAATGATTGTAATGCTTTTATTGCTCTTAACAGAACCACCCATTGTAACCACTCCTTTGCTCCAAATAACCTGATTAGATATATAAATAAGGAATGTGTTTGATGCATTTCATTATACTCAACTAGGGTCACTTGTTTGCATGTTTCAATAAAGGATATTCCATTTTTAACTCAACTGTGGACTACCTACTTCTTCTTTGGGCTTTTCCCGGTTAGGAGTCACCACAGCGGATCATCTGTCTGCTCATGATTAGCAGTAAAGTTTTACGGTGTTGAGTTGCCAGCCCAGCACCCAACCTTCCACAGAAGGCACACACACACACACCTCGGGCCAATTTAGAGTGTCCAATCCACCTACAGCATGTCTTTGGGATGAAACCGGAGCACCGGGAGGAAACAAACGTGACCACAGGGAGGACATGCAGACTCCACACAGAAGGCACCCCAACTGAGGATCAAACCGGAGAACCTCTTGCTGTGAGGCAACAACGCAAACCACTGCACCACTGTGGCCACCCTGTGCACTACCTGCTATTTTCTGTTTTATTTTGTAGCACGTATTTTATAGTTCGCATTTTACAGTTCAATGTTTCCTAATGAACTAAGCATTTAACATAATTTAGGAAGTGACACCCTCCACACTGTGAAGTTTCTTCTTGGTTTGAAGTATACAAAATAAGTGCTATAGGCTTGAATGAGTTAACTGCAGTATGCGCAGTTACTTATTTATTTAATTGCTTTTGTTTAGTGGGAAAATCCAACTAAGTATATAACCCCTTTTCAGTGGAGGCCCAGGGAATAAATCTGCTTGTACAAACACATTCTTAAAAAGCATACAGTTAACATTTTATGAATTACTATGTAGAATATTTTTTACAAGTAGTAACAGGATAAACAGGATAGCAATAGGATAAACAGTCTTGTACATTACTCATAAACTGAGGACCTGAATTCTCAGGATTTCTGGGCAACCCTCTCATATGCTATTACAAATTTATTAGATGAGAATGCAAAAATGTTATTTGTCAGTATAAAAATATTTATTCTAGAAAACAAGTCAAACTGCCTATATGTTCGATATATTACCTTCGTAGGACCATAGGCTCATAGGATGTGACTAGACTATTGGCCTTGAGACCTTTACAAGTCTAGCCAAGAATTTAGCTCATATTCCGACAAGTCAGCACTAGATGCCCCTGTCCAGTAGGAACACAGGTGGAATCCCAGGGGTGTATTTTCTGTTCCTCATCCAGTTACCCAGGCTGTGCTTAAAAAGGGATAATCAGGTACTCTGCTTGATGTAGAGAGGGAGTCTATTCCACAAAAAGGGGAATCTCTAGGACACAAATCTGTCCTGCCAGCAAGTCCTATTGATATCACTGACCAGGTTGAGGTCACACGTGTACATTACTCGACTGGAGCTTGACTTGCAGATATGCAGCAGTCCCATCTAGGCAGGGTCTGAGATTGCTTTGTATGCCAGACAAAGGACCCCTCTGAGGAGTCTGTATGAAACTGAGTAGCAGAACATAGCTTTTAGCCTATCTACGTAGGGTAGATGTTTGGGGCCCTAGATCTGGTGAGGAACCTCTGTGGTCTCTCCAGCTGCTGCATGTGCTTTGTGATGTACATGTTGAAAGGGGCCTTGTACTCAGTGATGGGTCTTATAAGGGAAGAATACAGGGATGTTATGATTTCCTTGTCCCTGAATGAGATACCCTTAGTAATGAGGTGGGCCATGTAGAAAGCTTTCCGTACAAAGCAGGCAATATAGTGGTCAAAATTCAGTTTGCTATCAACTTGCGTGCCCAAGACCCTCACAACTGATTGCGTGCTTAGGACCTTGCTATTAATGTGAAAATTTGTGGGGACATCACTCTCCCCAAAGAGGATGATGATGCATTTTTTGGCATTCAGTTTTAGGCTATGTTTCTGGCACCAGTCATTTGTTTGTGTGAGACCCTGTTGGAGGATGTCCACATCACTACAGGAATTGATATGACAGCACCCAGCTTGCAGTCATCTGCAAACTTGGTCAGCCATAGCCTATTGGTTTTGTTCTGCACATCAGAAAAGTATATCCCAAACAACAGAGGCCCCAAGACCAATCCCTGGGGTACACTGCTCGTTATGACGTGATCTGTGTGTATCTTTAACAGGAAATTAGTCCAGCTGATTCTAGGAATCATCAGTAGTATGTGTTGTGATTGAGCTTCCTGAGGGATAAAACACTTGAAGCACTCCTTAAAATGGAGAACATCAACATCTGTGCTGTAACTGAGACCTGGTTCAAGGCAGAAAGCACCCCTGCACTACCAGGCTATAACTCATTCCACACCTTTTGGCCCCAGAACTTGGACTGAAGCTCCAAAGGTGGTGGTGTTTCCATATTCATAAAGGATCCACACACCTCCAGACTGGTACCCCAACATAACGCATTGGAAATACTTTAGGTGCATTGGCTAAGAAAACGATTCAGGTTGTAGCCTGTCATATGTCCCCAACCATGTCCCAAGACACTCACTCCATGTTCCTAAGCACACAGGAGAATATTAGGTTCTAACCTAACACACTCATATTGGGTGACTTCAACTACCCCTCCATTAATTGGGAAAACTACTCATGTACCAACACACTTGCCCAACGTTTCCTGGAATTCATTAATTCCAGTGCCTTGACCAGCTCTTTCTGACCCCCACTAGAGGTAGCAACATCCTTGACCTGGTCATTACTAAAATGGGCGACCGTTGCTCTACACCAATAGTCAACTCCTCCCTGGTTATATCTGACCACAAACTAATCACCTTGGAAATACACATTCCCTCCCCACTCCCCCCGCAAAGGTAACCACCATGAAAAACTTCTCCAAAGCTAACTTTGGGCTCCTAAGAACAGAGGTGGCTAACTTCACGGCACCCATGCAAATGGAGAATAGTTGCATGACCGCCGAATCATACACCAATGCACTGTATGAATACGTACACAAATGCATGGATCTCGCCTTACCCAGTAGAACCAAAACGCTCTCCTCCAAAAAAAGGAAGCCAATATGGTGGTCCCCTGCCATAATCAAACTCTACAACAGAAGGAGGAAACTGATGCAGAATAAGGTGAAGTCTCAAGACTGGAAAAATTCCCTTATCAGCCTCAAAAAAAGTTGAGATCCCTCATCAAATCCTCTAAAGCTAGCTATGAAAACAGAATTGCAACATATAGTAAAGACAACCACAATGCCTTCTATAGTTATGTAAAGAACCTCCACAGCAATACCCAGATTTGCTCTGAGCTACTGCACAATGGTGCCTCCTATACTGAGAAAACAGTTATTGCCAATATATTGGCTGACAGATTCAATGTCAGCTTTACCCCGCTCCCCTCCCAAAGAACCAATCACAATACCAATAGATTGCCAGGCACCCAGTATTACTGCTGCACAGGTTAAACAGCACTATCCAAGGCTCAGAATACAGCTTCTATGGGACCTGACAATATCCCTGACTGTGTTCTACATGAACTGCAGAGTGAACTGGCACCTCACCTGTGTGCTCTGTTCAATCACAGCCTCACCTCAGGGTTTGTCCCTACCAAATGGCGCACTGCTATAGTCATCCCTCTCCAGAAAGGATGAGTGACTACAGACCCTGGAAACTATCGCCCTATTAACCTGACAAGTCTGATATGCAAAACTATGGAATGCATCATCATGGACCTAATAAACAAGGATATAGGGAATGTTCAAACTCTGTATCCCACACAGTTTGGTTTTGTGAAGGGTAGATCATGCCTGTTCAACTTGGTCCACTTCTTTGAGTCAGTTACCAGAGCTGTGGATGAAGGCAGGGTGGTTTATACAGCCTACCTTGATCTGGCCAAGACCTTTGATACCATTCCCCACTCAGGAATCATAGAAAAACTCACTAAGCTAGGCATCAACCCTTATATCACTAGGTGGGTTGCAAACTGGCTCACAGATAGTACCCACAGTTTGAAAGTAGCTGACTCCAAGTCAGACTGCCGACAAGTCATGAGTGGAGTCCCACATGGATCAGTCCTGGGTCCTCTCCTGTTTGGTATCTACTTCTCAGAAGTTCAGTCCAACACAAAGGGACTCTGGATGACAAAGTTTGCAGACGATTGCAAGTTGGGAGCCATTATTGACTCCCCAAGTGATGTTGACATCCTACAGAAAGGTCTCACTGAGACCAACAACTGGTGTCAGAACCATGGCATTAAGCTCAATGCCAAAAAATGTGTTGTCATCCCCTTTGGGAAAAACTCAGTTTCCATGAACTACCACATGGATGGTAGTCCACTGAACACAAGGTGTTATACAAGATCTGGGAACACAGGTTGACAGCAACCTCTCTTTTCGCCACCACACTGCCACTGTGGTCAGAAATTCTTTCTGTGTGGCACATCTCATTACTAAGGGTTTTGCATCCAGGAAAAAAGAGGTCATTGTCTCCCTCTACTCTTCCCTCATTAGGCCAGTCATTGAGTACAATGCCACATTTGGCATGTACCTCACTAGACACCTGCAACAACTGGAGAGGCCACAAAAGTACCTCACAAAGAGGATCCTAGGCATTAAACACTTGTCCTATATGGATAGACTCAAAAAACTCCAACTATTCGCTGTCTCATATCGCCTACTCAGAGGCAATCTCTGCTTGACTTACAAAGCCATGTCTGACCCAGCTCTGTTAGAAATGCTACATCTAAAGAAATCCCAATCCCTTCATACCACACACTCCAGAGACCTCTACCTCATTAACACAATCAACAGAACATGCTGGATGGAGAGGTTCATAACCCATTGACTGCCCATGCTATGGAATAGACTTCCCATACATGTCAAACATAGCACCTCACTGGCCTTCTTCAAGAGAAATCTTGATGAGTGGATGGGAAATAGAACATTCACCCCAGGGATTACTCTAGTGGCTCTACTTGACAGAGGCACTGGGGACTAAGGTCGGGTGACACAATGCCAGGGTAATCCTATGGGCTAGCCTTGTAAAGGCTCCAGGGCCATTAGCCTAGTACACACCTATGAACCTATGAATAGAGCAGCTGGTATTTAGCCCGCGGGTTCTGCATGCATCAAGTTTAACTTGCCAAGACAGTTCATGTTTTTCTAAAAGGGCATTTTTATTATCCCTTTAAATATGTAATTGTTTAATTGATTGATTATGTTATTATTGATTATCTTGTAGTATATAAAGGAATGTATTTTTACTATGAATCATGTGCTCGTTGAAGGCTGTAGTGGCCAAGGCGCTAAGACATGTATTTTAAATAATAAATATTTTCAACGTGGAATTGCTGTTGTTTTTCGGCATTTTTATTATTATCCCCTAAAGGCTCAGTAAAAACTTAGTCCAAATCCCATAACGTAAAACTACTGTGGTTTTGGTAATTAATTTAGGTGCTTAGCCACTGGGTTTCTGAGGATTTTTAATTTAATTTTGAACAAGTGTTGTGCAGTGCATCTCTTTAATTTATTAACAGTCTTTCACACAAGAAAGACATTGCAAGTCCAGCACTGTGCCAGGTAAACCCAGTTCTCACTCATGATGTTCTTTGGGACTGTGTTCCTGTAGAGCTTTCTTCTTCTGGGGTACTGGACATGATTAGAGCCACTCGAGATCCCTAATGCTTTTAGACCTCTTGAAGTTGAAGCTGGAGCCTATAATAATAATGTCCCTGAGAGGTCTGTTGTCCTCTGTTATGATCCTGTTATTGATGGTGGCATCCCTGATTTGTTGGCAGTCTTGGGTGTATGTGCAGGTCATATTTCTTTTTCTATCCTCTTTGGTGGGGTGCAGAATGTAGCCCGTGAAGCCTCTGTCTAGCCTACCCCCTAGGTCTTGTAAATATGAGTCACTCTTCTGTTTAAATGCTGGGATGGACTGTAGACTGTCAGAGAGCATCCTCCTTGAGTACACTCTAGCTAGAAAATCATTTTGCAGGTTAATAATGTTGGTAAAAGTTTCAGATTCTTTCAAAACTCTGTCTAATCTCAGGCTTTGTGCCTTAACCATATTACATTTGGTAATGTGGCAATGCATGCTGACAAAGTGCAACAGTGTGTTCACCCTGGTTGATTTCCTGTAGAGATCAAAGTAAAGTGTGCTGGTACTGGGGTCTTTTCTGATGGCAAGATTTAAAAAAGTAACAGAAGTGGGGCTGTGGTGGGTAGTGAACCTCAAAAATGAGGCTGACCTGCTGATGTAGTAAACAAAAAAAAGCTAGTGTTACTTGCTTACACCACCTTCCCATAAGATGAAGATATCATCAGTAAAATGATAATCGCATTATATGGTCTTGGAATTCGGAGTGGTGGGTGGTCTCCACCTCCGACGTACCCATGGCTATGTTATCCAAATTTGGTGTTGTGGTGACACCCATTACTATACTGGTGTCCTTGTAAATATAGTCATTGAGAGCCCAATCTTTTTCATAACTTCCACAACTTTTCTTGGATACAGAAATAATAAGGAAGTATTATGTATAATGCTTCCACATCTATGGTGGTTGGGTTCATGTTAATTTTTCAGAAAAACCAAGGTGTGCAATTCAGCCTCCGCTGAAAAATGGCTACTAGCTCAGTCGGACAAACCCGGTCAACAAATGTAAAATAAATAAAATAAATAATAAAATACTTGTTCTTTTCTTGCAATAGTTTATGCTGAACTTCTAGGTAAATGGAAACAGGCTCAGTAACAGGTCCCCGCTTACCACTACTAATCTATATGAGGGTTCTAGCTGATTTTTAAGTGACTTTGGACTACCAAAAATGGAGGTACCTTAGGGTGGGAGACTGTGACAAATTCAAATAAACTGTGTCTCAGAATCCCGTTTTCATCTGTGGTAGATCTCACCATATGCAGAGTGCATCCTCTCAAGGTCATTCTGGCTATAATAAGAGCTACCATCCAGCATTGAATGCATCTTTTCTTTGTAGATCTCTGTCACAAGAACCCTCCCAATTGGCTTTCTAGCTATATCCCTGCTGACTGAGAGCTTTAAGGGCCAGAATTTCCTGTCTGAACATATTATAAAACTTTTTCCGAGAAGGATTCCTTAAAATCTTTCTCTAATGTCTGATTGACATTTACTTTCAAAGGCAGCCAATGTGGAATGCATAGAGTGACCAAAGATGCTATTTTTTCCAGTTTTCTTTTCTCTAGGTCTAGCTCAGTTCTCAATAACACTGACTTCTTTAGCGTGATAAAAGACTTTCAGGTTAATCTTCCAAAACCTTAGTCAATGAAGTGTGCTACAAGTAAGCCAAAACCTAAAATATAAAATAGACCACTATAAATTATTAATATTAAAAGTAAAGCCTTTAAGCAAAATGATGTGATGACATACCAGTGACTGTCTGATCTAGATAGATCACTTACTAATGCAATGCTAAAGTAAACAATAAAAATTTAATTTGAATACTGAGGTGTTTACAAATCATATGAGGTAATTCTACTACTGTCAGGAGTCCAGCCAGTTACTCATATCATGTATTGACAGAAAGATGGTTACAGTGACTTAGTTCATAGGTTTGTACTAGGCTAATTGCCTTTGTGGGTCATTTTACGTCTAGCCAATTACCCCATGTAAGAATCAAATCCTACACCTTATGTCTGTAAGGTAAACACGTTAACCGTTATGCCAACCTCACATCAATTAAATACTCTATCCATAACAAGAAGCCAATATTAGGATGATCAAGAAGATGAAAAGGCAAAAAATATTTCTAACAGGAAAAAAATAAAACAAAATGGCTGAATTACTCAAGTTAATTTATGTAATATTTTAATTCTGTAATCCACAATACCTTTCAAATGATTTATAGCCTATCATGTTCACATCACAGGGATGTCAGGGTTTATAGACTGTTATGCAATTTGAAAACAAATTGCTATGTTTCATATTACTGTTTTCCATTTAAACTGTTGCAATCATGTTAACAATAACAAAATCAGCCTGCTTTATTTTTTTTACTATTGTGATCATATACCCTGTCAATCATAATAACAATATAAATTGCTGATTATATTAACAACAATAACAACATAAATTGTTGATTATATTAACAACAATAACAACATACTCTGCATACTCTTAGTAAAACTGTTTAAGTGCTAAATGCCAAATGTTGCACTTACACTAAAATTAAACCAGAAATGCAAAACAAAGATCACCCTGATTATACTACTGTAAACTTCAGGCTCTGTTTACCATTCAAACACACCTACAAGAAACATTTCGTAACTTTAAATTGCAGTTTTGTCCTTCCGTAACTTGAGTGCATGTTGAGACTTGACTCACTGTCTGTACACTGTAGCGTGCTACATTCTGGATGATGAATTATTTTATAAACTAAAATAATAATGCTATATGTCACACAAACTGCCAAACAACACTGCACAGATTCCTAGTACTATATTAAAATAGGAATAACAATGCTGTTTGTGTTTAAAATAAAATAGTTACTTTGCCACACGAGAAAAAGAATGTCTGCTGTGATTACCAGAGTAAAATTATATAGAAAACATAAATAAAACAAACCTTTGGAAATGGGTGTATCCTCTTTATCATATGCAATACCAAATTATACTGTTTTGATGCAAAAGTATGTTATTTTTGCATTTAATTTTGTTGATAAGGACAGTTCCGAAAAAATTTTCTTGAACACAAAAACCTGCCACGACATCATAAAAAACTGCACCCATAGTACCTTGCTACCTATATAAGTGTATAAGCTACAGTATTTACATTACTCTTGCAGCAGCAGTACATCCTAGTAAGACAAGTTATGAGCTATGCTCACAGGTGGAGCATCCTGCATTGAAAATTAACATTTAGGATCACTTATTAGTGAAACCCTAATGTAAGTATCTGCTCTTATGTTACCTTTCATTACCCAGAATCCATTGGTGTTTATGTAAATTAATGCCAAATCTATACCAATGTCATTTGTGTGGGTGTGGTCATAAAGAAAATCTCAGTAGGCAGTAAAACCAAGAAATCGGAAATATGCCATAATCTTCATTTTTTTCCAACCACATACAGTTCTAACATCAACAGCAGAACCAAAATGAAAGTAACTTTGTTTTAAAACAAACATACATGTGGAGAGCAATAAGACATTTTAACTGGTGTACTTTTCAGAAAGTGAAAAACAAACACAAGAAGAATTAATACCATTCAAGTCATGAGCTGGAATACACATTTAAATCACTTCTGTTCAACAGTGAAATAATTCATCTGTTAGGATCACAACATAAGAGATTGTACAAATTCTGGTTATTCCCTTGTGTACAAAGGGTGAAATTTAGGCTGGGATTCATTGACAGTACATTTCAAGGCCCAGTGCGTAAGTAGCAGCCATGTACAATGTTATGGCAATTTGAAGAGACAGTGAGGCTGCACAATAGTTAAAAAACATGGTAAGATTTAGTTTTTGTGTCTTTTGTGTTTTTGACTCAGTGTTATCAGTCTTCAATTTTTGGGAAATGGAAAGTCAAACATATGTACTTTGATCACACATAAGTAAACCATTTCTATTCCCTGAACTGCTAGGTGGTATGCAATGCCAAGGCATTATAAGTAATATGTCCATCCGCCACCCACGCAGTGCACATCATTCGCACATTCAGAATGCATCCAACCTATACCAATGGTTCCTGTGAGGGGATGTCCCACAGAGTCACTTCCTAGTAGGTGCAGAGACATGCTAGATAGATAGGTCAATACACACAGATACCACATAATCAGGGAGCAGGCCACAAGTAATATGTTCTGTGCTCTGTGTTGCAGAGAGTGCCAGATATGTTCTAGAGCCCAGACTGATGACCCCAATATGCAACACCCAGAACATAAAGAAAGTAGCCTATAACACTGCCTATCCACAAACACAAAACGCAGTGCAGTATGTATCTGAACTACTGAAGAGACCTTTGCAATGTCTAGAGACTTTAGGAGAGGCACTGGAATACATTCCAAAACTATGCAAAAAGATCTCTGTTGTGTGTGCAACACTCCATAACATAGTAGCGTATAAACAAATGGAACAGGAGGTGGAATTCATGGCAGGGCATTCCATACCAGTCACAACAGCAGCATAGTACTGAAGCTATGGTGGGGTGAAGACGAGAGCTGCCCAGGTGCAAGCTGTTAGAGGAAGTGATATGCACCACAGATGAGTTGCCAATCTGGTTCAAGTGCCGTTCGAGCAGCCATTTAGGCAACTGAGGTCATATGAGCCACTCCCTCTTGGCTTGTGAGTAACATTAATAATTCCACGGTTTCACTGATCCTCTTCAGTGTAGGTAGTGCACTTCCTGTGGTGGACTTGTCCATGATAATGTCCAGTGCCTTTTCCTTTGCAGGAGGTATCACATCAGTAATTCTTTGTCACACCTGTCATAGAAATTTATTATGGTCATCAACGGCATTCACATCCTGTATCAAGCTTGCCTGTATCACCTTTGCCAAAAAGGTACATGCCATGTGTGTGGCGGGCCTGCAGAAGCACTTTCTTTTCCTGGCTTATCAGCTTTTTCTAAAGTGTTGCCTTCTATGGATGCCCATACCCATACCTGTACAACACTGAGGAAAAACAAATTCTGTCAGGGAGTGCATATGCTGTATTGTGGGAGGTATATAACTATTGCCAGAGCCCCCCTCCTTTTAAACACCTGGTTATCAGCTGCAGTTAGTGCTACATACAGCATTATTTCCATATATGTACTGTAGCCATGAGTTACCAACTGCCATTAGTGACATGCATAGGCTCCTCCCTCTATTTTGCATAATGTAGTCATGGGTTACCACCATCCATTACTGCATTACACAAGCTCCCACCATTCACATATGTAGCCATGGATTCCCAGCTGCCATTAATGTAATGCCTGGGTTATCTGCTTTACTTACATAATGCAGCCATCAACCATTAGTGTTATGCACAGCCCCTGCCCTCATTTATATAATGTAGCCATGGGTTACCAGCTGCCATTAATGCTATGTCTGGGCTGCTCCCTCTATTTCACATATTGTAGGCATGGTTACCTGCTTCCATTAATGTTTTCCACAGCCCCCACCTCAATTTACAGAATGAAGCCATGGGTTACCAGCTACCATTAATGTTATTCACAAGTTTCCCACTCTATTTACATAATTCAGCCATGGATTAGCAGCTGCCATTAATGCTACATACAGGCTCCTCCATCTATTTTAAATAATGTAGTCATGGTTACCAGCTGCCATTAATGGTATTCACAGGTTTCTACTTGCATAATGTAGCCATGGGTTAGCACCTGTCATTAATTCTATGCACAAGCTTCTCACTCTATTTTACATAATGTAGCTATGGTTTAGCACCTGCCATTAATACTATGCCCAGGTTCCCCAGCCACTGTTTACATAATGCAACCATGGTTCCTGTTAGGCCATTACAGCAGCTCACTGCACAAAGTAGATGTAGGACATGACATGCCTGGAATAGTGAGTGATCACTCATTCTAGACAGCAATTCTGATCAGTGAGATGAAGTGGTACTGCCTGACCTACTTAAACTCTGGGTAGCAGAGAGCCAGGACAGAGTGAGAGAGAGACAGAGACAGAGACTAAAATGTACTAGAAGCATTTTTGGGAAAAGGAGAGTTTAGTGTAGTTGTCTTTTACTATCCCAAGTGTTGTACGTGGATACTTAAGAGAGGATACGTTGTTATTTCAGCTGTAGGAGAGAAGCAGCTGAGCATGGTTAGTTGTTAAATAAGGTCGGAATGCCTCTCCACCAGTACACTGTGAATCTGTACCAGTCAAGTTTGTAACTGTGATTGTATTTGTAGCACACCTGTATGATCAATGTTCCCTTTATATCAACTTTCCACATACCCAGTTGTTGAAAAGGGGAATGCGAGCCCATGGTCACCTCAATCTGTGCTGGTGGCTGCTTCTGCTGGTGAGACACCACACACAAAGACTTCTCAGATCTACAAATCAAAACCTAATAGAAGTCTACAGACCCCTTCACCCCCCCCCCCAGGACAAACCCTCCTGTCCTTTTCCCTAGCACGCCTATGGAACTCCCTCCCTTCTTCCATTCATACCATCAGTAGCCTCCCTACCTTTAAAAAAATCACTCCACTCCCACCTAACATGCACATGGGAATGCTCCTGCTCCCACCCCACATAATCATTCTCCACTTCCAACAGTCTTCCATCTCATAAATTCATTTTTGAAGCTAGTAATCAACTTCTTAATTGTACCTAGCAAACTGAAAGCCTTCTGCATCTATCTACTTACTTCCTAATCCTACTTGAACAATGTTCTCCTTAAAAAAAAAAAAATGTATTTTTGATTGTAACCTCAGTATTTTTGTTCTGTCTTGTAATCAGAAATTGTATGTAATGTAAATTTCTGTAATCTTTGTGCAACCTGTGTTGGAGCTTTTTTCCCCAGGACTCCATTGAAAACGGGTTCTTTTGGCCCAATGGACTATCCTGGTTAACCAACTGCAAATAAATAAATAAATAAATAAAAGATACCGGCGGTTAACATGGCTGCTTTTCAGCAGGGTTGTGATATTTCCCCAACTGCATATGATCTGGAAGTAGCTACTGGTGTGTCTGCTTCTGACTGTGGACTAGAGGAGTCCTTAATGGTCTGCCAATATCAGTTCGGGTAGTTGTTGGCTGCCAAGGGGCATCATTAGCTGAATACCTCCCTCAGTAATGTTTAGTGCCTTCTGTTGAAGTTGATAGAGCTGGGTGAATGACAGGCAGCATGCATCAGACCACCATGTCATCAACCAGCTCACAGCATCAGCCACCCAAGTGAATGATACCCAAGTTTGCTGCCTTCTAAACTGGCCATGCATTTAACAATGTCAGGCCCCTACTCTATCCCCATCCTGTTGTTTTCCTCACACTCATTTATCAATCCCTATTCCTTGGTCATTGTCCAACAATCCTTATGACCATTTGTCTGCCCTTTGAATGATTATGCCCATTCACTGCCCTCCTTCTTGTGTATATACCATCCCTGCCTGTCTTTTCTTGTGTTCTACGGTTGTCTGCCTTACTAGCCACATTTTCTCTCTGTATTCTAGCACAGGCATCCCTCACTGCCTTCCCTACTTACCCTTCTTTTGTATCACTTGCAAAAAAATCTTCTCCTGAAAAAAAAAAAACCTCTTACTTCCTGTCAGCTCTCATGCATTATGTTACAATGTTACAATGTATATTACAATGTTACAATGTATATTACAATGTTACAATGTATATTTCCCTTTGCTTGCTACTCTTCCCATTTTTATCTACCCCACTACCCATTTCCTACTCACTTATATGATGAACAGGGTTGCCACTTTGCTATCTATGTACATGAACACAAATGTGTGAATGTGTTTAATGGACACTATGCTGCATTTTTTTTTTGCTGAATGGCAGTGACATGCATCTTTGTTGTCCTTTCTGTCACATTAACCACATGCACTGCTGTAGCCTTACTCCTGCCACAGATCAGGTTCACCCTGTTTCATAAGTTCATAGGTCAGCACTAGACTAGCTGTGCTTCCAGGACATTTTAAACATAGACAATTTCCTTTACAAAGGTGAGAATCAAACCTTGTACCTTGTGCCTCTTAGATAAACACCTTAACCATTACTCCAAAACCCAACCCTCTTTATGCAAAACAAAAACCCCACTTGTTTATCACATTATTGCTATACCTGTCATTTCTTACTCACACCTTTGGAATGCAGGAAATAATTCATGTCTGATTAGCTGTGCAGATTTTCCAGCAAAGGCCTCCTTGAAATTTGATGCTGCATACATGTGCAACACTTGTCTATGAATCCCAGGTTTAGCGATTTCTTGCACTTCTGTACAAAACAGGTATTTAAGTCACATCTATCATGATAAGATGGTCTCATATAGCCCATTCAAATCTGACTGTTATATGGGGTTGCATTTAACAAATTTATTTTCTGTATCATAGAAATAACTTGTTTTTCTTATTTTTTATATTAATACCACTCTTTTTGTCTATCCCAAAGATTTAATAAACTTCGTACAGGCACCTTGTAGAGCCTACATGGAATGTATCAATGTACATGGCCATGGTCCCTGCTCTGCTGCATGCCAGGCACATTACTGATGGTGTGCTGCTGAGGTAGAGCCAAGGAACATGGATATTGAATCAGTGTTATCTTTTTATTTTTTTTTTAAACTCGTGTTTGTGTGGCGTGTTGCGGAGAGTAGCAATCCCAACCTGTGCTCACATGTAGACAGCTGACACCTGCCAGACATCTAAAAAATAGACACCAGGTGTAATTAATAACCATAATGAAATTTTATGTGTTTTATTTTTTTTATTTGGCGTTTGCATGGCGCAGAGTGCGGCTAAGCCAAGCGGCCCTCATCCATACTTAGCCAACACCTGCCAGACATCTAAAAATAGAAATTGGATGCAATTAATTATTTATTGGTGGGTTTAAGCATGTTTTAGTGGCACAGCAAGGTGCTCAGCGCTGCTAACAGGTAGCTCATTGGTATATTTGAAGGTATACAGAATTTCTTAATATCCACATAGCTAAATGGATAGAGTTATGAATGTATTTGTAGTAGGTCCAGGGTTCAAATACATGGAAGTTAGAACTTGTCTGTATTTTTGTTGCACATGTTAAGGACATATTTTAAAATATGGCTTTGCTGTGCTCAGTGCAACTGTGCTCAAACCTGCTAAGTGCTGCATAAACATGCTAATGGTTGTCAATGTTTGCGCGGTCCTCAGCTTCTCTAAAACCACAATTGTGCGTGTTTGCACGCCACTCAGTTCTGCTTGGTTGGTTTGCGTGCTGCTAAGCAATGGGCACTTTTTTGAATGTTGCTCAATGACATGCAAGGGTGGGAAAACAGCCTATATTAAGCACATTAGGCAGGAATTCTGCAGAATCCATTGGAGTTCACTCATCTGTCGATATGGCTGGTGGTGTTGGAGAAAGTGTATGCTTTCAGTCACAGCGGTGGGGAATTCAGGAGTCTAGGTCATGGTTGGACACCTTGTCAAAAACCATGAAGATAGGCTGCTGCAGGGAGGTTTCCAGGGCTCTGAGTGTAAGGTGGAAGCCTGGTACTGGATGACCAGAGAAATCACCAGTGTTACTGGTATTCCCTGCACAGGTGAGCATTGTCATCACCACCATGATGACCTGAAAAGGTGAAAGAGGGGAACCTTAAACACCTGGGTTCAAGAAGCGAAGGTATGGAATGTCCCACAAATACATAAGTAATTTTTCCTCTGTTTTACTGATATGTAATCTGAATGTTTGTAAAACCAGTATGTATAATGGTGTGCTTTTCTCCCAACAGCTGCAGCTGAGAGGGGTCACAATGTTGAGTCTCATGCTGGGTGCCTGGCCAGGTTGCACTGTGAGCGTGGTGAGTATGGATGTTTTATGCCAAATGTAGTGCAATAAGCAAGAAAGAGTAAAGCATTAACTGCAAAGAAGTATATACAATAAAGCCTGCAGTGCAATAAATGTAGAATTAGAGCTGTAGTGCAATAAATGAATAATGACAGCTGTATTTCAATAAAAGTAAGAAACAATACCAAAAACAGCAAGGAAAATTGTGTACATCAGAAATGTCTTGTCATAGCCATTGCATTAGAACTGCATGCATTCAGACTGTGTAATGTTGCTGCAGTCAAGTATAACAGTGTATTAGCTGTAGAATGCAAATCTAATGCTTTTAAACTGCACTGTTTAACTCATAGTACTGTTCAAGGCTTTCTCTAGGCCATTACTGATCACATAATGCTCTGTCTTCCACAGACTTCAGGTAATAAAGGTATATGGGTGAGGAAGCCCACTCCACGGCCAGATATTGTGTGTGTGGACTTCACAGATATTGCAAACCAATAACAGTAATAAGTGTTCACTTGTATTGTTGAAAGTGAAATAAAGCTGTAGTAATATATGCAGTATGGTTGTATACCATGCATGTGTGTTCTATTGTTACTGCAGTCTAGTAAAACACTGTAACAGTACTAGAATTCTAGAGGAAAGTCCTGTAATTAGTATTCCACAATTCACAGTATGTTTTCAGGTGGTGTCCAGGCAAGTATCAGTCACCCTGTAATTAGCAGTGCCTTATTAGCTCAGGCTGTTAAATTCCTTGTACACTGTACATTTTGCCACACACAGTCCTGAGTTTGAATCCAGTGGTATGTAGCACTACATTTTCAGTATCAGTCACTTAATGCTCACAATTTCTCGGTCCACAAGAACACAAAAATGTGATGGGTGAGTTAGCCCATATTGTGTGCAGATGTTGTGTTTAGATCTCATAGAATGTTGCACTCAGTAGCAAGAATGTGTGCATCAGCATTGTTGGTTCAGAAATAAAACTGTGTATTCCCAGTATAGCTGTATCTCTTGCTTGTCCATACTAACCTGCTGCAGTCAATTATTAAAGTATTTGCAGATGTCCCCTGCAGTCACAAGTAGTGGGTTCTATACCCATGCTTGCCAACTAAGCCATGACGGCTGTCTAGTTTAATTACTGTCCACAAACATGCTTCTCAAGTGTCACGATTTCACATAATGTAATTAGAACTCACTAATCCATTTTTCACATGTTTAGCAGATAAATTATTACCTGGAATGCAATGTATTACCAAATCCATTTACGGAACACCCTGGACTTATAAGTCCCCATTATATGAAACATTCTGAGTAGTTCTGTACCTGCATTTGTTAGTGCTTGGCCCATATTGTCCCATGCTATCAGCCTGAGAGGTATGTATGTGCTAAAACAGCTACAGGAGAATTGTGGTCATTGTAATCACAACTGTTAGTACACACCCATAGAAGTATGTATGACCAGTGTTGTCAGGGACATCATCTACAATGTCACTAATGGGATGTTTTTTCTTTGTCTCCCCATCACTTATCTTCATTTACTCATTATTGTAATGTATTATTATGATCTAATATTAACGTAATTTGTTAAAAAGTATACATTAATTTCTGCAAAGGTACATTTCCGAATGGCCGTTTGCACATAATGTTTAGCCGAATTTGTTCACGCTGACATCCCGAAATGTCATAAGAATATCAAACTTCGACATTCCCGATTGCTCCACCACCAAAACGAGTGCTACCATGGTGCAAGGTTTTGTAATTCGGAGATTTGGTTTTCACAGTTTTTGAATTTTGCGGTTCGCAGTTCGCGGAAGCAGCATCACAGATATGGCCGCCAAACTTTTGAAGGTAAATCTGTTAAACTAACTATATTTTGGAAAATGTAGTTGATTATTTTTTGTTTATTATGATTTAATATTAACATATTTTGTTAAACTGTTTTGCTGGCCTTATGGTTTACTTCACACTACCATGGGTTACCATACTGACTGTTATGTTGCATAATTTTGTGTTACACATAATCTATGTTAATATGTACTTGGATTAATAAATGCAATGTTCCATTCTGTTACTACTAACAATGGTTTGGTTTTTACTGACCATAACTTATTGTTTTACTTCATTTACCACAGTAGGTAGGCTGGTTCCAGCTGATCCCTCTACCTTGCCACAACTTGCTGTGGCAATGGGTCCTAGCACTTCTGGGACCCAGACCAGTGCTGCTCCCTCTGCTGCCTCTGCACTACCTGCTGTGTTGGATAGTACTGCCCCAGAGGATGGGGTCCAGTCCTCTGCCCTGGGAGGGGTGGTAGAGGGAGACTAGACACCCAGGATGACCTATCAGTCCTGGTGCACAGGATATTCCACTGTGGCTATGACCAACACTTATGCTTGAGGGCATACTGGCCAACCTGGTGGGGCAGTATTGCCCTGTTGCCTAGCCTCCAGCACAGCCACCCTCAGGGCAGTGAAGAAGCAGTTCTGACAGTGCCATGGGTGGGGACATGAGTCACACTGCTGACATCTGGAGGCACATGGGACTCAGATTCAACAACACCCTTCTTAACCAAGGTGTTCACCCCCCTCAAGTGTCACACACTGCTCCTGTCTGCTGTCTTGTCTGTTTGCAAATGCATCTTCACCTACCCAACTTACCTCCCTCACACATACCTATATCCCTACTCCAGCATTTCACTTCCACCTTAAAACAAAAAAAAAATGGGCACCTGTCCCCTCCCCAAAAAAAATTTGTCTCATACATAGCACGCCATTTCGCAGATGTGTCCACTGGACACATGTAATTCGGTCCAATTGGCTTGACAACGTGGCTATGTTGTCCTCACCCCTCTTTCTGCGGTTTGAGAATCCAAATTCATCTACAAATCTGTCAAAGTGGACAGTTGTTGCTGTACAAGAAATGGATAGCTATGTTTCTTTCCTACACCCTTCCCACACATCCCTCCCTGCCTTTCAATATGTTTTTCCCTCTGCTTGCCCCCATTTCACCACTTTCTTATCTCTCCTTTTTTATTTTGTTTATATTTTTTTAGCACAGAGCTGAGTGGCACTCCATGTCTCTCAGCTATGCTAAGCTCAGCTAAACACATCTATAATGAGTATTAGTGTTTCTAACATTGTAAGTCACATGTACAAAATAAACATTTCCGCCATGTCTTGAACCTGAGCCCATCACACCTGCAGCACTCTGCATTAACCAGCCACACCATGGAACTCTGAATTAAAACAGGTGGCTTGAACAAAACATAGTTATTGCCAGTTACAGTCATTAAGCATGTTTCAGCAGAGCTCCGTGCCGCTCCTCACCATGCAAATTGGTATAAAAAGTAACTGGAAAAATGGGAGTCTACCTTGGATTCTGGTGCGATAGTAACCACTAGATAGCCAAATGCATGATAATGGATGTACCTGAGACCTGTGATAGCAGGGAAATGTGCTCTTTTATCAGCAACATGTAGAAAGTCACCTGCTAAGGCATTCATGAGAAAATACATATTCAACTGGGACTCAAGTGCAGAAATACATTCATATAAAGCCATGCACATACTGATGGATGTAGAAAATGTTTGTCACAGCCTGTGTATGTACACATATATCTTGCAAATACACCTGCTGCAGCAGTGACTCAGTAGCTCAATCTGTTAAATTCCTTGCATACAGTACATTTTGCTACACACAGTCCTCGGTTCAAATCCATTGTTGTGATACATTGCAATTACATTATTGTGAAGGCAGCAATTAATGGATCACTAATACACTCTTTATCCACACAAAGCTTTGCAAATTAAATAACTGCTTTTCAGTACATGAAGTCTCTGGCCTGCAGGTAGGGACACACCTCACATGTCCATATAGCAGTACTATATGTTGCCTAGTAATCTGTTATTGACACAGTTGCCCTAACATACATACCATAAACACAATCCTTAATTGGAGTGCAAAGAGTATCTTCACCCTGGCACTGCCTCTACAACAAGGCTGACACAGATGCACCTATAACTTGTTGTCCTCCAAAGTGTTCACACCTTCTGCCCATGTCTATTACCTGCAGCAGCAGCTGCAGCCTGTGGTACACACAGCTCTATGTAAAGGTGTTTGCTGCAGGCCTACCCTCTGCAACAATGTAGTCTCCTCACCCCAGTAGTGTCCATTTCAGCATCTAAGAAAGGAGCCCAGGTCTACATGAAGGCCTTATATATTGCACAGTGGCTGCATGTCATTGGCTAATGATAGTACAATTCACTTGTGTTGGCTGCAATTAGCATTTCAAAACCACAGATTGGTTTTGAGATAGTTACCTGCTGATGGGGAGTATGTTTAAAAGGCAGGCAGCAGGCTATGGGGAACCATTCTGTATGAGACCTTGCTCATACAGAGCATGCCTTTGCGAAACATTACTAGTAGCACATTTCAACAGAGGAGTACTGCACTCCACCAGGTATGTAACTGTTTTTTGTGTATAACGGGATGCAGATAGGATGGTACAGGTATGGGGAATAGGGATTACAACAGTAAGCCTGTCTTACACCTGTGGTAATGACATGTCATTGATACCCTGCTGTGTTACACCTACAGGGAATGTACAATACTCCAAGGATGCATCGTCTTTTGTCATTGTGGCACAGTGATGTTGTTGGACTGTCCCCTCATAGTGGTTGTAATAGCACACTGCTATTTGTCTGGCACTAGTCTTATGACATATTATTGGGTGGTTGGCCTTAGGTGATACACCAACATAGCAATGGTAAGTTGGGATATCAAAGACAGTTTTTGTGCCTCCCCAGCCTATAGACTGGAGTGTTGGGTGCACACAGGGAAATACCTAACTATTGATACTATCTCAGTTGGATCCATACATGTTGTATGTTGTCACACTGTGGGGTATGACATGTGTGAGCAAGCAGTGGATAGTGCCAGCCATTTTGCCTTTGCTGTATCTGTACATAGTGGATGTCCATGTAACTGATCCTGTAATATGTTCCCTTTGTGTTGTCTCAGGAATAATGTACCACAGAAGACACCCACCTTTCTCGGATGCAGAGAATGAGAAAATCTTGCAAGGACTAAGGCAGGATCATGACATCCTGCTATCCAGGGGGAGACATAATACGGAACAGTGGGCTGCATTGTGGTTAGACCTTGTCCATGATGTTAATGTCATGAGCCAGTAGGGCAGGACATATGAGCAGGTCTGACACCAGACAACCAATATAATTAATACTGCATGTCGACGGGCAACAGGTTATAGTCCGGGATTGTGCTGTCACTGGTGGAGACCCTGCAGGGGAACAACAACCCTCGGCCACTGAGGAATTCTTGGTGTACCTAGGCACATGTGACAGTGCCCAGGCATCCATCACACCGTACATCGTGGAGGTGAGTGACACAGTTTCCACAGCTGAGGAGCGTGCAGGTAAGCTTATTGTGATCAGCACTGTAGTACTGTAGCAGGCTGCAGTTACTTTTATGTGGGTGTCAGGTTGTTGTTCTTTGGGGGGGTGCAACCTCAGTTGTACACTCATACTCAGATTGTGACCAGTACAACATGTAACACAGTAGCTACTGGAAATGTGAGATTTATGGATGTATTACCTTGTTGTGCTGCAACATGCAGTGGTACTGACATCACCCCATCCTCAATTTCTCACAGGTCTGTCAGGTATTGCCCAAGGCCATGGTCCTGCCCCTGGTAAATATGACAGTTTATTTGTTAAGGAACAATTATACTCTAGTACGGTTAAGAGTCAGAATAATACCCTATGTGCATGTAATTATGTGTGTAAACAGCATAGGATGTTTTTAAATGCTAATCTGGAAGAGATATCTAAGGTTTCAAAAAGGGGTTGTAACAGGAGTGCAGTTCAACAAACAGATACACTTTGGCAGTTACAGGTAAGATCAGATAAGGCTCCTGGTTTAAATGAAGCAAAGAATCTAAAATGCCTTTTAAAATACAACAGATTGAAGGCAAATACATTAGGCAGTGAGATGTGTATTTCCATATAATTGTGAAAAGAATTGTACTGGGTTTTATGTGCTGTTTTTTCAATTATAGTGTCATACTGAGTAAGTAAAAGGTAAATATTACTGGCCATGTTTGACGTGATTTATGTCATGTGATGGATATAAAGATCCTGAGTTGAATATGAATTGTGTTCTTGGGTAGTGCTTTGTGGATGAAGGTGGAGAAGGAAGTTGATTGACCACTAATCCAGTTGTGGGTCTTCGTTGTTATGAGTCTTGTATGCTTTTCATACACAATAGTGCAGGTATTAATATACTGCTTATTTCATTCTTATTGCAGGTGACTGGGAGGGGGGTTGGGGTCTGTCCCTACACAACCTGATGTTAGTGTCTCCATGGACACTGATGATGATGGTGTCCACAGTGAGAAACAGGTGGGGGTGTCGGGGCTGAATCTGTCCCAGAGGTAAACATCACTCTTTTGCTCCCATGCCCCCATTGTCACCACACACACAGTCTGTATACCCCATCCCTGGAGGCCACAGATATTGGACAGTCAGAGGGTGCAGACATTGAACAGGAAAGTGTGTCAACTATGGTTCCAGTGAGTGAAGACACTGGCCATAGCCAGAGAGTTGGTAAGGTCCCACACATGTGGATTGACAGGGGTGCTTGTAGGAGACCTGCTGTCCATCCACCATGTGTTGCACATGTCACATCATGGGTCACCTGGCACATGTTTCAGGCCATCATGGAGGCACAGGCACATTCTGAATGGAACACCAAGTGTATGCTTAGGGTTATGGATGCAGCACACTCTGAAATCCATGACAGCCTCCACCGCATTGGGGACACCATGGATTGGTTCATTGATGCAATGGACAGACAGTGGGCTGAGACAGTGTCTGTCTTGGACAGCACATTGTCTCTGCTGGAATGTTTGGTTGAAGTTGAGTGGCAGACTCATAGACAGGTCAGCAATACCATCGTCTGAGAGTCCACATGGCCGTGCACACTCACGCTCCCATAGTGGCAGTACATCCAGCACTACAGAAGGGAGTGTGCTGCCCACACCATGACATGGCAGGCCATGGGCTCATGTTCTTGGGCTATCCCATGGGGGACACAGTCCTTGCAGACAGCAGTCACCGTCAGGTACTATCACCGCTTCTGACCTTGGGCATGGAGGTGCCAGTGCAACTCCTTGCAGAGCCAGTTCCTGTGTTCAGGGCCAGAGACAGTAAACTGTCAACTCTACCATGTAGGATCCAAAGCTGTCCAACATACACATGTATAGGGCTAGCACTGAGCTTGACTGTGTACATGCATATACTCACACACCACTGTCAAATGTAGGTCACCTACTGACACACACAGCACCTCTTCATGGTCCATCTTACATTCACCCCCCCGACTCACACACATGCTGTCTACCATTTGCGCCAGCCTAGGCCTCCTGCATCCCTACACAATACCCTCTGCAAGTGATGATACCTGTGCCACATACCATCATCCTTGACATCAATGCAAAGAAATGCAGCTATGCGTCTAATGTACAGGGTGACTATAATACTTAGCATATACTTGTGTAATGCAGTGTTAGTTCACCATGTCACTTGTAGTGGTTAACGAAAGATACTGTATGCTGGCATGTGTCACGTGTATGCCACATACATTTGTGTACCTTATATAGTCCTTATGTTGTATGTAATTGAATTGGATGTATAGTTACACAATGACAGGTGTGTCATAGGCCTGTTTATGTTTTTGTTACAGGAGT
The DNA here is from genome assembly GCF_019279795.1 of Protopterus annectens. Classification (NCBI taxonomy): domain Eukaryota; kingdom Metazoa; phylum Chordata; order Ceratodontiformes; family Protopteridae; genus Protopterus; species Protopterus annectens. Next base: position 405,598,553 of record NC_056740.1, on the reverse strand, counting down.
CTGTTGGGCTAACCTATGAATACACAATGGAAATAAAGCAGCACAGGATGACATGTCAGCACAGTGGACATATGTCATCAGCAAGGTACTGCACTATAACAGCATGGCTCCATAGGTTCATATGTGTATTACAGGTAACAAGGACAATGTTGGCATTCAGCTTACTCATGCATCCTTAATCTGTGAGAAGGTGTGCTACCCTTCATAAGTGCCACCAGGGTTTTGACGGAGATAGCACATCTACATATATCTTTTGTCCAGTACCAACAGTTGCCCAGCAACAGTTATACTTGTGTTCTGCATTACAATGTGTAATCTGCACATGATGTGTGTCACAGCAGACGTGTGCATCACATGCATGGGGGGCCTTTTTCATGTAGGGTGTATTGCCTGTGTCACATACCTGTCTCACCAGCATGTACTATGCATACCGCACCAATGTTGTTCGTGTGTAGCACAGGTTATACATGTGTTAGTCCTGTCATGGCTACACAGGAGGTACACAGTGGGAACTGACACCTCCCTGTATGGAGCCATACACATCCCCCTCCAAAGTTTTTTGGAGACAGACTACACATGTATGGTCCTGACATGGACTCCACAGGACATGTTCTCTACAATGTGTTTTGGTGTACATTGGAACCTGTGTGAGTGCTACAGTTGTACAATATGCCTGTGTAGTGACATGGCAAGGGTGCCATTTCACATAATGATAGGTGTGATGACTGCCACATTCAGTATACCAGTGCTGGTCTAATATGTACATCCCAAACCTGTCAGTATTGGTTATAGAACAGTGAATGCAACCATATCTTTCTAACTAGTGACAGTTAAAGGCAGCAGTACTCTCTGTGTTCAATTCATATGTCCCATGGTTCCATAACATGTTGTATAATGCTCTAACAGGCTCACACAAACACATAACTACATTGAGGCTAGCACCACTTCCAATCAGTGTGTACAGGACATCCCAAGTCACACATGTAGTGCAAGTTGGCTGTGTGTAGGTGTGCACACTTACCTATGTAATGCTACATACTACAGATCACAGTAGGTGTTGCACACAACACACCCTGTGTCTGCTAGTATTATCATTTTAGGACATATTATGATTGATGACATATGCAGACCTTGTTGTGGTCAGTCCTTTGTGGGCCCACATCACCAGCTACAAAATAAACACTCTAAAACCCTACATATGTCTAGGCTAACAAGGTTATGCCATACAGATTTTGCCATACAGATATACACACATGCACCAAGTAGGTTGGAATAAGATTAGAACCTCTGTCTATCTAGTCGTATACACTATAGATCACAGTACAATGCATGCACCACAGTTTACATCTGAAATTACACTATCAGCTGGTAGTCTTAAGGTGGATGACATCATCAGGCCTTGTAGAAGAGGGCATTGTGGAAGCTAGCAGCAAGTTACAGGGCCAAAAAGTGCATAACCGTTGTAGGTGGATAGCCCATGAGGGCATGCCCATTCATTTGCAGGAAGATACATGGCACACACACACACATACACACACACACACACACACACACACACACACACACACACACACACACACACACACACACACACACACACACACACATAGACACAGTCATGCACGGAGTGGGCTGGAGCAAGATTAGAACCCCTACCTATCTAGTCTTACACACTATAGATCACAGTATTTATTGCATGTGCCACAGCTACAGTCTGATACTACACTGCCAGCTGGTAGTCTTAAGATGGCTGACATCATCAGGCCTTGTAGAAGAAGGCACTTTGGAAGCCAGCGGTAAGTTACAGGGCCAAAAAGTGCACAACCATTGCAGGTGGATAGCTCATGAGGGCATGTTCATTCGTGTGCAGGAAGATATACACACACACACTGACACAAGCATGCACCAAGTGGGCTGAAGTGAGATTAGAACCCCTACCTATCTAGTCATACACTATAGATTACAGCACTTATCACATGTGCCACACATTAAGTCTGTCTTATGTATGATTGCAGGAATAGCACTTTTGTATTACACAAACTAGGACTGTGTTGACCAGCATCTTTGGCCTGCAGTGTGATATTGCTTCACACTGTTATCTGCATCTAGTATCCTAGCAGTGAGATACCTGTAATTATCCTAGTTATGTGTGTACAGTTACCAGTATGGCCATATGTGGCTGCTTGCAGTTACATAGGCATACCTTTTGCCCTGTCCATACATGCATTGACAACATTATACATTACAGAACATGTTCACCTGTGTCTGTCTAGGTGGCAACATCCAGCAGGCACAGGGATCTGTTGGAACGTGGAATTTGTAGTGTTGCACCCTTAGATTGGATCCTTTGAACAACAGTATGACTGTGTGATAGTGGAGATTTACTTACCACTATTAGGGTATGTAGGAAATACAGACATCCACACATATATTTCTGTATATAACAGGGATGTATATGCAGCTATAGATGCATGTGTGTATGATATGTGTATGTGTTATGTAGATATATGGGGTGTGTATGTACCATTTTAATACATATCGCTATATATATCTGTACATATCTATGTGACACTATATATCGATACAGATACTATGCATGTATGCATACACATGTATGCATAACAGGTAATTTTGCTGAAGGAGCAAAAATATTTCACTCATTTTAACTAAGTGTATGGGTGTGTCCAATGGGACTTTCAGTAGTTATAATGTGACTCCAGTCCACACCCACCTGTATTCCAGTCTGGGATTTTGTATGTTGCAGACATTAACATCCCCCTGTTTCTGCAGTACTGCACTTCACTCAAACTGTCCACAGCATTCACCAGCTGTATGTTGTACTGCAGAAACAGGGGTGGATGTTAACATCTGTAACATACAAAATCCTGGACTGGTAATGTTACACCACCAACAGACTGACAGTTTGCATACTCTCAACTGTCCTGATTTCCACAGATTGTCCAGAGTTTCCTTCGTATATTTGGTCTGTTCCTCATACATTTTTGGTCTTCTGGTGACTTATTGAATATTGATGTCACTACATTATACTAATTACAGACAAACATTTGTGTTTCTGATGTTATATTCTTCCAAACATATGTAATAATGCAACACCTTTCATTCAAGTGACTTTCTAGGTTTCTGGGGACAATATTTGAAATGTGCACCTATGTTTGACCTTTGTCCTCCCAATCTTACTGGCTTTGTCCAGATTTCTGGCACTAAGAGGTATGATTGTCTGTGAAAATACCAACATAGTATTACCCAACATGCAAAAGATGTGAGTAATTCCAGATTAGAACCATCAACACCATCACTCATTCTAGCTTCCCTAGTCCACTGAGCCACTCAGGTCACCAGATAGGGTGGAGTCATTCATCACACAATCCACAACATAAATATATACATTGTTATCCTGTGTGAGGAGAGACATACAGTGGTGTGAGTAGTATCTATGTTATAGCCCTGAGATTGCCTGGTCCACTGCTATACCATAGGAGATTTTCTGTTAAAGCAGTTGTATGGGTACACTGTTGTGCTGGGAGTGGGGAAACAATGGCATATGATCTGCTGGGATATACAGTAGTCCAAATATCATGTGAGCCCACTGTGTAACAACTCCCTTGACTGATGTAGTGAATATTCCAACCATGAGGCCTAGTGACTATTAAGGAACACATGCTATTGGACAATTATCCCACTATATTTCCTTGCATAAAAAAGCAGATCCATGCATATGATATATTATAGTAATCCTTATAATTAGTGTGTAGCTTAGAGACTTACCTTGGGAATGCAGCAGTTAACAGACCTGTAATCCAGAGCTAAGTCTGTGTGATGCAAGTAGTACAGAACCAATACATGGCTAGGTACAGGTTGTGTGGGTTGCGTGGCATCAACAAGTTTACTATATGTATGTGAGTAGAGTAAGTTGTTAGTCCCTAGTGCCCTAGGCTGTCAGTGAATGTGCTATGCGTTGTCTTTTAGCCAATGCCAGGATGTACTGAGAACACCTACATCTTCCTACAGGAACATCATCAGGGGACTCCTCCTTCTCCAAGCCCTCTTGTGAGTGTGGCTGTGGTGACCTATACACTGGTGGGGGGCTGTGTATCCCTTCCCTTTGCTGATCCTGCTGCAGCTGTTTCCACAGGATCATATTGTATAGTATGGCACATACTGTGAACAAATGTGCACATATGGCTGGAGAATACTGCAGGGCTCCACCAGATATATTGAGGCACTGGAACCGTGACTTCAACAGCCCAAACACATGCTCTATGATATTCCTAGTTTGTGCGTGCTTCATTTTGGCATTCTTTGGTGGGTGTGTGTGCATTTCTGGTGAGTGTCATCATCCCTGGTTCTAGGGCATAGCCAGTAGCCCTCAGCAAATGGCCATGTGGGATGTACTGCCTAACAAACATCTGACACAGCTGTAATGTATGCCAGATATGGGATTCATGATAACTTCCAGGGCTGCCATCACACCTATTCAAGATAATGCCCTGGGCATTCCACATGACCTGGCAGTTGATGGAGTGGTACCCTTTGCTGTTGACATAGATTCTACCCTGATCACCAGGTGGTGCCTTGATATGTACATGAGTACAATCTATGGCACCCAGTACCTCAGGGTAGTGTGCTACATTGTAGAAATGTTGCATATTGCTGGCCCTCACCTCAGGGATGAGGTGAAAATAAATGTGTTCACTAGGATATGGTAGCATGGCATCCAGGAACTGGTGGAGTACAATGCCTGTGAGACCCCCATCATGTCTCCAGTTGGTCTTTGGAAGGTACCTGTGGCAATTATCCTAAGGGCTACACATACCTTTGTTTCCACTGGGATGGGTTCCCCTGTTGGCTCTGGGTCTAAATTAGGGCAGCAGAGCTCAGTGAGTTCTTGTAGTTTGTCCCTGTCCACCCTGCAGTGCTCTACAATCTCCAGCTCATGTAGCTCCTGGAAGGTTACCCTGGGCCTGACCACTCTTCTCATTTCTGACTAAACCTATTGTCAGCAGCAGCACTGACCTCAGCCTCTAGCACATACAGAGTTAGCAGACCTGCAGCAGCCCCTAGCATTCTGTCACTTAAAATTCCCAAGTCTGTACTCTAATAGTACATAGTATGGGTGGAAAATCAGAATGTAGGGTGTATGCATACTTTATAGTGCTCTACTGTAGGTGCTGACTGTGTGATTGGCTACCTATAATGTATTCCACCTGCCTAGTTTATCATTAACATCGTTTACTGGCCCTAGTTTAAGTTAAACAAGGGTCACACCTAATTAATACATCATTGCTTTTTAGATACTCTCAGCAATGCAGCGTGCCGCACAAACATGTGTAAACAAATGCCGCAAAAGTAAACAAAACTTAACAGTGACTGTACCTGCCCCCATGAAAGGTCACTCTCAGCATGGTGGCACATCACATAAACACACAGAAACATGTGCCCTGAAGGTAAATAAAGCTTAGCAGCCAGTGTGTACACCCCCTTTGCTGAGCACAGAGGTGCACCACGCAAACAGGTACAGCTGAGCTCCAATGAGTTACAAGTTCTTAGACACACCCCTTCTAGATGTCAGCTACCTCCTCTGTGGACACCAACATGGTTCTGAGCCTACACAGAAGGGATATGCAGACACGGATACCCATTTGTGCTATTCAGTAACCCCACACACACATCCTGGAAACTGCATGGTTCCAGGCCCTACCTCATTACCAACAGCACCATTCCACCATTGTAGATACCCCCTACAGGGTCCTATAATTCATTTCTGTCACATACTATTAAATGTGTTTCTTCCACTGTTTTTTTTTTTTTTTTTATTGTTTCATAAATGAATTTTAGCACAATGTGGCACGCTCTGCAAACATACCCAAATCATTAAAAAAATAAGGTTATTTTAACACATTCCCCTTATGTTTTTGAACACACAGTGGATAGTTTTGCTCATATCTTTATGTGCTGTGCCATTTCTGTAGATCTACCTACATTTTACAGCCCCTGTTGTCTGTCTAAAATCCTGTACACAGAATTTTTCCTTCTACACTACGGACACTGACACAGGGTCTGCAGGGCTGCGTATCTGCTTGCTGGATCACTCTACCTCCCTCATTTCCATGAAATTCACCTGCTTATGAGGTGATTTGCATGCAACGGATACTTCGGTGTTGGCATGTGCATGCACGCCACCCAGCTGTGCTTACTGAATTGCAAACCTGCTTATTTTAATGTAAGCAGCATGCCAAGATGCTTACATGGTAAAAAAGGCCACATAGGCTTTATTAAATTCCCCCTGTATGTTTTGTCTTTCAATGCTTTGCAGTTATTCTGGAAGATTACATAATTATGCTCATTGTCTGCCATAGATAAGAAAAATACAATATATTATTTGTAACAGACTTTATGTTTAAATGCTCCTAAAAGTCATGTTATATAGCAATGTTGCATGGAAAAACATAGTAAGTATAGTGAGCAAATAAAATCAAGTCATGGGACTGTTTGATACACCCTTCTTGAGTTTCAATGGCTGAAAACTCCAGCCATCTTTTTATTCTGGCACAGCACACCCTCCCATGCATTATTGCCTAATTTGTAGTCAAGACAAGTTATAAAGGAAACTTGCTTTTCAGGTTCATGGCTTTCTGACTTGCTTAACTTCTTAGTAGAGTTAACTTGTGAAATATTCTAATTAGGTATAATTATTTAAACCATATTTTTGTATTATTTTTTAAAGACTGTAAAATTATTGCTCTCAAAATGTTTTGTAATACTTTATTGATTTTCTCCCCCAACCTCCATTGAAAATGGGCTCCTACCCAGTCAGAATTTCCTAGTAATTAATGCAAATAAATAAACAAAAATGACAAAGCACTTCTTAAAAAGTTAGTCATGAAATGACATAATGAAATTAAATCTTTGCAGACGTGATGCTTCAAGCTTAATGTCTGAGAGTTTCCTTTAACCATACATTTCGGAGATGGCATTACTGCCTTGTAAGATACAATTTAAAATGTCTTTCATTTTATTTTGATCTTAAATCAACTTATGCTGTGATGATGAGGTCACTAAAATGGCCAAAACATGCATGTTAACAACTAGTTGGGCTTGGTTTATTGGCCTGAATGTACTCATAAAGACTTAAAAAGTAAAAAGTCATGGGCATTCAGAAGCCATGAAGCTTAAACACTTGTTGTCCTTAAGGGGTCATTTGCATATATCCCATAAGCCTACATTGCAAGAGGTTTAAGGTATCACACAGTGAAAACTCTAGTCTGGCTGGGTTTTTCTCACAGTTGTATGCACTTGTCATATATATATATAAGTTTATATATTAATTTCGGGTCTTATATAGTTTTGGAAAGAATGACGGTAAAGGGAAACCTTACCAGGTACCTGTAAAGTGTTAATAAAGTCTTATAACCTATTATTTATAGTGAGATAAGTGAAAACCGAGTCATACAGAAGTTTTACAGATCAAATAAAGCTTTTGTAGAAAGTATTTTTTTAAACTGCAAAGAAAAAAGGAACATGTTCTTAATCAAATGCTTTACATGCATCCAGTGCAAAAATGCACGCTGACTGGCAAAGCTGGTGTTGTTATATATAATCAGTTTCAGTATTGTATTATTATCTTGGGTCTCTCTGGATTCTATGAAGCTGGATTGAAATGTTGATATGGCTTGGTCCACTATTGAACTGTACCTTGTAACTTGAATAACTGACTATATTTTAACATCTACATTTATTAATAAAGTAGCATACTAGTTTTTAATTGGAAGAGGATCCAAGTTAGGTTTGAGAATAATAATTGTTTTGACTGACTTAAATATTTACCAACAATGCTGTTTGTTTTTATATAGTTATAAAATATTAAAATAATTGGGTATAGATGATATTTGAGCAGCTTAAAGCATCAAAGCCATCTGGCCCTCAGACTTTGCCAAATTTGAGATTTGGAATTACACACTAAATTTCCTCTAGCAATATTTCAACAGTTGCTTTTCTAATTAAGCTCTTTGTGGAAATATATTTGGAGTGACACGAACTAGAAACCTTTTTATAACCTACTCACCTGTATATAGGTTTATGTGGATGTTGAATTCTATGTTCATATAATAGAAGGTAAAACAATATTTAGTGGCTGTGAAAGTAGGCTCCCATTAGTTTTGATGAGATGTTTGAGTCATGATTTAATTTAAGCAGACTTGTCAGAGATTTAGATGGATTCTGAGTGGGTATACATTTGTCATATTTGGCACATATTTTTGGATTCAAAAAGTGAGTGGCTAGAGGTGTAAAGTCTAGACTACAAAATTTAACCTGATTAACAAATTGATTTGTTCTTCTATATCTTTCTTTTTAAATATCTACATAGTCAATGAGCAGATTTTAACCATTCTAGCTCACAGTAAGAAAGTTATTTTAAGGTGCAGTAATGTATGGCTGAGAATGTTCCTGGGTTTGAATTATACAGAATGTTGATTTTTCATAGGGACTTGAACAGAAAGAAAATCTCTCCATGACCAGAATCTATGACAGAAAGAGAGGATTATAAATTTTTTACCTGATCGGTCATGAAGGTCATGATCATCCATGAAACCATGGAGTAATTATAGATCCCTCTAATTATGAAATACAGATGTCCCCTGTTTATCATAGTTCAAACCCACAGTTAAGTTGTAGACTGCTCTTAAGAAGAAGTCATGATTTCTGAAGGTCGATAACATCTGCAAGAAATTTCTAAAGAAGTTTGGTCTATTCAAATGTGGAAGCCATAACTGTAGAGTGAACCAGTAGTAGGCTTTTATATTCAGTGATAATGACTTTCTCTTGCACATCATGCTCAGCTTATTCTATTTTGAAAGGAAATCCCTTTTCATTACAGTTTCTACCCCATGCATATTGTTTGAGTTACCCAAAGTATAAATAAATAATATCCATAGACCTTAAACTACAAAGAACACACATGAATTTTTTTGTATGAAACACATATTTACCTTCCTATTATAAAATGAATGGCAAAATATTTTTATTTTCAAATTTATTTGAATTCCCTGCAGATACATAGATGGTGTAATTAAGTCAGACATATCATAAAGGTGTATCGGTATATTATAGATTTCTGAAAAATAAAAGTTTGTTAGGAGAGACATACCCGATTTCTCTGCTAGGCAGGAAATACATTGATCCTTATTGCATGCTACAGCATAAGTGCTTATACATTATTATATGTGTCATTGAATCCCGATTTTGCATAGATAATAAAACTCAATTTGTCAATGAAAACAAATGACTCACATTAGCTAGCCCCCTCCCACAGGACCTGAGCGTAATAATTTCTGTAGGAACCAGCTTATGAAGATGAACGTAGTAATCATGCAACAGAAAAATCACACCCACTAAAGTAATAATCCTCTCCAACTAAATCATTTACATTAGTATTCATATGGTTTACAAGATTAATCAGCATCTCATGAATCACCTACACTGCTTCACTCTGAACTTAATTATATTGTATATCACTATGTATAACGTATAAAATTAATAAAGCTAAATAATTGTGAAGGCTATAAACAAAATGTAAATGCATTCATCTTAATACATATAAATTATTAAATCAGGCTCTTTTGTCTCATGCTCATTTATGCTAGAAACATATCACAAGCTATAAAACACACGTTAATCAAAGTAAATGATTAACATCAGTAAAATATTTGTGACGATGGTCTGACTTGAAGGTGCCTAAAGTAAATTATCACCCTTATTATAATGTTCTAGATCTAAACATAAGATAAATTTCAGGTCACAGTTTATAACTGCAGGAACATAGCCTTAATGACTACAGCTTGTAATAACATTATGAAGAGACAGGGAATGATAGCACACTGCTTGGCCTAGTTCAGTAAACACTTGAACAGAAATAAAATCACAGTGGCCTCCTATTCTTCTATCACTTTCCAGGGTGGACTGTATAAATGCAAGGAGTGGAGATAGATCCAAGCCAGTGATCGGCCATGACATCCCTAAGGAGTCTTGATCATAGCTGAAGATACAGGCTAAATTCCTCAAAATCAATATAAGTCATATATACTTAGGTAACCTATACATGTGTGCCTGAATGGGAACTAAATATATAAATCTGAGTCTCATATATTAAAATAGGGATAGAATTCTTTCTTGCAAGTAGGCAGAGAGTTAGTCACATGTACCAGCTTAGTCAAAACTTGAAACTAGTATAAGCAAATTTTTTCCCTGGGAAAGAATTTGCTTGGCCATGTCCATTACTTTGCTGTTTTTGTCACTGTAGTGCGATCTTGGTGTTGGTATACTTAAGTAGGGGGTGTGGGGGGCACAGCTCCCCACTTCGAGGGTTGTGGAGGGCACAGCACCCTACTTTATGTTATGTTTTAAGTGGGGGGTTTTTTTGGAACAGTGCTGTTCTAAGTATTCGAGCTTTCGCTTACATGGGGTCGATAAATCATCACTCACTTTTCTAAGCGTTCGATGATTTAATATAGACTCATATTATATTATATTATATTATATTATACTGTGAAGGCTGCCAGCCTTGCTAGATAGAATTTTGTAGATAATTCTATGTAATTTGTAAGTATTGATATAATCAACAGGCTTGGTTTACAAATGTAAATAGAGCTATATGTTATGATTAAACTATATGTTGTACTGAGCTTCAAAAATGAAATCACAGTGCACTCTGCTGAAAGAAACCTGATAAGTCAAGCATTCTATGACTGATCTGAAGCTCAGAGACAGGATGTCTGGGCCAGGAAATTATTTTTATTGTCTTGGTTTAAGAGATAATTACTAAGGTTTTACATGTATAATGTTTTTTATTGCTGTGGCTTCCTGGCCAGGTGTAGCTTTTTATGAGGTTTTGAGTTTCTGTTAGCCTGGGAACTAAAGAAGTGATAAAAATTATGTAATGTGAAATGACTCAGCAGTACTGTGTGTTTATTAATTTAAGACTTTCTCATGGAGAAAGATTAAAGCATTTTGGATTTTGTCTGAAGAACATCCACTCACCAGCACTTGCCTGCTCTGTATGTAAGTAAGATATCTATTTAGAACAGTGATTTCTTCTATATTTATGTTAGACTATTCTACAGTATTATTTTAAAGTTTCCTGTGATTTCTGAACTCTGTAATGTCATTGTGTTGAAGTAATAAGTATTGTCTTGTGTTATTATTATTATTATTATTATTATTATTATTATTATTATTAATAAATATTTTTAAATCATTCTACTGTGGCTGTTTTGTGCATTGTTAATTTAAGCTCTAGAGTACTTGCATGTATTTAGTGATACTGGACTAAGCCACTCCAGAATAGCCTTAGCCCTGGGTCACACTTACTATTTGGATAACAGTAATATTACACAGTGAAATTGGTCACCCTTTGGGAAGGGCATTATTAGTAACTGATAAGAGTAGTTGGTGGCAGTGATTACTACTTTATATCCTGGCAGGAGGGAGCATAGCTTGAGAACCTGTGCCAGCCTTCCCTAGGAGTGTCTGTGTGTTTGTATATAAACCAAATATCAAAGTGTGTGTGTGTCAGCTACTTGGGCAGGGACATGAAGGCCTGGTTGGATAGAGAGGGTAATGGAGGTTTTGGCTTGATTACTCGGCTGAGATCTGAACCCTATAGCTGTGCCAGTGGGGAGTCTTATTGGCGATCTGGAGAGAAAGGGAGAAACCAGCCCCAGACTGACTGTGATCTCAGTGTGCTCTTAAGGAAAATTGTACTTTACTGTATGTGTACTTGTTATCCTCCCAATGTGCACGCCCCTCACTGGTGCCAGTGGTGAGGATTGAGGCTCCTGGACTACTGGACCTGTGCACGGGCATCACATATACTATATTGTATCATATTATATCATATGTTGACAGCAGCATGGTGCACTAATCAATCCTCCAGTGCTAGCTTAAAATTAATATTAGCATGCTATTAATTCTGGATTATAAAGCATGATGTTAGATGGATACTAGTTGTGCATAGGTGATCAAATAGATTAAATTATAAAAACTGACTATATACAGTTTAGTATATGATTGTTGCACAGTTGTACTGACTATAGTGGTCAGAGTGCCGTCAGGCCACATAACATGAAATAGGTTTGAATGCATACCTGAGGCAACAAAAGACAAACCCTTTCAAGGCCAATAATTTATGATGACTGATTCTTGGTACAAATCAGTAAAAATGTAACACTCTGTCATACAACAGTAAAAATTATGTAGCACTCTGTCATACAACAGTAAAAATTATATAGCAATCACGTACAACAGTAATAATTATGTAGCACTCTGTCATACAACAGTAAAAATGTAGCACTCTGTCATACAAGAGTAAAAATTATGTAGCACTCTGTCATACAACAGTAAAAATTATGTAGCACTCTGTCATACAAGAGTAAAAATTATGCAGCAGTCTATCATACAACAGTAAATATTATGTAGCAGTCTGTCATGCAAGAGTAAAAATTATGTAGCACTCTGTCATGCAAGAGTAAAAATTGTGTAGCACTCTGTCATACAACAGTAAAAATTATGTAGCACTCTGTTACACAACAGTAAAAATTGTGTAGCACTCTGTTATACAACAGTAAAAATGATGTAGCACTCTGTCATACGAGAGTAAAAATTATGTAGCAGTCTGTCATACAACAGTAAAAATGATGTAGCAGTCTGTCATACAACAGTAAAAATTATGTAGCACTCTCTGTCATACATGAGTAAAAATTATATAGCACTCTGTCATACAAGAGTAAAAATGATGTAGCAGTCTGTCATACAAGAGTACAATTGATGTAGTACTCTGTCATACAACAGTAAAAATTATGTAGCACTCTCTGTCATACAAGAGTAAAAATTATATAGCACTCTGTCATACAAGAGTAAAAATTATGTAGCACTCTGTCATACAAGAGTAAAAATTATGTAGCAGTCTGTCATACAAGAGTAAAAATTATGTAGCACTCTGTCATACAAGAGTAAAAATTATGTAGCAGTCTGTCATACAACAGTAAAAATGATGTAGCACTCTGTCATACAAGAGTAAAAATTATGTAGCACTCTCTGTCATACAAGAGTAAAAATTATGTAGCAGTCTGTCATACGAGAGTAAAAATTATGTAGCAGTCTGTCATACAACAGTCAAAATTATGTAGCAGTCTGTCATACAAGAGTAAAAATTATGTAGCAGTCTGTCATACAAGAGTAAAAATTATGTAGCAGTCTGTCATACAACAGTAAAAATGATGTAGCACTCTGTCATACAACAGTAAAAATTATGTAGCACTCTGTCATACAAGAGTAAAAATTATGTAGCACTCTGTCATACAAGAGTAAAAATTATGTAGCAGTCTGTCATACAACAGTAGACATTATGTAGCAGTCTGTCATACAAGAGTAAAAATTATGTAGCAGTCTGTCATACGAGAGTAAAAATTATGTAGCACTCTGTCATACAAGAGTAAAAATTATGTAGCAATCTATCATACAACAGTAAAAATGATGTAACACTCTGTCATACAACAGTAAAAATTATGTAGCACTCTGTCATACAAGAGTAAAAATTACATAGCACTCTGTCATACAAGAGTAAAAATTGTGTAGCACTCTGTCATACAACAGTAAAAAGTATGTAGCACTCTGTCGTACAACAGTAAACATTATGTAGCACTCTGTCATACAACAGTAAAAATTATGTAGCACTCTGTCATACAACAGTAAACATTATGTAGCAGTCTGCCATATGAGAGTAAAAATTATTTAGCACTCTGTCATACAACAGTATAAATTATGTAGCAGTCTGTCATACGAGAGTAAAAATTATGTAGCATTCTGTCATACAAGAGTAAAAATTATGTAGCAGTCTGTCATACGAGAGTAAAAATTATGTAGCACTCTGTCATACAACAGTAAAAATGATGTAGCACTCTGTCATACAACAGTAAAAATTATGTAGCACTCTGTTATACAAGAGTAAAAATTATGTAGCAGTCTGTCATACAACAGTAAAAATGATGTAGCACTCTGTCATACAACAGTAAACATTATGTAGCACTCTGTCATACAAAAGTAAAAAATATGTAGCAGTCTGTCATACAACAGTAAAAATTATGTAGAACTCTGTCATACAACAGTAAAAATTATGTAGCACTCTGTTATACAAGAGTAAAAATTATGTAGCAGTCTGTCATACAAGAGTAAAAATTATGTAGCACTCTGTCATACAAGAGTAAAAATTATGTAGCAGTCTGTCATACAACAGCAAAAATAATGTAGCACTCTGTCATACAAGAGTAAAAATGATGTAGCACTCTGTCATACAAGAGTAAAAATTATGTAGCAGTCTGTCATACAACAGTAAAAATTATGTAGCACTCTGTCATACAAGAGTAAAAATTATGTAGCACTCTCTGTCATACAAGAGTAAAAATTATGTAGCAGTCTGTCATACAACAGCAAAAATGATGTAGCACTCTGTCATACAACCGTAAAAATTATGCAGCACTCTGTTATACAAGAGTAAAAATTATGTAGCAGGCTGTCATACAACAGTAAAAATGATGTAGCAGTCTGTCATACAACGGTAAAAATTATGTAGCACTCTGTCCTACAAGAGTAAAAATTATGTAGCACTCTGTCATACAAGAGTAAAAATTATGTAGCAGTCTGTCATACAACAGTAAAAATGATGTAGCACTCTGTCATACAACAGTAAAAATGATGTAGCACTCTGTCATACAACAGTAAACATTATGTAGCACTCTGTCATACAAGAGTAAAAATTATGTAACAGTCTGTCATACAACAGTAAAAATGATGTAGCACTCTGTCATACAAGAGTAAAAATTATGTAGCAGTCTGTCATACAACAGTCAAAATTATGTAGCAGTCTGTCATACAAGAGTAAAAATGATGTAGCACTCTGTCATACAACAGTAAACATTATGTAGCACTCTGTTAAACAAGAGTAAAAATTATGTAGCAGTCTGTCATACAAGAGTAAAAATTATGTAGCAGTCTGTCATACAAGAGTAAAAATTATGTAGCAGTCTGTCATACAACAGTAAAAATGATGTAGCACTCTGTCATACAACAGTAAACATTATGTAGCACTCTGTTATACAAGAGTAAAAATTATGTAGCAGTCTGTCATACAACAGTAAAAATGATGTAGCACTCTGTCATACAACAGTAAACATTATGTAGCACTCTGTCATACAAAAGTAAAAAATATGTAGCAGTCTGTCATACAACAGTAAAAATTATGTAGAACTCTGTCATACAACAGTAAAAATTATGTAGCACTCTGTTATACAAGAGTAAAAATTATGTAGCAGTCTGTCATACAAGAGTAAAAATTATGTAGCACTCTGTCATACAAGAGTAAAAATTATGTAGCAGTCTGTCATACAACAGCAAAAATAATGTAGCACTCTGTCATACAACAGTAAAAATGATGTAGCACTCTGTCATACAAGAGTAAAAATTATGTAGCACTCTCTGTCATACAAGAGTAAAAATTATGTAGCAGTCTGTCATACAAGAGTAAAAATTATGTAGCAGTCTGTCATACGAGAGTAAAAATTATGTAGCAGTCTGTCATACAACAGTAAAAATGATGTAGCACTCTGTCATACAACAGTAAAAATGATGTAGCAGTCTGTCATACGAGAGTAAAAATTATGTAGCAGTCTGTCATACAACAGTAAAAATGATGTAGCACTCTCTGTCATACAAGAGTAAAAATTATGTAGCAGTCTGTCATACAACAGTAAAAATTATGTAGCAGTCTGTCATACGAGAGTAAAAATTATGTAGCACTCTGTTATACAAAAGTAAAAATTATGTAGCACTCTGTCATACAAGAGTAAAAATTATGTAGCAGTCTGTCATACAAGAGTAAAAATTATGTAGCAGTCTGTCATACAACAGTAAAAATGATGTAGCACTCTGTCATACAGCAGTAAACATTATGTAGACTCTGTTATACAAGAGTAAAAATTATGTAGCAGTCTGTCATACAAGAGTAAAAATTATGTAGCAGTCTGTCATACAACAGTAAAAATGATGTAGCACTCTGTCATACAACAGTAAAAATGATGTAGCACTCTGTCACACAAGAGTAAAAATTATGTAGCACTCTCTGTCATACAACAGTAAAATTGATGTAGCACTCTGTCATACAACAGTAAAAATTATGTAGCACTCTGTCATACAAGAGTAAAAATTATGTAGCAGTCTGTCATACAACAGTAAAAATGATGTAGCACTCTGTCATACAACAGTAAAAATTATGTAGCACTCTGTCATACAAGAGTAAAAATTATGTAGCACTCTGTCATACAAGAGTAAAAATTATGTAGCACTCTGTCATACAACAGTAAAAATTATGTAGCAGTCTGTCATACAAGAGTAAAAATTATGTAGCACTCTGTCATACAAGAGTAAAAATTGTGTAGCACTCTGTCATACAACAGCAAAAATGATGTAGCACTGTCATACAACAGTAAAAATTATGTAGCACTCTGTCATACAACAGTAAAAATGATGTAGCACTCTGTTATACGAGAGTAAAAATTATGTAGCAGTCTGTCATACAACAGCAAAAATGATGTAGCACTGTCATACAACAGTAAAAATGATGTAGCACTCTGTCATACAACAGTAAACATTATGTAGCACTCTGTCATACAACAGTAAAAATTATGTAGCAGTCTGTCATACAAGAGTAAAAATGATGTAGCACTCTGTCATACAACAGTAAAAATTATGTAGCACTCTGTCATACAAGAGTAAAAATTATGTAGCACTCTGTCATACAAGAGTAAAAATTATGTAGCACTCTGTCATACAACAGTAAAATTATGTAGCACTCTGTTAAACAAGAGTAAAAATTATGTAGCAGTCTGTCATACAAGAGTAAAAATTATGTAGCAGTCTGTCATACAACAGTAAAAATGATGTAGCACTCTGTCATACAACAGTAAAAATTATGTAGCACTCTGTCATACAAGAGTAAAAATTATGTAGCACTCTGTTATACAAGAGTAAAAATTATGTAGCAGTCTGTCATACAACAGTCAAAATTATGTAGCAGTCTGTCATACAAGAGTAAAAATGATGTAGCACTCTGTCATACAACAGTAAACATTATGTAGCACTCTGTCATACAAGAGTAAAAATTATGTAGCAGTCTGTCATACAACAGTAAAAATGATGTAGCACTCTGTCATACAACAGTAAACATTATGTAGCACTCTGTCATACAAGAGTAAAAATTATGTAGCACTCTGTCATACAAGAGTAAAAAGTATGTAGCACTCTGTCGTACAACAGTAAACATTATGTAGCACTCTGTCATACAACAGTAAAAATTATGTAGCACTCTGTCATACAACAGTAAACATTATGTAGCAGTCTGTCATACAAGAGTAAAAATTATGTAGCAATCTGTCATACAACAGTAAAAATGATGTAGCACTCTGTCATACAACAGTAAAAATTATGTAGCACTCTGTCATACAAGAGTAAAAATTATGTAGCACTCTCTGTCATACAAGAGTAAAAATTATGTAGCAGTCTGTCATACGAGAGTAAAAATTATGTAGCAGTCTGTCATACAACAGTAAAAATGATGTAGCACTCTGTCATACAACAGTAAAAATTATGTAGCACTCTGTCATACAAGAGTAAAAATTATGTAGCAGTCTGTCATACAACAGTAAAAATGATGTAGCACTCTGTCATACAACAGTAAAAATTATGTAGCACTCTGTCATACAAGAGTAAAAATTATGTAGCAGTCTGTCATACGAGAGTAAAAATTATGTAGCACTCTGTTATACAAAAGTAAAAATTATGTAGCAGTCTGTCATACAAGAGTAAAAATTATGTAGCAGTCTGTCATACAAGAGTAAAAATTATGTAGCACTCTGTCATACAAGAGTAAAAATTATGTAGCAGTCTGTCATACAACAGTAAAAATGATGTAGCACTCTGTCATACAACAGTAAAAATGATGTAGCACTCTGTCATACAAGAGTAAAAATTATGTAGCACTCTCTGTCATACAACAGTAAAAATTATGTAGCACTCTGTCATACAAGAGTAAAAATTATGTAGCACTCTCTGTCATACAAGAGTAAAAATTATGTAGCAGTCTGTCATACAACAGCAAAAATGATGTAGCACTCTGTCATACAAGAGTAAAAATTATGTAGCACTCTGTCATACAAGAGTATTATGTAGCAGTCTGTCATACAACAGTAAAAATGATGTAGCACTCTGTCATACAACAGTAAAAATTATGTAGCACTCTGTCATACAAGAGTAAAAATTATGTAGCAGTCTGTCATACGAGAGTAAAAATTATGTAGCACTCTGTCATACAACAGTAAAAATTATGTAGCACTCTGTTATACAAGAGTAAAAATTATGTAGCAGTCTGTCATACAAGAGTAAAAATTATGTAGCAGTCTGTCATACAACAGTAAAAATGATGTAGCACTCTGTCATACAACAGTAAACATTATGTAGCACTCTGTTATACAAGAGTAAAAATTATGTAGCAGTCTGTCATACAAGAGTAAAAATTATGTAGCAGTCTGTCATACAACAGTAAAAATGATGTAGCACTCTGTCATACAACAGTAAAAATTATGTAGCACTCTGTCATACAAGAGTAAAAATTATGTAGCAGTCTGTCATACAACAGTAAAAATGATGTAGCACTCTGTCATACAACAGTAAAAATGATGTAGCACTCTGTCACACAAGAGTAAAAATTATGTAGCACTCTCTGTCATACAACAGTAAAATTGATGTAGCACTCTGTCATACAACAGTAAAAATTATGTAGCACTCTGTTATACAAGAGTAAAAATGATGTAGCACTCTGTCATACAAGAGTAAAAATTATGCAGCACTCTGTCATACAAGAGTAAAAATTGTGTAGCACTCTGTCATATAAAGTAAAAATTATGTAGCACTCTGTCATACAACAGTAAAAATTATGTAGCAGTCTGTCATACGAGAGTAAAAATTATGTAGCACTCTGTCATACAACAGTAAACATTATGTAGCAGTCTGTCGTACGAGAGTAAAAATTATGTAGCACTCTGTCATACAAGAGTAAAAATTATGTAGCAGTCTGTCATACAACAGTCAAAATTATGTAGCAGTCTGTCATACAAGAGTAAAAATTATGTAGCAGTCTGTCATACGAGAGTAAAAATTATGTAGCACTCTGTTATACAAGAGTAAAAATTATGTAGCAGTCTGTCATACAACAGTAAAAATGATGTAGCACTCTGTCATACAACAGTAAACATTATGTAGCACTCTGTTAAACAAGAGTAAAAATTATGTAGCAGTCTGTCATACAAGAGTAAAAATTATGTAGCAGTCTGTCATACAACAGTAAAAATTATGTAGCACTCTGTCATACAAGAGTAAAAATTATGTAGCAGTCTGTCATACAAGAGTAAAAATTATGTAGCACTCTGTCATACAAGAGTAAAAATTATGTAGCACTCTCTGTCATACAAGAGTAAAAATTATGTAGCAGTCTGTCATACAACCGTAAAAATTATGCAGCACTCTGTTATACAAGAGTAAAAATTATGTAGCAGGCTGTCATACAACAGTAAAAATGATGTAGCAGTCTGTCATACAACGGTAAAAATTATGTAGCACTGTGTCCTACAAGAGTAAAAATTATGTAGCACTCTCTGTCATACAAGAGTAAAAATTATGTAGCAGTCTGTCATACAACAGTAAAAATGATGTAGCACTCTGTCATACAACAGTAAAAATGATGTAGTACTCTGTCATATGAGAGTAAAAATTATGTAGCAGTCTGTCATACAACAGTAAAAATGATGTATCACTCTGTTATACAAGAGTAAAAATGATGTATCACTCTGTTATACAAGAGTAAAAATGATGTAGCACTCTTTCATACAAGAGTAAAAATTATGTAGCACTCTGTCATACAAGAGTAAAAACTGTGTAGCACTCTGTCATACAACACTAAAAATTATGTAGAACTCTGTCATACAACAGTATAAATTATGTAGCAGTCTGTCATACGAGAGTAAAAATTATGTAGCATTCTGTCATACAAGAGTAAAAATTATGTAGCAGTCTGTCATACGAGAGTAAAAATTATGTAGCACTCTGTTATACAAGAGTAAAAATTATGTAGCAGTCTGTCATACAACAGTAAAAATTATGTAGCACTCTGTCATACAACAGTAAAAATTATGTAGCAGTCTGTCATACGAGAGTAAAAATTATGTAGCACTCTGTTATACAAGAGTAAAAATTATGTAGCAGTCTGTCATACAAGAGTAAAATGATGTAGCACTCTGTCATACAACAGTAAAAATTATGTAGCAGTCTGTCATACAAGAGTAAAAATTATGTAGCACTCTGTCATACAAGAGTAAAAATTATGTAGCAGTCTGTCATACAACAGTAAAAATGATGTAGCACTCTGTCATACAACAGTAAACATTATGTAGCACTCTGTTAAACAAGAGTAAAAATTATGTAGCAGTCTGTCATACAAGAGTAAAAATTATGTAGCAGTCTGTCATACAACAGTAAAAATGATGTAGCACTCTGTCATACAACCGTAAAAATTATGCAGCACTCTGTTATACAAGAGTAAAAATTATGTAGCAGTCTGTCATACAAGAGTAAAAATTATGTAGCACTCTGTCATACAAGAGTAAAAATTATGTAGCACTCTCTGTCATACAAGAGTAAAAATTATGTAGCAGTCTGTCATACAACAGTAAAAATGATGTAGCACTCTGTCATACAAGAGTAAAAATTATGTAGCAGGCTGTCATACAACAGTAAAAATGATGTAGCAGTCTGTCATACAACGGTAAAAATTATGTAGCACTCTGTCCTACAAGAGTAAAAATTATGTAGCACTCTCTGTCATACAAGAGTAAAAATTATGTAGCAGTCTGTCATACAACAGTAAAAATGATGTAGCACTCTGTCATACAAGAGTAAAAATGATGTAGCACTCTTTCATACAAGAGTAAAAATTATGTAGCACTCTGTCATACAAGAGTAAAAACTGTGTAGCACTCTGTCATACAACACTAAAAATTATGTAGAACTCTGTCATACAACAGTATAAATTATGTAGCAGTCTGTCATACGAGAGTAAAAATTATGTAGCATTCTGTCATACAAGAGTAAAAATTATGTAGCAGTCTGTCATACGAGAGTAAAAATTATGTAGCACTCTGTTATACAAGAGTAAAAATTATGTAGCAGTCTGTCATACAACAGTAAAAATGATGTAGCACTAAAACAGGCTAATGCTGATCATGATTAAGCAGCCTTGGAGGAAGTACATAATTAGATGTACAAGTGTGCCTTCAGTTAACGTACCCTACTTAAACACCAACAACACGTCCTGATATTAAATTGGGAGTAATGATTATGGAGTATTGGGAGTTATGCAGCTATTCCTTAAAAAAATGTTACAGCATGAAAATGCAAATAATCGTTCTTATCATACTGCAGACATAAGACTCAAATTCATTACATTTTTTTTTCCATATCGGACTGTAACTGTCTTAATTTGAGACTTTGTGTTCAGATCTTTTACACTGAATGTATATGGCAGTTGAAAAAGTAATTTAATCTGATGTCACATTGTATTATCAGCTGAATCTTGAGCTTCATATCAAGTTTCTTAATTTTCACTTCTTTATGCACATCTCTTATGATTTGTAACTTATAGTCCTGTCAAATAACTGATTTTTGATTTTTAGCTGCCACATGTGCTAAGACATTTCACATAAATCAGCCTTGAAGGATAACTTTGAGGAGACATAATTCTTTGCATATTCTATCATTTATATATAATTAAAGGGCTTTGGCAGAACCAGCTACAAGGTTTAAAATGTTTAAACTGCCATTTTGACTTTTCCATGTGTTTTTCTGGTCTATGTTAAATCATTGAATGCTTAAAAAAGTGAATGATGATTTATCAAACCCATGTAAGCGAAAGCTTACAATGTTGAATGGTTAGAATGGCAATTTTTTTCCCAAGGGAAAAAAATCGCTGTTTCACAAAAAAAAAAAATTAAAACATTGCATAAAATGGGGGCTTCGCCTTTTGAAAGAATGCGTCTTTGATCATTTAATAGGAACCTGTGTTTTTCTTCCCTTAAGCCCTTGATAATTATATCATCTCCAAATAATCTACCTTCTAATAAAAAAGGGAATTCTTAAGAAAGTTGTTAAATCTACCCAACAGGCTTACATTGCATAGTATTTTACTGTGATTCATATTCTTATCAGTGTGTTTCTATGTTCTGGAAGAGCATTTTAATGTTCTTCATCATTACTTGTAAGTCTCAAACTGATGTCCACAAAAAGGCCAAACATTTTTTTTCAGTTCTGCTATCAGTGATGTTAAACCAGTAGAAGATAGCTAGAAAACTACCTTATAATGCACTTGGTGTCTGCAATTCTACATTACAAAAACATTCCTATATTAAGATTGTTCTCCCTCCATATGGAAACTATTTCTAGAGTATTCCTACAGTTGGCCTGAGGAAAATAACTTTTTAATGTTTGAATTATCTGAAGAATAAAGTGGATGCCTTGATGATTCAATGTGTTTGTGTTTACATATATCAGTAATTCAGCTTTTTAATGTTTGAATTATCTGAAGAATAAAGTGGAGACCTTGATGATTCAATGTGTTTGTGTTTACATATATCAGTAATTCAGCTTTTTAATGTTTGAATTATCTGAAGAATAAAGTGGAGACCTTGATGATTCAATGTGTTTGTGTTTACATATATCAGTAATTCAGCTTTTTAATGTTTGAATTATCTGAAGAATAAAGTGGATACCTTGATGATTCAATGTGTTTGTGTTTACATATATCAGTAATTCAGCTTTTTAATGTTTGAATTTTCTGAAGAATAAAGTGGAGACCTTGATGATTGAATGTGTTTGTGTTTACATATATCAGTAATTACGCTTGCCATTTTGTTTTCCCCATTTTTGATTGTTTTAAGCACCCTGATTATTGCTGTTCAGCTAGTTAAATTGTTTCCTTTAGGTTGTCCTTATATCCACATTAATACAGTAAAATCCATTTTACCTTTGATTTTAGATTTGTAGATAGGGTAAGAACCCTCTGAAGTATGACTCAGTTACCTTATCAGCCTCATTCCAAAAACACAACCCTTTTTGTTCACATGTCCTACTTCATGAAATTATATAATCCCAAAAAGTTAGCAAATATAGTTTTCCTGTTCAAAATAACAGGCTTAAGGAGCTCTGGTTGTATATTCTGGAAGTTTACAGTGTTTTTCACAGTTGCCTACAGAAGTGCAACCTTCTGGTTTACAATTCGTTCTGTACTCAGTTTTTATAGCAAGAGTGTTAGTGTATGCTAAAAAGTAATAAAATGTTGTTTGTTTTTGTGTTTATGGGCAGATTTGTAGCAAACAGATTGCATTATCTTGGCTAAAGACTTAACAGAACCAGTTACTAAACCAGAGCAGACTGGACCATTGGGAAGACCCAGTCATTTGCACCAGAGCGATCCTGTAAATGCCAGCAGTCTTCCTCCTAACAGCAACAAGGTTACATCATTGTTTAGAATTTGTATCCAGCTATACATGCAAGTTGTAAAATATAAAGTATTGAAACCTACTCAGTTGTTCACCTCAGCTTGTGCAGCCAGCATAGTAGCTAGTGTTACAAATTTAGGTATTTTTGGTGTATGCCAATTAGTTGGATAAAATAATGACCCAGGTCATAGTAGTCAGTTTCATCTGACTTGGTTGCTACCCATGGTGCCCTGTTTGGGAACAAATAAAATAGTTTGCTTTAATAAATCTGTTTATATTGGCATTAAACAAAGCAAAAATGGTGTCTGTGGAAAAGTACAGAAAAAGAAATACAGTGAAACTTCATATAACATCAGACTGCACAGCTTTGCAATGAGATGTCATTTGGAGTTTCACTCAGGTTGTATTGGGTTTTACGTTATGGTTTTCTGGGGACTGATGGTCTTCTAATTTTGATGGCTGACCTGTTGTGGGTCAACTCACTTATGTGGTAGCTAGCCAGCTGCTTCTTTTTACTACCAATACGCAATACTTCAGCCATCTAAAATACAGAATAGATACACAGAAGTATTTACCTTGTCCCACTATAACAGGGTATTAAAAATATTCAGCTTTACCTTAATTCTATTCCACATATCTGTACAACTAGCTGTACAACTACAGATGTCTTTGAAATCACGTAGGTGGTGGAGGGTTCCCCATCTCATTTCACATTCATATCTGAAACTGTCTCACAACTAAGCCACAAACTCTACTCCAAATCTCCAATGTTAACAGTCCTACCTTATACTCCCAACTACCATATATCTACACTCCTACATGCTTCACATAATGGGTCTATGTCATAAGATCAAAAGACCATGTGATTGAAACCAAGAAGATTGAATTTTGGAACACTAAACAGCCTTCTCCTCTGGAAGCTGGTATTTTTTTTTTGTGTCAGGTCTTTGCCCTTTCTCCAATGTAGAGTGATCACAAAGTTGATATATTTTATTTTACATTTGTTGACCAGGATAGCCTGACTGAATATATGACCATTTTCAGCGGAGGCCCAGGGATAAAAGCTCCAAGCAATAAAAAAAATCTAATTACATGTCACATGTTACAAATTGCAAATAGAATACTTACAGAGAAATTAGAGGCAACCATACAGAATTACATATAGAATTGTTTACATTAATTCAATGAATGATCATTATTAATAGTTTCTTAGGTACAGTTGTTCAGAGTAGATAAATCTGAAAGTTGCAGTACATGGTAGGTTACATAGCAGCTGTACACAATCCGGAGAAAAGATTAACTAGGCTTGATGCAATAACATGTCCAGTTTGATCCCAGGTAGTGTTTGAGCTTAGTTTTGAACTGACCTAGAGAAGAGAGTAAGGTAATATCAGGTGGTAGAGATTTCCATGATCTACCTACAGAGTTTGAAAAGAGAGAGTCGCTAGCTAGGTTGTTAGTTTTACATATCTGGATAAGGAGTCTGTTGGAGGATCACAGTGGTCTAGGGTTGTTATATAGGGTGACCAGATTTTTGAGTGCAGGGGTGTTTTCAGGGTTGTATATAATTTTGTGGGCCATAACCGGTTGGTTATATAAGATTAGACTGGGTAGTTCAAGCCATCCAAGCTGGATTAGATTGATGCAATGATGTGTCCTAAAAGGCAGCCCAGTGGCAAACCTGGCGATGTGATTGTAACAGATAGAGAGTTTATTCAGGACAGTCTTATTAGTATTACGGAGAAGAGGAGATGCATAAAAAAGAGAGAAGGTGAGTTTGAGCAATTGCAACTTTGGTTGGGGGAGTCAGGAAGTTTTTTATTCTGTACAGTGATCCTAGTTTTTTATTTATAGTTTTGATCAATTGGTTAACATGTAGGTCTAATTTCGAATTTCTATCTATAGTGACACCTAATAGTTTAGTAGAGAGGTCAGGGGAGATTATTGTGCCATCCTTTGCTTTAATTGTAAAGTTAATGACACTAGACCTTTGTGTAGGTGAGAATAATAGCATTTTAGTTTTTATAGGATTCAGTATCAGGCATCGTTTGGTAAGCCAGTTTTCTATTGTGTTAAAGGTGGTTTGGGTAGGTAACTGTAACTCTGTAGGGGATGTTGCTGAGCAAATCAGAGTATAGTCATCTGCATATTGGATAAAGCTGACTTAAGTATGACAGTGTTCCAATCATTGATGAAGATGGAGTATAACATGGGCACTAGTATAGAACCTTGTGGTACTCCAAGGGTGTTAGGTAGTAGGGGTAGTGAGTTTGGTCTGCCAAAGTACAGCCTGCTAGTCTACCACTTAGGTAGGAATTAAACCATTGAAGGGCTTTGGGATCTAGACAAAATGTTTGCAGGGTGTGGATTAATAGCTGGTGATCAACCATATCAAAAGCTTTGGAAAGATCCAAAAAAAGAGCTGAAGAAATATGGTTATCGTTACAATTAAGGTTTATAGTATTGGAAAAGACTAGTAGGGCTGAGATAATGCTATGCTGGGTATCTGCCGTGAGGTGGTTATGGATTAGGTAGTGCAAGAACTGTTTCTGAATACATTTTTCCATTATCTTTGCTAGAGGAGAGAGTATAGCTATAGGCCTATAGTTGGAGAGTTCAGTAGAACTGCCTCTTTTATAAAGCGGGATTACATAGGATATTTTTCAGATAGTGGGAATTTTCTCTTCTACTGTGGTACGATTGAGAAGTAATGACACCGAGTAGGCAATGGCATCAGCTGATTTTTGTAGGTATTCAGCTGGAAGATGGTCAGCTGAGAGTGTGGTGGGTTTTAATTTTCTGATTAGGGTACAGATAAGTGATGTGGCAACAGGTTGAAAGCTAAATAAGGGTAGGGTTTTAGGGGTGGTAATATATGGGCTATGGGAGCTAAGAGGTAGTTGGCTGGCTAGAGCTTGAATTGTCTTGGTAAAGAATTTGTTAAAACTATCAGAGACTGCTTCTGGGGGCTTATCAGTAGTGGCAGCTGGGACAGGCATAGTAGTTTGACCAGGGTGTAGTAGATTATTCAACCCTGTCCAGAACGTCTGAGGGTTGTTTTGATTTTCTGTTTGTAATTTGCAGTAGTATTGTTTTTTGTCTAGTAGTATAAGTTTTTTAGTCTCATTCTTAAGTTGCCTGTATTTAATTTGATCATGAGGGAGTTTAGTAGATCGCCATAAAGCCCAGACTTTATTTCTAAGATTAATTTTGAGTCTAGTCTCTTTTGAAAGCCAAGGCGCAGCTTTTACCTTAGTTGTCTTTGAGCGAGTGGGTGCGTGAAAGTCAAGGATCTCAAGGAATTTTTTGTTAAAATACAAGACTGCTTCATCAAGGGGAGAAGTTTTAGGATAGACCAATTACAAGATTTTAATTCTTGTTGGAATTTGTCTGAGTCAAAATTTTTGTTATTTCTAACATTTCTTAGTAAGGGTTGCTGGGGATTGATTACTTTATGCTTGATTATATATGTGAGATGGTGATGGCTTAGACTATCAGGGAGGGTACCAGAGGTATACAGATGGGGGTGACTATTAATAAGTACCCAATCGAGTATACTTTCTTTTTGGTTGGGTTTACCTACCCTAGTAGGGGTGTTGATGATTTGTGTAAATGAGTGCAGGTTAATATGAATGGTAGGGGATTCTGAAGAACAGGTGGCCCAATCTATATTAAAGTCTCCGAGAAGTAAGGTTTCTTGAGGATAGTGACTAGATATCCAGTGTAAGGTGTCTTCAAGTGTAGCTATATTAAGCAACAATCCAAACTAACTTGAGTCCAACAATAAACAGCTCAAATACATGAGTTCACAAGAATCCACTGAATGGTTGAAATAACGAGAAAAGGACTATAAAAATATTATTTATTCTATAAAAAAATAATAAAAAAATAATAAAAAACAATTGGTTTAGCGCTTTCATCTAAAATAACTTAGACTTCTTCAGAACACCATATACATGTATCCAATCGTTTATATACACCTTTTAAAAATGAATGCACCAATCAAATCAATGTCTCCTCAAGCAAGTAAAGTCTGTGAGTTCAATTTCAAAATACAAGTATACCTAATACATAACACCAAATGCAATGCCTCATACATTTGACACATCAAATGTAAATAAATACCTCTCAGTATATTACCTACTTACTATACATCATACCTTAGTCTGTAATATAGTTTTTATGGAAATGTATTTGTTAATACCCGGTGGAGAGGTGGCATTCAATAAAATCTGCCATCTAACTTCTTTCTCTCCCAAAGTATACTTAATACTCCCACCTCGATGTGACACATTCACCAACTCCAGTATTGCAAACTTAAAGGTACTACATCCTGTACTATCCCTCACATGTCTAAATAGGGTATTATTTCCATCTCTTTTCCTGATCGCATACAAATGTTCATATATCCTGTCCTTAAATCTTCTCCCTGTTTGTCCTACATAAAAACTAGGACATGATGCGCACAGGGCAACATATATAACATTCTTAGTATTACAGTTGCCACGACAAAAATGTATAACATTTTTGCCATAATTATGTAACTGTAAATTATTATCCTCCATAATTGCCCCACATTGGTTGCAATGACCACAGTTCCTAGTACCAGTCTGTTGTCCTTTTATACTGGATACATTTATTTCAAATTTCCTCTTAAGATTATAACCTACACTGTTGACAAATCTAGGCTCTTGTCTAACAATAGAAGATATAATGTCATCACCCCTTAAAATGTTCCAATTTCTCCTAATAATATTCTTTATATCCTCAGTATAACTATTAAAGGGTAAAATACATGCCATATGATAGTCATTTTCCTCTCCGTGAGTATTGATTTTTTCAGTATTACCTGTACCCACACCTAATAAAGGTTTAAATTTGGTTCCCCACATTTTACTAACATAATCTATGGCGTCTTCAATCACATAATCTGGATATCCCCTTTGTCTAAACATGGTTTCTATTGTGTTCAATTCCAGCAACATCTCATTGTACTCAGAAGTCATTCTAGCAGCACGAATGCACTGACCTTTAACAATATTGTTTTTTAGCCTCACAGGATGACAACTATTGTATTCCAAATATGTATTACTAAATGTCTCCTTCCTGTATATATTAGATTTAAATCCCTTAGTAGTTAAGGTTATATAAGTATTCAAGTACGCTATACTTCCCGTCCTACATTCATGTGTAAAACTCAGATAGGAGGTGGAGGTATTTAAATATTTAATAAAATCTGCAATTTCACAAATATCCCCCTCCCATACTAAAAAAAGTCATCCAGGAACCATACATATTGTTTAATGTGCTGCATGTATCGACTATTAAAATGACTTCATACTCCCAATCTAATAGAACCATGTTGGCATATATTGGGGCACAGGCAGTCCCCATAGCTACCCCTTTGCTTTGTCTAAAATATTCACCCTCATAATAGATATAGTTATAATCCAGTACTAAACTCATAAATTCTTTTATTAACCTAACTTTGTCCCAAGTATAATCTGTATATCTAGTAATACTATTAATGAACCTTTCCATACCTTCTTCACGTGGAATACACGTGAAAAGGTCCTTAACATCTATAGTAACCAATATCAAATTTGGTTGCCAAATCGAAGGTGTTAACCTGGCTAAAAAATCTCATGAATCCTTTTCTATGTTATTTATTACAGAATAAATTGGTTTTAACCAGGTATCAATAACTTTCCCAAAAGGGAAAGTTTTCAACCTACTACCCGATATGATGGGTCTAAACGGGGGATGCTGTATGTTCTTGTGAATCTTAGGGATACCTATTATGGTAGCTATTATAGGGTACTCAACCTTTAAATATTGATATAATTCCTGATCAATCCTATTCTCTATCAAGAATTCTTCCAACTGGGCATCAATTCTTCCATATGTGATATTCACTTCATTGATAGATGACACTTCATATTGATCTGCATTATGTAATATGAGTTGTATTTCATTTTTATAATCTGTAGACTCATACACCACAACTCCACCCCCTTTATCTGGTTGCATGATCCTAATATTGGGGTCATCACACAATTCTTGCATGAGTTGAAACTCCTCCTTACTCATGTTATATTTGGTAGAATAAAAACCATTATGTTAGTATCGGTACATTTCATCCAATACTACCTTTTCAAAACTACCCAAAGTCAGATGTAATTGGGGGGTAAATACACTTTTCCTATGCAGGGATGTCGACACTACTTTGTTCATGTTACCATTAAAATGCACGGATAAATTTAACTTCCTCAAATACAACTTAAATTGTATTATATTGTCCACTATATTAAATTTACTTCGAGGAATAAACTTCATCCCCTTCCTAAACAAGGCAAAATGTGTGTCAGTTAACTTCAAAGATGTATAATTATATATAAAAAAATTGTTTTGCCCAAATTGGACCTCATTGTACTTCACAATAGGATGTTCAAGTCCTACTACCAATGGCCCCTTTGATTCTTGTATTGTGGAAATTGCTGTTTCCACCGGCCGTTGGTATTCCTCTCTTGTGCATCCCCCCAATTGGACCCCTGTCCTAAAAAAGGCCCTATGTATTGCGTGCATAATACTTATCTTGTTTATTAATTTCATCAGCCTCTCCTGCATGAGTGGCTATTTTTGACTTATTAGCCTTTTTGTTCCAATTGTACATAGTACCATCCTTATATTGTTGCAAATCACGTTTTAACTTATCACGTTTCCTTTTAAAAAAATTTTTGTGAGGCAGTATCAGCATATGTAAATTGTTTATCAAATAAATCACGCCATTGATCAAAAACTAAATCTTGTGTAATATTCTCATTCAATCTGTCAACTTCTTTGGTAACACTAGCCAACTTATAATCATTGCATTTCATTATAAATTTCATAAAACTAAACCCAAACGAATCAAACAAGGCATTACATTCTTTGGTTAATTCATCATCAAGTTCAACTCCTAAAGGTCGTTTAAAAAAACGCAATCCCATCGGGACTATTTTCAATTCCATACATCTATTTAAATAAGAGTTCTCCAATTGCAAACTTTTGAGGCATTGCATTTGGTGTTATGTATTAGGTATACTTGTATTTTGAAATTGAACTCACAGACTTTTACTTGCTTGAGGAGACATTGATTTGATTGGTGCATTAATTTTTAAAAGGTGTATATAAATGATTGGATACATGTATATGGTGTTCTAAAGAAGTCTAAGTTATTTTAGATGAAAGCGCTAAACCAACTGTTTTTTATTATTTTTTTATAGAATAAATAATATTTTTATAGTTCTTTTCTCGTTATTTCAACCATCCAGTGGATTCTTGTGAACTTGTGTATTTGAACTGTTAAGTGTAGCTATATTGTTACCTGGGGGAGTATACATGCAGATGATATAAATGCATTTACTTTTGTTAAGTTGCAGTTTGGTGGCTAGAATCTCTAAGTTGTTAAACTGAGGTGGTTGTATTACATCTGTGTTTACATTCAACTCAGATTTGTAGAGTATGGATACCCCACCCCCCTTCCTGGAATCATGGTCTAACCTGTGTATGTTA
Organism: Protopterus annectens; assembly: GCF_019279795.1. NCBI lineage: Eukaryota > Metazoa > Chordata > Ceratodontiformes > Protopteridae > Protopterus > Protopterus annectens. Next base: position 405,567,330 of record NC_056740.1, on the reverse strand, counting down.
TACCCAGGTGGTAGTACTTCATTGTCAGTGATGGTAGGCTTTACCCATGTCTCAGATAGACAGAGAATCTCAGGGGAGTGATCAGCAAGGAGTGCATGAAGTTCATGCACCTTATTATTGATGCTTCTGATATTAAGATGACAGGTTAGGAGAGAGTTAAGTGGCCTGGAAATTGTAGGCATGAGGCGTAGATTACAGGTAGAGGGAGAGTATATGCCTGAGTTGGCAGGGCCAGTGTTAGGGTGTATATCCCCATCAAGTAATAGGCTAGGTCTAAGCTTGCAGATAAGTTTCAGGAATTTATCTACAAGTTTATAGTAGTGTTTGTTCTAGAGCTAATTTTCCTGGTGTTAGTGTGTAGGGAGTGTGAGCATGATGTTAGATATGTCCTGGTACTATGGGTATGTTTTAAGGTGGAATATTTGACATCTGGGATGCTAGTGTGGGCCTTTGGGACTTGACGTCCTGTGAGAGGTTGGGTTTCATATAAGGTTAGGAGGTATGGGGCTAATAGGATAGGTAGTAGAAAGGAGTACAACATTATCTAGAGAGATGAGGAACTATGTACCTGGAAATGCACTATCAGACGATAGTGTGAATTAGGTCACTATATTGGAAGATGGTAGGAAGCAGCCAGGAGCTGATAAGTGCCGCTACAAAGGAGGAAGAAGGCTGGGGTGGGGGATAATTAACTTAGCAGGAAGGTAGAGGGACTGGGGTGGAGAATAATTTACTTAGCAGGAAGGTGATAGGAGCTAGCAGGTGTGGGAGTGGCTAACTGGCTAGAAATCTAGAGGTAGTGGGGGCGGGAGGAAATTGGGGGCAGGTAGGGGAGTGCAGAGAGCCCGAGCATAGCGAGGGTGAATGGAGCGGGGCTATTGCAGTCCTTAGGTTGTGCCAGTCTGTTTTAGATCAGCTAGGTAGGTATAATGGCTTATATTTAAGGTTTCCACTTAATTATGTTAAGTTTGTAGATTCAGTATGTTAGAATAAACCCTTAGGGATTACCTGTTTGTAGTACAATTTTTACAGTAATTTGCTAGAGCTGGTATACTTTTGGGGGTGTTTTAATAGTAGTTACAAATTATATATATATAAAATAGGCAGGGGTTGTGGGGTTGCAAGAGGGTTTGCCCCCTTGCAAAAACACTGTTCTTGTGATGCCAGCTTCCAGAAGAGATGCCGGTTCGATGTTCCAAGGCTTGATGGCAGAATGATTAAGGTGTTTACCTTGCAGACACAAAGTGCAGGGTTTGATTCTCACGTGGGGTACTTGGCTAGGCTTAAAATTGCCCACAAGGGCAAATAGCCTAGTACTAATCTATGAACCTATGAACCTATATTCGATCATATGGTCTTTTGATCTTATGGCATAGATCCCACATAATACATAGCCCTCAGAAACATCCCCATTCACATTTTATTAACTAACAAAGAATTATACAAGCTTTTAATCTTCCTTCACCACAGCTAACTGAATTCTAGCTTTCTGTCCACGATTCATTTCAATGACTTTCATTACGTTTTAAATTTAGGTGGCAACGAAGCATATGACAATTCATCTAAACATTTGTTAGTCTGCTCTGACTTGGTGGCATTTGGATAACAAATGTTTACATCTCTTTCTGGCTCTCTTTTCCCAACACAGGTAGTCTGCTGTGACTTGTGGCCTGCTACCACTCAGCTTTTCATCTGACTTTAGCATCTGTCTCCCCTTATTGCCTTGATGACAGCTAGACAATACTCTAACGCACCATTCTAGACATCTACCAAGACAGCTAAGATAAATACCTTTACATATTCTGAAACCAAATTTTCTCATATTAACTCATCTTTGTTTTATTATCTTCCTATAAATGTATCCATCACTTCATTCAGCCAAGCTGGCAGCTAGGCAATTCACTAATATATCCATCTAATTTATTTTTATTTATTCTTTTGCATTTGTCTACCAGGGCAGTCTGACTAAGCAAAAAAAAGCACTATTTTCATCAGAAACCCAGGTGAAAAGCTGTCAGAATACAAAATGGAAAAGCATTTACAATATTTATAAAAATTATTATAGTAGCATAAAATAGTAAGTTAACAATATTATTATAAAGATAAATTAAAATACATTAAAATATAGAGTTAAAATAAAAGAAAAATTAGAATGAGAAAGAGAAAAAAATTAGTTTAATTGGTTACTTGACAGTAAGAAGAAAGGTAGAAAAAGCTACAAAAGCAGAAAATAATGGAAACTGAACTTTGAAAAGTTATGCTACTGCATAATCTGAGGAACAAGTAATTAAACAATTACATGTAAGATCAGAAAATTTGAGATGAAAAGTGTTATCCAAGTGATAAATAAATGCATAGTCAAGCCTCTACTCCCACTATGTTGCAAAAGGATCTATATCATATGAGCAAATTGTACAAATTGCAAATGCTCATAATATCGAATGCACTGGACCTCAAACTTCCTCTTGTGGGGGGCTGTGCCCCCCCCCCCACTAAATATATATTCCAACTCTGAGATCGCACTACAGTGAGGAAAGGGCAAATATCCCATTCTTCACTGTACCACGATCTTAAAAAAAGCACTTCGAGGTCCAGTACGTTCGATATTATGAGCAGTCGCAATTTGTGCGATTCGCTCATACGATATAGACCCGTTACAAAACCGTGGAACTCTCTTCCACTTGCTGTGAGAACTACTACTAACCTAAGTGCCTTTAAAACTGTACTGAAACAACACATGTTCAACTCCTCGCTGTGCCCCTGCTCTGATCCAGGCTAATCTCTTCTCCAGATCAGACCAGACTGCAACTCTCATTCACTCTCTCTCCATCTCTTTGTATCATTTACTTGTAAATCTTGTAATATTATGTTACATTTACTTAATCTTGTCATATTGTGTTTTTCTTCTTAATATAAATGTCTAGTTATCAACTACTTTATAACAATGTACCTTGTTACTTCTAACTCTTGTAATTTTATGTTTTCTCTATAAAGTTTTTACATCTCTGTATGTACCCCCACTAGAGGTAGCAACATCCTTGACCTAGTCATTACTAGCATGGGTAACCATTGCTCTACACCAATAGTCAACTTCTCTCTGGTAAGATCATACCACAAACTAATCACCTTTGAAATCCATAACCCCCCCACTCCCGAAAAGGTAACCATCATGAAAAACTTCTCCAAAGCTAACCATAGGCTCCTAAAAACAGAGGTGGCTAACTTCACAGCACCCATGCAAATGGAAACTAGTTGAATGACCGCCAAATCATATACCAATGCACTGTATGAATACATACACAAATGCATGGATCTTGCCATACCCAATAGAACCAAGACACTCTTCTCCAAAAAAAAAAGCCAATCTGGTGGTCCCCTGCCATAAACAAACTCTACAACAGAAGGAGGAAACTGATGCAGAATAAGGTGAAGTCCCAAGATTGGAAAAACTCCCTTATCAGCCTCAACAAAAAGTTGAGATCCATCATCAAATCCTCTAAAGCTAGCTATGAAAACAGAATTGCAGCAGATAGTAAAGACAACCACAAGGCCTTTTGTAGTTATGTAAAGAATCTCCATGGCAATACCCAGATTTGCTCTGATCTACTGCACAATGGTACCTCCTATACAGAGAAAACAGTTATTACCAGTATAATGGCTGACAGATTCAGTGCCAACTTTACCCCTCTGCCCCCCACGGGACCAATCACAATACCAGTAGATTGACAGGCACCCAGTATTACTACTGCCCAGGTTAAAACAGCACTGTCCAAGGTAAAAAATACAGCTTCTATGGGACATGACAATATTCTTGGCTGTGTTCTACATGACCTACAGAATGAACTGGCACCTTACCTGTGTGCCCTGTTCAATCACAGCCTCACCTCAGACTTTGTCCCTACCAAATGGCACACTGCTACAGTCATCACTCTCCACAAAGGAGGAGCGACTACAGACCCTGGGAACTATTGCTCCATTAGCCTGACAAGTCTGATATGCAAAGCTACGGAATGCATCATCATGGATCTATTAAACAATGATATAGGGAATCTCCAAACTCTGGATCCCACACAGTTTGATTTTGTGAAAGGTAGATCATGCCTGCTCAACTTGGTCAACTTCTTTGAGTCAGTCACAAGAGCCGTGGATGAAGGCACGGTGGTTCATACAGCCTACCTTGATCTGGCCAAGGCCTTTGATACCATTCCCCACTCAGGAATCATAGAAAAACTCACTAAGCTAGGCATCAACCCCTATATCACTAGGTGGGTTGCAAACTGGCTTACAGATAGAACCCACAGTATGAAAGTAGCTGACTCCAAGTCAGACTGCCGACCAGTCACGACTGGCATCCCACGGGGTTTGGTCCTGGGTCCTCTCCTGTTTGGTATCGACTTCTCTGAAGACAAGGCCAACACGAAGGGACTCTGGCTGACAAAGTTCACAGACGATTGCAAGTTGGGAGCTATTATTAACTCCCCAAGTGATGCTGACATCCTACACAAAGACCTCACTGAGACCAATGATTGGTGTCAGAACCATGGCCTTAAGCTCAATGCCAAAAAATGTGTTGTCTTCCGCTTTGGGAAAAACCCGGTTCCCATGAATTACTGCATCAATGGTAGTTCACTGAACACAGAAGGTGTTATAAGAGATCTGGGAACACAGGTTGACAGCAACTTCTCTTTTAACTACCATATTGCCACTGTTGTCAGAAATTCCTTCTATGTGGCACATCTCATTACTAAGGGTTTTGCATCCAGGAAGAAAGAGGTCATTGTCTCCCTCTACTCTTCCCTCATTAGGCCAATCATCAAGTACAATGCCCCATTTAGCATGTACCTCACTAGACAACTGCAACAACTGGAGAGGCCACAGAAGTACCTCACAAAGAGGATCCTAGGCCTTAAACACTTGTCCTATATGGACAGACTCAAAAAACTCCAACTATTCTCTGTCTCATATCACCTACTTAGAGGCACTGTCTGCTTGACTTACAAAGCCATGTCTGACCCAGCTCTGTTAGAAATGCTACATATAAAGAAATCCCAATTCCTGCACAGCACACACTCCAAAGACCTCAGCCTCATTACCACAATCAACAGAACGTGCTGGAGGGACAGGTTAATAACCCAGAGACTGCCCATGCTGTGGAATAGACTTCCCATACACGTCAAACAGAGCACCTCACTGGCTCTCTTCAAGAGAAATCTTAATGAGTGGATGGGAAATAGAAAATTCACCCTGGGGGTCACTCCAGTGGCTGTACTTGACAGATGCACTGGGAACTAAGGTCGGGTGGCACGATGCCAGGGTAATCCTATGGGCTATGCTTGTAAAGGCTCCGGGGCCATTAGCATTACACACCTATGAACCTATAAATGGAGCTTTTCTCCTCAGGCCTCAGCTGAAAATGGGTTATTTCTGACCCAGTCAGACCATCCCGGTAAATAAATGTCAAATAAATAAATCTGATAGGAATTTTTATAGTTTTGGTTTGAATAAAGTATTTTGACTAATACTATTATATCCATCCTATTCATCCTACCCTTTTGCCCCTAATTTACTCAACCTGAAGTCTTCCTTTATTCAGCATTATGAGCAAGACTTATCTTAGACTGCAGTTCACATAACTCAAGGCAACAACCCTTTGAAGCAACCTCCTCTGACTTACAATTTATTATTAGGAATACATAAATACAAGCAAGGTTATGTCTAAAATCCCATCAGAAAAACAAACAAATCTTAAGTTGTACATTAAGTTGCACATATGTACATCAATAAGTCATTATTTTATTTAAATGTGTATGTTACATAATACCTCACGAACCAGCAACCCCATTTAAAATGTATTGTTTAAACTTTACCACATACATACATACATACATACATACATACATACATACATAAGTACAAATATTTCAGGCACTATCATTAATGACCTTCTAGCCTGCCAATATACCAAAACACTTGTTCTCATAATAATTTTCCAGGCTGTTCTTAAAAATATCTAAACTAGTACTTGCTTTAATGTAATTTGGCAGTCTATCCCATGCATCAGCTGCTCTCTCAGAGAACCAATTAATACACTTCTCATTCCTACAGAATCTTCTACATGGGTTGTCTGATGATTCCCTATTACTTTTTCATAACCACAAACATTTCCCAGAGATAGTTGTCTCTAAATTCCCTATATACCTGAATAAGATCTCCTCTTATATAACTGTAAGAGACACTGTGCAAATTCAGATATTTTAGTCTTTCATAATAACTTATATTTCCACATCCATGGATGCCCTTAGTATATTTCCGCTGTACTCTTTTCCATTTTACTCATGCTTGTTTTCTTATAGGGTTTCCATATTGTTATTCCATACTCAAGTTTGGATCTAATGTAACTAACAAACAATGACTTCATCATTTCTGATTTCCTAGACTTTACAAACGTTTTTATACAACCTTTAGCTCTATAACTATCATTAACTAATTGGTTGATATGATTAAAAAAACTCACAGCTGACTCTACCCATATACCCAGGTCCTTAAATGAATCCACAGTTTCAATCACTGTGTGCTGTATTAAATATTCACTTTTCAATTTATGTCTCCCAAATCTGATATGCTTAGTTTTTTATGTATTTATCAGCATATTATTCTCCTGTGCCGAAATGGTCAATTTACTCAAGTTATTTTGCAGACATGCCTTATCTGTAATGCATGTAATCAGTTTACCCAATTTCAGGTCGTCTGCATATAGACTGTAGAACACCTCAGATGAAAAAGTTAGGTCTGATAGATTCAATCTAAACAAGTAAGGGACTAGGACATAGCCCTATGGGACACCTTAACTGTAACCAAGAATTTCACTTGCTCATTTGGTACTAAAACCTCCATACCAATTCATCTCCTTCACACTACAGATCTAGAGACCTTTAACCTGCCTGACACAAATCTTGTGGTATCAATAACAAATGAACGGCCATTGAAGTGTGGTGATAATAAATCAACCCCACATTGTAGCCATTTCAGAATTCTTGATGGACACCTTGTGTTGCTCAAATTACATACAGAAATAATTATGTAAGGTTTTCAGGTAACAGACCAGGTTCACAGACAAGTAGATGAGTAAAGCTACAAAAAAAAAAAAATCCTCACTTGAAATCTTACACTTGGTAACTAACACTAGGCAGGGGAAAAAAAGCACCTCTTTATAGCCTCAGGTTGTATCCCAGTTCTTCCTTGCCAATTATTGTACAAAAATCCTTGAAATGTTTCTAAACAGCATTTGTAAAAATGCCATCATTTTAGGAGACTTCATTATTAATGCCATAGGCCCCGAATCTAAACAGCTTCATAAAATGCTGATACAATGTAACCTCAAACAGCTGGTCAAGGATTCGAGCCGACCCAAAGAAAGATGTATGACAATGCAGGTCCTTCCTATGTCAGTTATCCCTTTCCATATGGTCATTGGAAACTCCAATACTCGATCCTAAAATTTTTCCAGGCTGACCACTCTTGGAACATAACTCCCAAGCTCTTACTATTATACTGACATTTGTTGATTGGACACACCTACAATGTATGCGACCTGACCATAGCCCTTGTTTTTTCATCTGTATCTTGACAGATGTACACAATTCAAAATTACCTATTTCTCAGAGAAGTCTCATAGGGCAACTTTGCTGCTGGCTAATCTCAAAACTTTTAACAATTATGAAAGAAAGAGACGATGACTAAAAACCTGGAAACAAAATCCAAACTGGCCACCATCTTAACCAAGCATACCTTACTCTTAAAAGGACAACTAGAACAGCAACAAACCTGGATAAAACACAAAATTTGTAACAAAAACAGCTTCCACCAGTAAATCCAAGTCCTTCTGAAACAAAATAAACCTTCTTAGAGGATGCATCACCAACTCCTCTCCTTCCACTCCAGGCTCCTTGGCCAACAAACTCTGCAGAAGGATGCAGATCCTTTCCTAAGCCCTCATATCAGGTTATAACAGATAAATTCATCTCCCTGAATACAACATCACCAGAAATAACTACTGATTCCATGACTCAGTGCTACCCATTAGCTCATTGTGCAGTCATATTCTAACTCTCTGAACTCACCACCAATGACTCAACAAACCTATGTAAAGCCTAAACTTGTTTCAACGTAATTCAGTATCTGTCACCCTAGCATACTCAGAAAAGCAGCTGAATTTATTGCCAAGCCACTTACCCACATTTTTAATCTCTTATTCACATCAGGTATCATACCCCCTTTCCTTTCAAGCAGTTCATTATTAACGCCCTTCCTGAGGTCCCCATTCCCAAAGACTTCTGACTCATGTCAAATCTCTGCCCTGTTACAAACATATTTAAAAACAACTATATAAACAACTACTTAACCACTAAATAAACACAAAATTGCTACAGTCTATTTTCAGATTTTCAACATGGATTTTACATTACCTTCAGCACCTCAGTTGTACAATTTTCTACAACCAAATGTATTTATTGTAATACGGACAAAGGACTTATTATAGCAGGAGTTTTGTTGATGTGACTTGTGCCTTTGATATTGTCTGTCACGAAATAGTAGTGCAAACACTCAAAAGGCATAATTTTGGTGACAACACCATTACATGTTTTAAAAATGATCTTATTGAAAGATCTTTTCAAATTTATGCAGACAATGATCAATTTGCAAAAGGCATGCTCAGTACAAAAGTACCCCAATGATCTGTTCTTGGTCCTCTGTTTTTCTCACTATATATCAGTGCTATTACAGAAGAATTATCATATCCTAATCTCATATAATATCCTGATAATAGTTTTCTTTTGTAAGCCAATAAATCACATGCAGACCTATAAGCACAACTACAAGAAAGCTTCTCAAAACTAAGCCTTCGAACATCCAACAAAAAACTGCTCCTCATACCAACAAAAGCAAATGTTAGACTTTTTGCTAACTCCAAAAAAGTAGCCAGCTTGCCCTATATCCAACTTAAAGACACTATGCAAAGAGTTCTCCATAATATCCCAGACTGCAAATACTTAGGTTTAACTCTTGACCCATCTATCATTTTCACAATCCACAATGACAATATTACAAAAAGGTACTTTCTCAACTCAAGGTTTGTTGCAGGTTCTCTCATCTTCTATCTCCAGGAGTTGGGACTGCAGTTGCTAAAAACATACTCCTACCCAAATTTGGGCACTGTGTCTACATTTCCTACAATACTCAAATGTTTCAGATTGCTGAAAATATTTTTTTTTAGATTTGCACTATTAGCAGATTTTCAGTCACATCACTGCCATCTCATTAAGGACCTCCATTGGCAATCTGTTATCTGATAGGCCTTCCTACATATTCAACTGGATTTTCTTCAAAGTATTAAAACTAGGCTACTGCCCAGTTTTAAAATGTAAACTGCTATTCAGGGAACAAAGCTCGTCCCTAAAATAAAGTCACTATGATGATATTACATTTACCAGGCCACCATTCCAAATTAAAATGGGGAAAAGCTTTTACATGGCTAGGCCCTGCCTCCTGGAATCATTTACCTATTGAAATTAAAACAATATCTCCAGTGAAAGACTTAAAAAAATGAAAGCAGCTTAGTGACTAAACCATGTCCAGCTGATATAGGGACAACAGATAACCTACTTACATGCATAAGAATGCCTCTACTACATTCATATCAAACTGGAAATGATGCATATCAGTTACTCTGCCTTAGGTGTTTGCACTCTTGGTTGTTTAATCCTTGATCTATTGTATAATCTGTTGTTAAATTTATTTCTTGTCTTACTGTTTAAACTATTTACCTCAGTTACATAATACTGATCTGTTCATTTTAAGCGTATTATGCTCCATTCTTTTGAGCCCAGGTAATGGCTAAAAAGAGTCAATTGACCAGTCCCCTTATCCAGTCAATAAACAGCACATACATGCATACATACATACATACATACATACATACATACATACATACATACATACATACATACATACATACATACATACATACATACATACATACATACATACATACATACATACATACATACATGCATACATACATACATACATACATACATGCATACATACATACATACATACATACATGCATACATACATACATACATACATGCATGCATACATACATACATACATGCATACATACATACATACATACATACATACATACATACATACATGCATACATACATACATACATACATACATACATACATACATGCATACATACATACATATATACATACATACATGCATACATACATACATACATACATGCATACATACATACATACATACATGCATACATACATACATACATACATACATGCATACATACATACATACATACATACATACATGCATACATACATACATACATACATACATACATAGATTCATAGGCTCATATGATGATACTAGGCTATTGGCCCAGAAGCCCTTATAAGCCTAGCCAAGAATTTTGCCCATGTTCCCTCAAAGTCAGCACCTGTTTCCCCTGTCCAGCAAGGACACAGGTAGGATCCCAGGAGTATATTTTCTGTTTCCCATCCAGTCATCCAGGCTCCTCTTAAAGAAGGCTATAGAGGTACTCTGCTTGACATGGAGACAGGGTCTATTCCACAGATGGGGAAGTCTTTGGGACAGGAATCTATCCCACCAACAAGTTCTATTAATGACACTGACCAGGTTAAGACCTTGTGTGTGGGTTGCACAAGTGGAATTTGTCTTAGGGATATGCAACAACTTCATCAAGCTGGGTCTGAAATGGCCTTGTATGCCAGACACATGTCACCTCTGAGCAGTCTGTATGAGACTGAGTATAGGGACAGGCTTTTAAACTATCTGTATAGGATAGGTGTTTGAGACCCTGGATTTTCCTGGTCGGGAATCTTTGTGGTCTCTCCAATTGCTGCATGTGCTTGGCAAGGTACATCCCAAAGGGAGCATTGTACTCGATAGGGGGTCTGATAAGGGAGGTGTACAGGAATGTTATGACCTCCTTGCTCCTGGATGAAATACCCTTATTTATGAGGTGGACCATGTAGAAAGCCTTCTGAACAATGGAGGCAATGTAGTGGTCAAAGGTCAGGTTGCTATCAACCTGGATGCCCAAGTCCCTCACGACTGATTGCATACTTAGTACATTGTTATTACTGTGATAATTACTGGGGATGACATTTTCCCCAAAGGGGATAATTATGCATTTCTGGGCATTCAGTTTGAGGCCATGCTTCTGGCACTAGTTATTAGTTTGGGTAAGGCCCTCTTGGAGGATGTTCACATCACTAGGGGAATTTAAGACAGCACCCAGCTTGCAGTCATCTGCAAACTTGGTCAGCCAAAGACCACTGGTTTTGGCTTGCACCTCGGAAAAGTATCCCAAACAGTAGAGGCCCCAAGACTGATGCTTGGGGTACACCACTCGTTATGGTCTACTAGAGGTGGCTTCCCCTACTTTGACTGAGTGGGTTCTATCAGTGAGCCTTATTGTACTTACATACTTACACTTATGTACTTGCATACATAAGTAATATTAATGTCAGTGGAATGATACATTTCTTTGTGCATGTTGACAAATAAGTCATTTTCATGATGCAATTTACTCATGACTTCTGGGCTCTTATTGGCAAACTTTACTTAATATAGCAACATTGCCTTGATGTTGTTTAAGGAAACTCAAGAAACTGAAAAGAAAACTTGAGGGAAATTAGCTTTGTGATTCTGAGTAATCTGTGTTGTCAATGTAATAAGTCAACAAAGTTAGTAAGTGTACTATAAGTCACCAAAGTCAGTAAGTGTTCTATAAGTCACCAAAGTCAGTAAGTGTACTTACTATAAGTTACCAATGTCAATAAGTGTAATATAAGTCACCAAAGTTAGTAAGTGTACTATAAGTCACCAAAGTCAGTAAGTGTACTATAAGTCACCAAAGTCAGTAAGTGTTCTATAAGTCACCAAAGTCAGTAAGTGTTCTATAAGTCACCAAAGTCAGTAAGTGTACTTACTATAAGTTATCAATGTCAGTAAGTGTACTATAAGTCACCAAAGTTAGTAAGTGTACTAGGGCTATAAAGCTATTTGGTGTTAGCATCTGATTTGTTGATGATAGTTAACAGCTAGTTATCAAAGTCAATTTTTTGATTAATGAATTTCTACTAAACTTAAATAAAGTAAAATATTAACCAAAGTCAAAAATGGTGGACAATTTATTTATGAACAGTGATGATTATCAGTGACCAGTGACTTATGAATCACTTGGACAATGCAACCGATGGAAGACGTTTTACTTGGAAATGTAGTACCGTGTTTAAATGAGTGAAATGATTGGTATGTTGTTAAATGGTTGACAAATACAAACTGAAAGAATGACCAAAACATTGTACAAAATGAAGTAATAATTCAGTCACCCATTAAATAAACTTTTTGGTTTATTAAGTATAAAAGTATAATTCAAACAGTAAAAAAAAAATATTATTGAAAAAGCAAACCATTTGTAAATTAAAGTAGAAAACGGTTAATGAATTTGAAAAAAAAACACTTGTCTATTTTCAAACAATAGACCAAAACTAGTTAATTGCTGATAATATTGCAAAAGCACAAGCAATCAAAGTAGCACAGGTGTAACCCTCAGGTGTTCCTGACCAACTGCTCAAAGCTGCAACCTCATCTTGGTGTAAGTCAGTTCTGGGGGAGAAGGGGCATGATTGTCAGGCACCATAGTAACATAAATGCAGAATTAGCAATGATTTATGAGTATAATCTGGCTTCATAAATACTGCTTTTGTGGTTACAGCTGAAGCTCATCTGTGGTGGTAAATGTAGCAAGGTGCTTGCTACCTTGTTAGAGGATAGCAAGCAGCTTGCTACAGACACAGGAGATTTGTTTTCCCCACAGCTTTGAGTTGAGGTGGCAGGCATTAGTTTGGAGAACTGATGATGGATCCCACATAACCTTGCTATGGTTCTGTAGCTGCTATCCAGTTTGCTACCAATATGTTCTGTTAATCAGGTGCATCGTGTTTTGGGCTAGGAAACACTAGCCACACGTAACTGGGTGTCCTCCAGTCAGAGAAGGTTTTAAACTTTGAACTTGTTTGTATTGGAAGCCTTTAACAGTCTAACGGGCTGATCCTGTGTCCTCTAATAAGAGAAGGCTTTTTTTTTTTTGCTTGGTTAGACTAAAGGCCTTTAATTGTTCAATCAAGGCAGATTATACAATGATTCCAAGATGGCTGCCGACTAGACTAGTCCCTATTCTTAGAGCTCCTCACAGTCTAGTATCATCTTTATACTTTTTACAACTTGGGACTAATATTTTTCCTCAGTTTTTTTCATAAAAGCTTTATACTAAGCTTTTTACATATAGCTGGAATATTTTTGTCTTTGGAATTTTTATTTTGAGACACATTTTACCTCAGAACAGTTTGTGGAGTTATCTGACTTGGACACCTGCTGCTTCAGAATTTTCCTGGAACTTGTCACCCTGGTTACAACATCTAATCTCTGGGCATGGCTGCTAAATCGGAGTCTATGGATGCTCAGGCCACGAAGGCCAAATTTTCTTCAGTTCACTCACCAGAAAAAGATAACACTTCTAAAAGATTAAGAACATCCAAAAATTCTTCTGAACCAGTCAAAGTAAGTAGCAAAGAATTAAATGACTCAAACTTTTATTTAGATGAGTTAAAGCTAGCATTAAAGCCTATACAAAGTGCCATTCAGAACTTTACAGAAAAATTTACTGACTTTGGTGATACATTAAAACAAATAAATGACAGAATGAGTATTATTGAAAACAATAACTCAGCTTTGGAGATAAAAATCGAGTCATTGGAAAATGATTTAAAGTCTAAAGATAAAACTATTTCTGAAATACAATCTAAATTGATAGACTTAGAAGCCAGAAGCCGCAGGAACAACATTATTATTCGGGGTTTACCAGAATCTTTTGATAAGAATAATTTGTTGTCTGTGTCCAAGAGTATTTTTGAGACATTACTAAACTGTGAAGCATCTTCAAAAAATATAACTGTTGAGAGAGCACACAGAGCCCTACGTGCAAGTCAAGATGCTTCTTCACCAAGGATTATATATACAAAATTGCTAAATTTTCAAGATGCTTTTCAAATCTTGCAAGCAGCTAAAAGTAAGAAACAGTTTGTATGGAAATCGCATAAGTTATCATTCTCACAGGATTTTCCTCCTCAAATAAAACTAAACAGGCAAAAGCTTTCTCCCTATTGTGCAGAATTAATTAAAAGAGGGATAAGATTTCGCATGTCTTATCCAAATACTTTATCATTTACATTTAATGAAAAAAAGTTTACCTGTTCTGATCCTAAGGGAGCAAAAGATGTTTTTTTTAAAGCATTTAAAAAGCTTCCGGATTCAATTTCCTAATAATGTATATATCTGTCTGGGCACAAATGTGATGAAAATGTATATATACATTTCCTTTCTATACAGGATATTTACATACAGTTAATAAGTTTAATTTATTGTGAAATTTATTCTTGTCAAGGGTAAACAAAAGGTGTATATATATACACAAATGTGTTTATTCATTCCTTTTTTCTCTTCAGAAAACAGGAAGTGTTTTAGTTTTCTATGTGGTGAAATCAGAAATAATAACACAGCTTTCAGCTCTTAAATAAGTCTGGCGGCTCCCTCACTGTGTGAGATTTAGTGTTTATGTATAGTTTAATAATAACATGTTAAGTGCTACTTTGACATTTTTCTCATAAGGGTTAGAATATTACAGAAAATATGAGATATAAATCCTTCATGAATTGCCTATGCCAAGAGTATGTACAGTGCCTAAATATATAAACATAAATATGTTTCTTTTTTTACCTGAAGTAATGGGAAAAATGCAATTTTGTTATGTGCTTTTATGTTTTCTCTCATAACCAAGGAGCTGGTATTTAAAGTAGATTTAACATTGCAGATATTTTCTGTTTATGTTTCTCCAAATAGCGTACAAGCGTTTTTTTTTCTTTAAGCAACTAAAGTGCCTTGGTTTAGTCAGAAATATTTTGGAGGGAGTTATACAGACTCTCGAGACTGGTCTGAGAGAAAATCTCTCATCTATCACATCAGCAGATGCTACTACTATCCCACGTATCTTTATGAAGATACGGAGCTTGGCGGTGATGTCATCATTTTAGTGGGAAATTTCAGTGACTTGAGACGTTATTGTTCTGTTAAAGTGTTAATTTTTCATCTAAGCTGCATCCCAGTTATACGCGCTCAACCTCCGTGGATCTTCGAGGCATCAGTGTGACGACATTGTTGGATAACGTAAGGAGAACACATATGATCGTCTATTCAGCAGAATTATAGGGTTTAACATTTATCAGCTTAATGTTCGTGATGTGTTCTGATTGTTTGCTATTTAAAATACTAGTCTTCTTCATCGGCAATGTGGGTTGAAGAGCAAGATCGCAGCAAGGAGCCTTATATACTGAATGTATATTTAAAAATCTCTAGCTGACAGCATTGAGGGAGAGGATGTAATCATATTTCGTGTTGGGGAACGAAGTGGCGAGGTGCATTATGCTTGTGTCTGGTTGGGAGCTTTCTTTGGAGCGGGGGTTGAAGGACAGGTACATCTTTTTGTATTTTTTGTTTTTCCTTCTTCTCTCTGTATTGAGATGGAGGATGTCGAGGTATGCACCTTGCTAAGATGATCTCCGGTTGTTGTGTGTTGGTGTGGAGAACATTACAGAGATTAGGGTCTATGGTATGTCACTTTGGCTAGTGCTGAATGCTTGGTTCTGTTCTTGTGGGTTCGCGCTTTGGAGTTTCTGTTGAGTACATGACATTTTATGTGTCTGGTGTCTTGGTTGATATATTCGGTTTGGATAGAGTGTGGCATTGGTCCTCTTAGCTGTGGGGTCTGAGGTTTATCGGCGTTGGTTGGGCAGTTTTGTTGTGGTGTGTCACGTTGTCTGTGCTTGGGTTTGTCAGTGGCACCGTGCTGATGTACAGGGGTACAGGAGTGTTGTGTGTTTTTTGCGGTGTCATTGGATCACTGATGCTGGGTTGGTCTGGTGGCTTCGGTGTTCTCTGGCGCATTGGGCGGGCAGACACCAACAAAACA
This sequence comes from Protopterus annectens, assembly GCF_019279795.1. Classification (NCBI taxonomy): domain Eukaryota; kingdom Metazoa; phylum Chordata; order Ceratodontiformes; family Protopteridae; genus Protopterus; species Protopterus annectens. The sequence goes on along the minus strand of NC_056740.1, from coordinate 405,551,189 downwards.
CCAGAGGGTTTGGAGGGAAATTTAAGTGTCTCGAGATTTCTTAATTGTGTCAAAGCGTTAAATTTCATTTCAGATGCATCTCAAATCTATGCACTTGACCTATGTAGATCTTTGAGGTATCAGTGGGGTGTCATTGTTAGTAAATAAATAGGGAGTATTTATTCAATGAAGCTGGGTTATTTTGATAGCTTAGGAGTGTAAAATATGTCATTTTAGCTTGATGTGCGATTGTTTGTTTGGTGTGTTAGAGAGCGTTGAGGGGGAGGGCTATTCTTATCGTTTATTGCAGAGTGTGCAGAGTTTTTCTATGGGATTTCGTCGGTATGTTCAGAAGTTTTATTTGGAGGTGCACGATGCAGCTGAAGTCTTACCTGCTGTATGTCTTGCAGCTTGAATACTCCTGTCAATATAGACAAATGTAATACCACCTTTGAATTGAGATATAGTGTGTCATATAGGAGTCTTCGGGAGGCGCTACGGGGGTGGGATCTGATCAGATAGCAAACCTGGTTGCATGGAATGTTTTTAAAGTGTTTGTGCTTGATAGATCAGTCTAGATTATCATAAATAGCATTCAGACGCACATATTTTTACCTATTTTACACTTATTAATCAGAAAAGCTGTTTGGAGTGGATCTCACCTTTGGTGGTGGCAACAGGTGCAAAGCTACATGTATAGCTATTATTTATAAATGTTCACATATATTATCAGAAGAAAACACAAAGTTTTTACTGCTTAATTATTTGTTTGATATTAATACAGTTTGTTTATGACATATATATGTCTATCTTAAGCTTAGTTAAAAATGCAATTTATCTTTGATATAATCAATATTAGTTTGTACAGCAAGTATTATATATATGGGATAACATCAAACCTATTTTCCATATACTTTTTTTACATGGAAACATTTACATAAACTTGATTCATCATTATATGGAATACAAAATTGAGGAATTTCTATATTTAGTTATATATTCTATTCAAAATTGGAGCTTATATAATGAATAAGAGAGTAGGGATTGTGTATGTTGGACATCTTGATTTCAATTATATATGTAAATATGTTTGATATTGTATTATGTTTTTTTTGTTTAGTTATGCAAATATGCAAAGTTTACTATGCTAATACATTGCAATTGACATTGAAAATGTTAGCCAAATTCACTTATATAACTCATCTTTATTTTTCTTCTCTAGTAGGGGTTAGGTGGCTAGGCACTGGGATACTTGGGAAGAAATTTTTCAGAATCCTTATAACAAACTGTTTAGGAAGACATTATGATTCAATATAACAGATATGGGATACTGAGGTCTATAGTTAACATTTCATTTATGTTAAATCTTAGCTATATGTTATATATCTATCCTTAGTTAATACTATGACATTAAACATTGACTCATGGAATGTGAGAGGATTACAAAATAAAAACAAGAGATCCCTATTATTCCATTTATTATTTAAATCAAAGGCTAATATTTGCTTTATACAAGAGACACACTTGACTAGAGAAGACTTTGATAAAGACAAAAACAAGAAATGGATTAAAACGATAGTAGCAGCTGGGAATAGTACAAAATCAAGTGGGGTCGCCATTATAATTAAAAACACATTTCAGGGAACTATTTCAGAGACGAAATATGATGTGAATGGAAGATGGTGTTACATTATTTCCAGTTTTCATAACATTGACAAGCCAGTTATATTTTTTAATCTTTACGGCCCTTGTGAACAACAACATATCTTTTTTATACAAATATATAATATTTTATCCTCTTTCAAGGATTATTATTTAGTTTTGGGAGGGGACTGGAATGCTATTATTAATCCTGATACTGATCGTACTAGTAGATCTTCCTCATACAACTTTCAAGCATCCATTGCTTTGGAAGAAATTATAATAGATTTAAACCTTATAGACCCTATTTCTCTTATAACACAGTATGATAAAAAAGACTTTTTCACATATTATTCAAAATGCTATAAATCTTGGTCAAGATTAGATTTTTTTCTTATTTCAAATTATTTTACTCATAGAAAGATAAATTACTCTCTTGAACCTAGATTTTTTTCTGATCATTCTAGAATATCTCTTGGAATAAGTTTGGCCTCACATTCACTAAAATTATGCTCATATAATAGTTGGACATTGAACAATAATTTGCTTTCAAATGAAAATTTACATAAATCAATAACTGAAACAATAAAAGAAACACATCTTAATTTAGACACATTAGATATCCCTTTAGATATACAATGGGCCGCATGTAAGGCAACTATTAGAGGTATATTAATTAACAAAGCATCATATTTTAAAAAACAATTTAGAAATAAAGAATTACAATTAAAATCAAAAATTCAAAATTTGGAAAATCAATACAGAATAAGTCCCGATTCCTCAACATATGAAATATTATTGAGTTCCCAAAAAGAATTGTTGCTTCTGCATCAACATAATCTTACCATTTCAGAGCAAAGGTTATTAGCTACATACTCTGAATGGGCACAAGTTCCTTCTAAAATGTTAGCCAGAATAATAAAAGGTAATCAATCTCTTCCTAGAATTTCATCATTAAAATTTAATAACAAGAGATACAATACTGATCAGGAAATTTTGCAGCTTTTTACATCATTGTTCTCAGAGATATACTCAAAGGAAAATAATCTTAGGAGTAAACAACACATAGTGAATTTCGCGTCTTCTATTAAATTTCCTAGATTAAATGATCGACAAAAAAACACACTTTCTGCCCCATTGATTATTGGAGAAGTATCGGATGCTATTAGTAGACTCAAGACGAGTAAATCACCGGGACCAGATGGCTTCACACCCGAATTTTTTAAAACTTTCTCATCAGAGATTTCACCCCTTCTCTTAGAAATTTTTAATTATATAATGATTCATGGTATATCTGATTTGTATTGGAATACCTCAAAAACCATATTAATTTTGAAAAGAGACAAAGAAAAAACTGATCCTAATAATTATAGACCTATTTCCCTGATTAACATTGATATTAAAATCTTAGCTTCTATACTTGCTTCTAGACTAAAAAGTGTTTTACCATCTTTAATTTCTATGGAACAAGCGGGTTTTATGTCACATAGACATTCATGGGACAATACCTTGACAATTGATGCTCTTATTCACTTTACCAAAAATGACTCAAATCCTATGTATGCATTAATTCTTGACGCCGCTAAGGCTTTTGATAGGGTTAACTGGGACTTTTTGTTTCATATTATGTCTTGTTTCAATATACCACCTACTTACATAGACTCTATTAAAATGCTATATAAAAACTCTTATACTTTTCTTTATATTAATAGGAAAATATCCAAAAATATAAAGATCATTAATGGCACAAAGCAAGGATGTCCATTATCTCCTTTCTTATTTAATTTATATATAGAACCCCTACTATTATACATAAAGCAAAATACCTACCATAATATTCCTAGAATCCTTAACACTAAAGTTTGTTTGTCCGCTTTTGCAGACGATCTTATATTATATTTTCAAACACCCTGCTCAGATCTTTCCAAACTAATCAGTTCCATTGAAAAATTCTCAGAGGTCTCTGGTTATAAGATTAATATTCAAAAAACACATATTTTTCCTATAAATCCACTTGCTCACAAGTCATATATGTTTCCTGACTCCACTTTTCGGATAGTTCAGAACTTCAAATATTTAGGGATTCATATAAATCATAATGGTCTCTCCACATTTCAAAATAATTTGGCTAAAGTGTGGTCATTGATTATACTTGATTTGAACAGATGGAAATTGCTAAATTTATCACTTTTATCAAAATCAGCTATAATAAAAATGAATATTCTTCCCAGATTGCTATTTCAATTCAATGCAGTAGATCAGATGATTCCAAAATCTTTTTTTTCAAAAATCAATAAGACTTTGGCTAATTTCTTGTGGTTTCCTAAATCAGTAAGAATTTCTTACATTAAGCTAATCTTACCTAAAAATAGGGGAGGACTTGGTCTTCCCAATTTTCACCTTTACTATTTGATTATCTCGGCAAATAAATTATTATCTATTTTAAATATAAAGACTGAGAAGTTTAATCAAAATTCTATTTGGACAGAATTATGGTTTCAACATATTGTAACTTAAAACATCAATCCATTAGTTCTTCCTTTCCTCTCATTAGGTGTTATGAATAAATTAAAAATTCCTAACTCTTTAAAACAAAAAATTATTGCTTTTCAAGAACTGGTAAAACTTGTAAATCTAGAAAATATATTTCAATTAATGCAACCTATTCATTTAAATCCTAATGTTAACTTAGACAATATTTCTTTTAATCTTTCAAATTTTCCCTTGATTAAAGATCTTACAGTTTGGGATCTGATGCAACACAAGAATGAAACTATTTCTAATATTCGCAAAATTCTCAAAGTTAATATTAATTATCTAACCATCTTACGTCAATTGAGAGATGTTATTAATGCTAAATTTCTACACATTAAGGTAGATAGCACCGATATTAACAACTATAAAATATTTTTAAAAGTCCTCATACTCCCAGAGAAAATGTTATCTAAATCTTATAAACTCATAAATCAGGTAATTCATAGTGAAGTGTGTCTCTTCTCTACTTATTGGGATAAACATAACTCTCACATATCTATAAATCAGAAACTCTCAGCTATCAAAAATACATTGGAATACTCACCTTTCAAAAAACTATTTTACACTCAACTAATGATTAACAATAACGCATATTTCACTCCTTCTAAACTTAACAAGTTTGATTCTAATAAATCGCCCTCATGTTCTTGTTGTTCACATCCCAACGCAGATCTTTTACACATTTTTTGGTCTTGTCATCATTCACACAAACTTTGGACCTCACTAAAAGTTCGTTTACAGAAAATGGGATATCATAAATCCACCTTATCTTGGGAGACTGCACTACTACACTTACCAAATATTTATCTCTCCAAATTAGACATGCATGTGTTAATATATATATGTTCACTTATGAAATTATATATTACCCAAAATTGGCTGGATCGTACCAAATTGAATTGGAATAATTTTAAAATTTTGGCCCATACATACATCAGTGCGCAGAAATTGATAGTGCAAAGTCCCAAGAAGTTGTCATTTATTAGCAAAGCTATAGAAAAGGTGTTACATATTATTAATAGCATATAGAAGGTCACCTCTTGTTAGGGATTTGTAGACCTCAGTCTCATTTATACTCTTATATTTCCTTTTATTTTAAATCAATACTTACCTTGATATATTCTTTGGTTAACATTTGTATATGATGTAAATAGTTAAGTGTATATTCTCAAAATGCATTGAGACAAAACATTCATTTTATAAAAGTGTATTTTCATAAATATCTCCTAATGTTCCATTTTTAATATGCATTCTTATCTTGTTGTTGATGTTATAATTTTGTCTTGTTTAAAAATTTAATAAAAAAGTTTTTTGAAAAAAAAAAAGGCAGATTATACAAATCAGACACATATACATACTTAGAGTAGGATAAAACTGCCCAAATTAACTGAAGGTTTCAAATGAAATGAAATGAAAGGTGATATTTCAAGTTGGTGGCTTTAAAAAGGCAATCTCATTTTGCTATTAATATGCAATGACATGTTGGTACCATATTACCTGTATTACATTAACTGTCACATATTTCTTAGCTGCTTAAGGTCACTTCTGGTGTTAAATGCATTGTAAATAAAGGGACTGTTGATACAGATGCCCAGTGCAGAAGTCATTTAGCTTAAACACAATTGTTTAGAAGGCTACTGAAAGGCTGGTATAGTTCAGTTTATGATAACAGTGGAAAAGCACATTACTAAACTTTAGTAGTAGACATTTCCTATTTGCACAACGAGCAAATACTGATTACTTGGCAAATGTAATGTCACATTTTAGTAATGCTACAAAACAGTTTTTGATAGTTTATGCAGTAGGCATATTTGATTCATTGTCATTTTATGTCATTTTTATAAATGACATTTTATTTGTTACAAAACATTTAAGTGTATGTCATTAATTTACTTGATGTTTGTCCATTAGGTGGCAGTAGAGTGTCACATGATTATTTTTTTAGACATACAAGGAATTGTGCAATCCTAAAATGAGGAACTGAATCTGATGTCTAACAGTCACTGTCGCTCAAAAACGATTTTAAAGTATATGCATATTTTCAGTCAACATATTATTCTCAAATAAAAGAGGAAAGCAAATGTAGTTATTTAGATTACTATATGCCTATTTATTTTAGTATTATGACTGCATTTAAGGGGATCTATTTGTCATATATGCTATGCAAATGAACTTTAAATGCAATTTTGACTCTATTTTTAAGAGAGCATAGCAAAACATGGTGTTTGAGGAGTAATATATATAAATGAGCATATGTCTGTTGGCTATAACTGTATCATGATTTTAAGCATTACTTAAGTGCAGTTTGAAAATTTATTTTGCTTTGTTTTAAACAAAGCATACTAAAATGATTTCAGTTATTTATATTAATTAGAGGAATATAAATAACTGAAATCATTTTAATATGCTTTGTTTAAAACAAAGCAAAACAAATTTTCAAACTGCACTTTAATTAGAGGAATACCATCCGCAGTGGTGCAGCGGTAGCATTGTTGCCTCACAGCAAGAGGTTCTCCCGTTCGATTCTCGGCTGGAGTGCGGGGAGTGCCTTCTGTATAGAGTCTGCATGTCCTCCACGCAGTTGGGTGGGCGTTCAAAAGACATGCGTAATGGATGTGCCTTCGCTGAAGGTTGAACATCAAGCTGGCACCTCGGCGTTCGTGAAAAATCTACTGCCAATCATTAGCGGACCGGAGTTCCGCTGTGGCGACCCCTAACCGGAAAAAGCCGAAAGACACAACAACATATTAATTAGAGGAATAATGCTATGTCATCATGTTAGTTTTAAAATTATATAGGCCCCTTTGTCTCATGGAACTACAGTGACACATTCAGACAGAGGGAATGGATACCCATTTGTTTATGTCATTTAACATCAATCTGTTACAACACTTTGGGACCAATACTCCTATACCACAACTGAAATATTGCTTTGATCACTTACTGTTGCTGTGTTTACAGGGTCCGCTTCTAAATCTTGAAAGCTCATAATCTTGAAATTCAAAATACTGAAGCCAAAATCTTGAAAGTTCAAAATACTGAAAACTCAAAATACTGAATTTCATAATATTGAAGAAAACTACAGATGCTAACACTTACTATACTCCATCAGCAGTACATAGAGAAACAAATAAAAGTCAAAGCATGTTAGTTTACTCCAACTATTATCAGGGGGGCAAGCCCCCTACACTCCCGATGTGGGGGGGGGGCTGCCCAACATACCCTGCTACTTAAATATATCAACTCTGATATCACACTTCACTACACTAAGATGGGTTATGTTGTAGTATATTAAAGGGGAACATGACTATGGTTACAATGGTTTACTATCATAAATTCGAAAGTAAAAATAAATAATGTCTTTATTTTCGAATTTATGCATCGAAAATGAACATTTTTGAATAATACTAAAATTGAAAACAAGGGTGTTGTGAAAATGTCGCGACATTTACGGCGATACACAGCACGCCATCCTTCCCATAATCACCTACCTACCTAACCGAAACACAGTTATGCAGGGGCTCGCACCCACCCCTAACTTAATATTCCAACTCTGAGATCGCACTACAGTGAGGAAAGGGATGCAATTCCCTAACCGCACTGTACCGCGATCCCCTCCCATGAGCGAAAGTTAGAATTGCGAATGCACAGTTAATTCGCAATGCAAACCTTCGCTCATGTCACCTGCCGTAATATGAAGTATTCGAACATCTGATGTTCGAATACTTCATAGCTGTGCAAATGCACGTCGACATAATGATAGCAAACCGGTTACAACAGCCAGTCATGAAGCACGTCATGGTATGTTTACCATTTTCTTCTGTGTTGATCTCAGAGTTTATATATCTAAGTAGCAGTGGGTGCATGGGGGTGCAGGGCTGCTTGCCCCCCTGCTTATACTTGGAGAAGAGTAATATGTTTTGTTATGTCATTGTATTGGAATATTGTAAGTGTTGGTGTACTCTGTTCTTTTCAATATTATGAAATTCAGTATTTTGAGTTTTCAGAATTTTGAACTTTCAGGATTTTGGCTTCAGTATTTTGAATTTTAAGATTATGAGCTTACAAGATTTAGAAGCGGACCCATTTGCTGACATATTGTGATGTGCTTTATAACTAGGGTAGCTTATGTTTTCTTAAGACTAATCAGCATTAAAGGGTGTGGCCAGTTATGCCTGTTTGGGCCTGTTATTTATAAATCTGACTGGATTTTTTGCTAGTGTTTGCCAGATGGCTAGTCTCTGAGGTCAGTTTTGTGATCGCAGCAGTTGATCATTTTGTGCACTTAGCAGTTCCTGGTCTTATGCTGTGTATTATTATTATTATTATTATTATTATTATTATTATTATTAAACAAGAGCAAAGCGGAAGGTGCCCAAAGCAAACTGGTAATCCAAGCAAAACAGACACCAAGGATCCACAGGTACAAAGCGTATTTAATGATGGGAATCAGCACGAACATAAGCCAAAGTACAGCACACCAATACAATTAACGTTTCCTTAAAATCTCGTTTTCATCACCAACTTCTTCAGATAACAGTTAGTATCCCATCAAACCCCTAAACTTATAGGGCTACCAATTAATTGTCATCCAATGAAATTGGATTTGGTTAAATGAATATTTGAAATTTATCCATTACAAATATAAGTAAAATCAATATAAAAAATAAATAACATAAAAAAGTGTGTTAGTGCTTGTTTAAAAATGACTACAGTTAAATCTAGGAGCATAAAATATAATATATAATATAAAACTAGTTTGAATTTAGTAAAATATGCATTTTATATGAAATAACACACATAATTGAAAATTGTGGTGCACATACACCCTCTACAGGTTGATATTAGAATGCGCCTGTTAGTATTTACAAATCATTATTATGATGTAAAAACATCTCAAACAATTTTAAAAAAGTATATATGTATAAATAAATGAGAAATAATCTAATGATATTGCATACAATCAACAAACAGGTGCAATTGTTCTTTATAACTTAGCAGATCTTAATTTAAGTACTGGACCCAGGGAAATCATGTCATTCAAACCTGGGAACCTCGTAGATTCTAGTACAATTTGCCAAAACAATTCCCTGTATTCTGCCCGTGTCTCCCACATTCCTCCCCTAGGGTCAATTTCCACCACTTCTAAAACAAAAAACTGGTATTTAGCTTTTGTACAAATACAAGAGTGTTTGTACAATGCGTTACTATCTTTCTTGGTCCTAATGTCATAGAGGTGTTCATAGATCCTTTGTTTCAACTTTCTTTCACTCTTACCAATATAAAAAGATCCACATTATTTACATATCAATAAATATATATTTCCTTTGGTATTACAATTTACAAATGAATTTAAGTAAAGTTTCTTTTTCCTTGCCTCTAGGTAATAACTCTCACCAGTTTGTAAATGGGTGCAAAAATTGCATGTTCCACATTTAAACAGCCCTCTTTTATTTGAAAGCCTGTTGGTGTCTAGTTTCTTTGAACCCTTCTCTAATAAATTTTTTAGGGTTTTACCTTTACGGTATACGTATTTTAAATTATCATCAAAAATGTGGTTCAGATCAGATATTTTGGCAAAATTCCCCCACTCCTTGTCTATTATTATTAGGCCCGATTGACCATCAAATGTAGTTATAATACCTCCACTATACATGTCTGTAGTTTTCACTTTGCAAGGTATTGCAGTTTGTTTTGACATAGTTCCTATAATTGGGGCAAACCTGGTGTTCCTACCTTGTATTACTTCTTTATGAATTTCATCAAAGAAACTGCCAGGGTAGCCCCTATTCAAAAATTGTTCTTTTAACCATCACATTCTTTATTAAACCACTCATTATCAGAGGTCATCCTACATATACGGACCAACTGTCCCTTAATCACCCCCCTTTTTTTGGAAGTGGGGGTGGGAACTGGTGTAGTGTAAGTAGGAGTTAGAAAATGTGTCTTTTCTAAATACCTTTGAAACAAATTAGTTTTTGTTTTTAGTGATGGTTATATCAAGGTAGTTTAATATGTGATTTTCAAATTTATATGTAAACTTTAAAAAGCTTGTAGTGTTATTGAGGTATTTGACCAAATCTACGAAGGACGTTTGGTCACCCTTCCACAAAAAACACAGGTCATCCAGAAATCTACCGTAAAGCAACCATTGATCTTTATATATGGAATTTAACAAAAAGTGATTTTCCCAATAGGCCATGATAATGTTGGCATAAGTGGGAGCAAAAGGTGCACCCATTGCCACACCTCTCACTTGTTTGAAGTACTCCCCTTCAAAAAATATAAAGTTGTACTTCAACACTATTTCCATAAGTAACAGTACAGTTCTAAATTCATTGTGTGTTAAAACTTTGTGTTCTATCAACATTTCCTCGAACCACTCCATCCCAGTGTCGTGGGGTATACTTGTAAAATATCTATAACATCCATAGTACCAAAGGACAATTCATTAGAGCATAGTGAATGATCTAACTTCCCTAATAAATCCCAAGAGTCCTTTAAAATGTTCCGGTTGTTGGTAACCAGCTCCTTAATTTTTAGATCCACATATTTAGCAAGAGGTGCAGTTACAGAACCCTCGGCTGATACTATTGCTCTCAGAGGTGGATCATTAATGTCCTTATGTATTTTGAGTTCGAAAATAGATGGTACTCTGGGTTTTTCTACTTTCAAGTATCTAAAGGTATCTAGGTCAATTGAACCTTCCATGAACAAGTCGTTAAGAAGCAAATGGATCTTCTTATAGGCTATATTGATCTCGTTTATGGATGTTCTAACATATTTCTCTGAATTGTTTAGAATTTCCATCATTTTGCCTTCATATATGATATGTTCCATGAATACCAACCCCCCTCCTTTGTCAGGTTTCATGACTCTAAGGCTTTTGTCATTACATATTTCTCCCAACATTGTTTTTTCTGATAATGTCAAATTATATTTCACATAGTTTTGTTTTAATGATGTTCTTAATGTATTCTCCAATGTTATTTCAAAATTTTTTAGTTGGGGATGTAGTGGGGGGTTAAAGGTACTCTTTCGTCTTAAACTATTTTTTTCATTTTGGTTAGTTTTACCATTAAGCATGAGTTGTAAATTCTTCTTCCTAAGGAATAGTTTGGGGTCCACTAATAAATTAAAAATATTAGTTTTCTGTACCGGTATGAAACCAAACCCTTTAGAAAATAGGTCAAAGGTAGTGTTAGTAATAGGATAACTAGAATAGTTGTAAATGCTAAAATCCTTGTATGTCCATTTGTGTCCCGTATTAACTATGTTAACAGTTAAGTCCACTTTACTGGATTCCTCATCTGAGGTCTCCACTGGTTGCCTTTGTAGTTTTTTCAATAATATTCAGTACTGTTTTTAGATCTAAGCCTTTCGGACCTTCTTAGAGGGGGGAATTCTGTGTCAAAATTTTCATCTGCAAAAAACACCTCCTCATTAACCTTGGGTTCAAAGTTGTGACCATTGTAAACCCCTGTATTTTTTCTACCCCTGTGTTTAGGTCTTGGGTAGTGGGTTTTAGTTTTGTATTCATTAAGATCCCTTTCTATCTTGTTAAATTTTCTGTTCTGCACCTCTGTGCATTTAACCTCTATATTCTTTAATAGTTTAAAGTATTTGGCTTTCTCATCTTCTATTGTAAAAACCAAATCACCTGTAATACCATTATTTAAATGTTCTATTTTAACATGCAGCCTGTCCATTTCCGTCTCATTGTTTTTTATAATTGCTCTCATAACCTCCATTCCACATTTATCAAAAGCAGTTAATAAGTCACAGTGAAAATCACTACCATCCAAAACATTGTTAGGATATTTGCATATTCTCAATCCTTTAGGAACTATGTTTAAAGACAGGCAATGTTTTAAATATGCATGTTAAAATAGAACATTTAAATAATGGTATTACAGGTGATTTGGTTTTTACAATAGAAGATGAGAAAGCCAAATACTTTAAACTATTAAAGAATATAGAGGTTAAATGCACAGAGGTGCAGAACAGAAAATTTAACAAGATAGAAAGGGATCTTAATGAATACAAAACTAAAACCCACTACCCAAGACCTAAACACAGGGTAAAAATACAGGGTTTACAATGGTCACAACTTTGAACCCAAGGTTAATGAGGAGGTGTTTTGCAGATGAAAAATTTTGACACAGAATTCCCCCTAAGAAGGTCCGAAGGCTTAGATCTAAAACAGTACTGAATATTATTGAAAACTACAAAGGCAACCAGTGGAGACCTCAGATGAGGAATCCAGTAAAGTGGACTTAACTGTTAACATAGTTAATAATGGGACACAAATGGACATACAAGGATTTTAGCATTTACAACTATTCTAGTTATCCTATTACTAACACTACCTTTGACCTATTTTCTAAAGGGTTTGGTTTCATACCGGTACAGAAAACTAATATTTTTAATTTATTAGTGGACCCCAAACTATTCCTTAGGAAGAAGAATTTACAACTCATGCTTAATGGTAAAACTAACCAAAATGAAAAAAATAGTTTAAGACAAAGAGTACCTTTAACCCCCACTACATCCCCAACTAAAAAATTTTGAAATAACATTGGAGAATACATTAAGAACATCATTAAAACAAAACTATGTGAAATATAATTTGACATTATCAGAAAAAACAATGTTGGGAGAAATATGTAATGACAAAAGCCTTAGAGTCATGAAACCTGACAAAGGAGGGGGGTTGGTATTCATGGAACATATCATATATGAAGGCAAAATGATGGAAATTCTAAACAATTCAGAGAAATATGTTAGAACATCCATAAACGAGATCAATATAGCCTATAAGAAGATCCATTTGCTTCTTAACGACTTGTTCATGGAAGGTTCAATTGACCTAGATACCTTTAGATACTTGAAAGTAGAAAAACCCAGAGTACCATCTATTTTCGGAATCCCGAAAATACATAAGGACATTAATGATCCACCTCTGAGAGCAATAGTATCAGCCGAGGGTTCTGTAACTGCACCTCTTAATATGTGGATCTAAAAATTAAGGAGCTGGTTACCAACAACCGGAACATTTTAAAGGACTCTTGGGATTTATTAGGGAAGTTAGATCATTCACTATGCTCTAATGAATTGTCCTTTGGTACTATGGATGTTATAGATCTTTTTACAAGTATACCCCACACACTGGGATGGAGTGGTTCGAGGAAATGTTGATAGAACACAAAGTTTTAACACACAATGAATTTAGAACTGTACTGTTACTTATGGAAATAGTGTTGAAGTACAACTTTATATTTTTTGAAGGGGAGTACTTCAAACAAGTGAGAGGTGTGGCAATGGGTGCACCTTGTGCTCCCACTTATGCCAACATTATCATGGCCTATTGGGAAAATCACTTTTTGTTAAATTCCATATATAAATATCAATGGTTGCTTTACGGTAGATTTCTGGATGACCTGTGTTTTTTGTGGAAGGGTGACCAAACGCCCTTCAGATTTGGTCAAATACCTCAATAACACTACAAGCTTTTTAAAGTTTACATATAAATTTGAAAATCACATATTAAACTACCTTGATATAACCATCACTAAAAACGAAAACCAATTTGTTTCAAAGGTATTTAGAAAAGACACATTTTCTAACTCCTACTTACACTACACCAGTTCCCACCCCCACTTCCAAAAAAAGGGGGGTGATTAAGGGACAGTTGATCCGTATAAGTAGGATGACCTCTGATAATGAGTGGTTTAATAAAGAATGTGATGGTTAAAAGAACAATTTTTGAATAGGGGCTACCCTGGCAGTTTCTTTGATGAAATTCGTAAAGAAGTAATACAAGGTAGGAACACCAGGTTTGCCCCAATTATAGGTACTATGTCAAAACAAACTGCAATACCTTGCAAAGTGAGAACTACAGACATGTATAGTGGAGGTAGTATAACTGCATTTGATGGTCAATTGGGCCTAATAAGGAAAATAATAGACAAGGAGTGGGGGAATTTTGCCAAAATATCTGATCTGAACCACATTTTTGATGATAATTTAAAATACGTATACCGTAAAGGTAAAACCCTAAAAAAACTTATTAGAGAAGGGTTCAAAGAAACTAGATACCAACAGGCTTTCAAATAAAAGAGGGCTGTTCAAATGTGGTACATGCAATTTTTGCACCCATTTACAAACTGGTGAGAGTTATTACCTAGAGGCAAGGAAAAAGAAACGTTACTTAAACTCATTTGTAAATTGTAATACCAAAGGAATTATATATTTATTGATATGTAAATAATGTGGGTCTTTTTATATTGGTAAGAGTGAAAGAAAGTTGAAACAAAGGATCTATGAACACCTCTACGACATTAGGACCAAGAAAGATAGTAATGCGTTGTACAAACACTCTTGTATTTGTACAAAAGCTAAATACCAGTTTTTTGTTTTAGAAGTGGTGGAAATTGACTCTAGGGGAGGAATGTGGGAGACACGGGTAGAATACAGAGAATTGTTTTGGCAAATTGTACCAGATGAATCTACGAGGTTCCCAGGTTTGAATGACATGATTTCCCTGGGTCCAGTACTTAAATTAAGATCTGCTAAGTTATAAAGAACAATTACACCTGTTTGTTGATTGTATGTAATATCATTAGATTGTTTCTCATTTATTTATACATATATACTTTTTTAAAATTGTTTGAGATGTTTTTCCATCATAATAATGATTTGTAAATACTAACAGGCGCATTCTAATATCAACCTGTAGAGGGTGGATGTGCACCACAATTTTCAATTATGTGTGTTATTTCATATAAAATGCATATTTTACTAAATTCAAACTAGTTTTATATTATATGTTATATTTTATGCTCCTAGATTTAACTGTAGTCATTTTTAAACAAGCACTAACACACTTTTTTATCTTATTTATTTTTTATATTGATTTTACTTATATTTGTAATGGATAAATTTCAAATATTCATTTAACCAAATCCAATTTCATTGGATGACAATTAATTGGTAGCCCTATAAGTTTAGGGGTTTGATGGGATACTAACTGTTATCTGAAGAAGTTGGTGATGAAAATGAGATTTTAAGGAAACGTTAATTGTATTGGTGTGCTTTGGTGTGCTGTACTTTGGTTTATGTTCGTGCTGGTTCCTGTCATTAAATACTCTTTGTACCTGTGGATCCTTGGTGTAAGTTTTGCTTGTATTAATATTATTATTATTATTACTATTATTATTTTATTTATTTATTTATTTACATTTGTTGACCAGGTGTGTCCAACTGGACATAGGTCCATTTTCAGTGGAGGCCCGGGGAGAAAAGCTCCACAGTTAAAATAATCAGACAGTAGTTACATTGCATTGTTATTGTATTATTATTATAGTTGATGTTGTTGTTGTTGTTATTATAGTTGTTATTATAGTTGTTGTTGCTGTTATAGTTGTTGTAGTTGTTGTTGTTATAGTTGTTGTTGTTATTATAGTTGTTGTTGTTGTTATAATTGTTGTTGTTGTTATTATAGTTATTATAGTTGTTGTTGTTATTATAGTTGTTGTTATTATAGTTGTTGTTGTTGTTATAGTTGTTGTTATTATAGTTGTTGTTGTTGTTGTTATAGTTGTTGTTGCTGTTGTTGTTATTATTATTATTACATTTTTGGTTTTGATTGGTTGTGTTAACAAGGAAACCGTCATTATGGGGTTTATATCTGAAGGCTGACTTTTAGTAAAGTTGAACTCCATATTGTCAAGACCATATGCTTGACTTTCTGAAAAGTTAAAGTGTTTGCACTGAGATTGTGGTACCATGCAGACTGGGGAAATTGCCATTTTCCCCACTGTAGTGTGATCTTGGAGTTGATATATATAATTTGTATGGGGTTGGGGTGCTTCTGGGTTTGCCCACCTGCAACCATGCAATTTTTTTGGTTTTTGTACTGTTTGACTTTTCAGAAAGCCAGTCATATGGGCTCAACCATATGGATTTCGACTTTCTGAAAAGTTATGCTTCTGATGTTACTTCCTTCCCTCCCGTCTGTACAGCGCCCCGCTACTAACTAACCTATCCTCTTCCATCACTTCCAAACTTGAAATCCGTTATAACAAATTTTCTAAATTTGCCACCAAGGCTAAACATTCCACTCATCACTGTGTTACCCTCACATCCCTCAGCTGGTTAGAATTCACAAATTACCTGGACTTCCTCCAGCGCATTACAGCACATAGATTAATATTTAATCTAATTAAATGCCCCGCTCTAACATCCTTCCCCCATACATCCCAAATAGAACTCTCAGATCTGAACACCAAAGCTTAATTACTGTCCTCAAACGTAAACGTCCTGCAGGGCAACTTCTCCTTTCCTTCTCCTTAGGTAAGAAATGGAACTCTCTCCCTTCCACACTAAGGACAATGTTAAACACAAACAACTTCAAAACTCAGCTTTATACCTACCTCTCTCCAAATGGAAATGTAACTGCATTCTCCCTACCTAGAACTCTCTAACAAAAGCCCCTGGGAGGGTATCCTCCTGAGTTCCTAAGCACCTTATAACTGGCTATAACCTTCTATCGTAATTCCCATACAATCTCTCACACTCTGTATATATTGTAAATAGCTTTTGACTTTTGACTTTAACTGTGTGAATTTGTTAAAATTTATCTGCACAATATTTTTCCACTATGGGCAATATTGCTCACGCTTTGTATTATTTGATATGTATTTGTACTTGTACTTGTACTTTTATTTTTATTGGACTGCTGTCTTTACTGTAATCTGTTTCATGGAGCTTTTCTCCCTGGGCCTCCACTGAAAACTGGCTCTCTGGGCCCAGTGGATTTCCATGGTAATCAAACAGGAAATAAATAAATAAAATAAATAAAAGTGTAAACCCAGTTATGGGATTTATATTTGACTGTCGTCTCCTTCTTGCCATTTTCCCATTTGTCCCCAGATCTCTAAACTCCAGGATGTCTTTGAGGTACAGGAAGCTGGGAACATACCGGAGGCATCAGGCAGAGTTAGGCAGAGGTTTAGATTTTGCTCACCCAAACATGGGAAGCCGTGTTGGGGTAAGGCTGTCTTAGTGCTATTAATGGCTGAAGTATCACTGGGACAAGTGATTGTGTCTTAGTGATAGTATATCTGGAGACGCAAAATTATATGCATCTGCTAAACAGAATCTGTCTCCTTAGAACTGCCCTGAACAAGATGAAGTTACTTAATGCAAGACTGATCAGAAGCAATCTGAAAACTGTTTCTGGCATGCTTAAGGACTGTAATTTAGCTTTTCTCAGAGACCTGACTGGTTGAAATCTTTGGTCCATATCTTTAGGCAACTATCCACTAAGTTCAGCTCACTGTCCTAGACAGTCAAAATAAGAATTATGGGGATGAGATTTCCATTTGTTTGTCTTCTGCTTTAAACTGGTCCAGATTGTACCTGAAATATTTAGCTCCTTTAAATATGTCATAGCTGTGGAGTGAACTGCAGTTTCCTCTTGGTTTACTGTCCAGAAGGTTCCTTGAGACTTTTTTGCAAGCATCATAGATCCCCAAGGTTGTTTTTATTCTTGGATTGACTTGTAAACTTGCCATGAAATTACTTAATGTTTTAAAGTCCTTTGGCTTTAATCAGGTAGTTGCACCTACCTCCCAGAAACCTGGCCACTCATTAGACTTAATATTCCAGCTTTGTCTAGAACCAAGAACACCTAGGTACAGGCAATCTCCTAGTATCACAATTATCTAGTTACATTCAATGTTGGCCTCTCCAGATCATCACTCCTACCAAATCTGTACTGGTCACGCATCATGAATTTGGGAATGTTGATAACCTGACCATCTGCTTTAGCAAGGCAGTGCTGAAGAACCCAATTTACCAGTAGTAACATAATTTGACCAGCGCTGATGCTCTGGATATCCTTGCTATTGAGCCTATGTCCAAGGCTGACTTCATGCAGGGAATCATGATTTGACCATTTGTCGCATAGGCTCAGACAGAGATTGAAGAAGAGATGGTGAAGGATGATTATTCTCAAGGAAAAACATATTGCAGATCAACATTATATACTTTACCAGACTTTGAGTTCATGTAAGAAGACAGTGAAATCTTTGCTCCATCAAATCGTCTAGCTGCACTCATATTGATTGCTGGTACACTGTGCAGCCCAGTCTGTCTTATTATTCAAAGGGATTTTCAGGAAAGGTCGCTAAGAATAGATAGTCCCTTCCCCCCAGTCTGCCCAGTATGGCATACGGTGCTTCAAATGTTGACAGTCCAGACCTTTGTTTGGCTGTGTTGAAATATGTGGATTAATGTGGATTATGAAGAGGTTATATTAACTGATTCTGCTATGCTTAACCACATGTTATACTTTGGACCTAAAACCTACAAGACTGGTAGTGTCCAGTTATTTTCTGAATCATGCAATATTTTTTTTTGAGAACAACAGAGTTTCTTTTCTCTTTAAAGAGGCATTGGTCAGCCCTGTCTTCAAGAAATGACTGTTATATAAAAATGGTCTGGAGAACTACCACCCAGTCTCTAAATTCCTATTTATAGAAAAGGTTAAGGATAAGGTTGTATATGCACAGATGTATTTCCTTTAGCAACCTCTGACTTCTTGAATCCTTGTGTCTTTGATATTAGATCTAGGCACAGTACTGTGACTATCTTTGTGTGGGTTGTAAACTACCTCCTTAAGGCCAGGAATCAATGAACGTATTCTGTCTTGGTCCTACCTGATGCTTCCACAACCAAAATCTTACTTTTTTAACATTTCTGATAACTTTTGTTTAGCATTATGCATAATTTCTTTCAATCTTTGATTTCAAATTATACACATAATATTAAATACATTTTATCAACCATTTCAATCATATCCATATTAACATTTTTGTACCCCTTAATTTTGTCTAAATAATGATTCTCATGTAACTTAGTCCATAATGTATCAATTCTTTTATATTTCCAAAAGACATGTGCAGTCATTTCTTCTTTAAGAGAATAATTACATATTCTTCCACTTTTTCATGGCATTCTACTCTCTCTTTTTAAATCTATCATTTCTTGCTTTTATAGCTTTGATTTTCACTTACTCCAATTCTTTCCATGGATATACATAAAAATATTTCGCTATTACTTTTTATACCACTTTCTTCTTTAATCTTTTAAATCTTTCATACTTATTTTCCACATTACACTTTTTTCTTGATATGCTTTTGTTTCTTCATTCATATTCTGTTTTACAACTTTTCATAATATCTCATATTTTTATAGTTGTTTTCCAATAGTTGTTGTTGTTTGTCTTTCAGCTTTTTCCCGGTAAGGGGTCGCCACAGCGGAACTCCGGTCCACTAATTATTGGCAGTAGATTTTTATGAAACACTGAGGTGCCAGCTCGATGCCCAATCTTCAATGAAGGCACGCCCATTTATGCACGCATGTCTTTCAAATGCTACCCAACCGCGGGGAGGACATGCAGACTCCACACAGAAGGCACTCCCAAGCCACACCGAGAATCGAACGGGAGAACCTCTTGCTGTAAGGTAACAAAGCTACTGCCGTACCTCCACAGCATTATTTGTTTTCTAATAGTAAGACTTATTAAATTACTGTTGTTTTCTTTACCCATTTAAGTATTTTCTATAGATGCAACAAAACTGTAAATACCACTGGATAAGTCCTAAACCATCATCCTCTTTTGCTACATATAGCATACCTCTCTTTACAGGATTAAGACGAGATCCCCATATAAAGGAGAAGATAGTATTAATAATATCTTTTCCAACTGACAATGGCATACTAAACACCCTATATATATGAAATATTTCCTAATACTGTACAGTTAGCAAATAAAATTTCTTCTTGAAAGAAAGTTTAAAAGAACTCCAAAAAGAAAACATATCTTTGAATTTTTATAAAGTTTTCCCATTGTAGTAATACAACATCTTGTTTTCCAAATGTAATACCTAATAACTTTATTTCTTGAGAGCTGAACTGAATACCTAAAATCCTACCTTCATGCTCTAAACATTTATTTTTCTATGTTGAAATGCATACCAATTTTATCTAATTAAAAATTCAGCTTGCTTAAAACTTCTTCCATTCCATTCAAATGCTTAGTAACTAGAATGATGTCATCTGCATATGACAACGTTATAGGTGTATCATGAGTAGGGGTCCTTTATTTAACAAATCTTAAATATTTACACTTTAAACTGAATAAATAAAATAATACTTACATTATTTACAGTATTAAACACAGACTATTGTCACTGACCTCATATTTACTTTTTACATTCAAAATACATTTGTATCTGACCCCCACTCCACTTTCAGTAATCAAAATCTTATTTTTTTTCACATTTCTGATAAATTCCATTTAACATTATACATAATTTCTTGGGTCTATATTAAAACACAGAACATTCAAAATTTTGAGTGTTCTAATATCGACCCGTTTTCGGTGAATGCTGAAAATATTGCAGAAAGAGAAAACCAAATTTTTTCCTAGGGAAAGAACTCGTTGTCTGTTTCTGTTGCTTCAGTATTTTCAGTGCTCTGGTGGAAAGTTACGGGTCAGGTTCAGGTAAATGTGCGATTGGGTGGACGTGAGGGTTAGGGCGGGTTAGATGAGTTAGGGTTAGGGCACTGGTGAGGTGACTGTGCGATAGTGACGGACCTTAGGGTTAAGGTTTGGGTTAAGGTAAGTGGATAGTTAGTGGTGTATGTATCGTTTAGTGTAGGGTCAGGTGTAAGAGTTTAGGTGTATGTGTGTGGATTGCTGTTTGTTTGGTGTGCTTGTGTTGTGTGTATGTATTTGGGACAGCAAAATTTTTCCCTAGGAAAAAATTCACTGTTCTGTATGTTCGATGTTTTAAATTTTCGATTCATAGGGTTCGATATTAGAACACTCGAAATTTTAAAAGTTTGGTGTTCTAATATATAACATTAAGTATTTTTATCAGTCTTTTCAATAAACACTTTATCTTTATCTTCGTAAAATCATTTTCAATCATATCCATATTAATAATTTGTATCCCTTAATTTCATCTAAATAATGATTCTCATCTACGTCTATAATATATCAATTCTCTTACATTTAAAAAAAGCATGTTCAGTGGTTTCTTTATGACAATAAGTACTTATTCTTCCACTTAATCATGACATTCTACTCTCTCTTTTTAAATCTATCATTTCTTGCTTTTATAGTGCGGATTTTCACTTCCTCCAATTCTTTCCATGGATATACATAAAAAATATGTCATCATTACTTTTTATACCACTTTTTTCTTTAATCTTTTAAATGTTCTAGACTTCTTTTTCATACTACAATTTTCTCTTAATATGCTTTAATTTCCTAATCCATATAGTCTTTTACAAGTTTACATCATAATTCATATTTTTATATTTATTTTCCAATAATAGACTTATTAAATTACCATTTTTTCCTTCAACAATTTAATTATTTTATATAGATGTAACAAAACTGCAAATACCACTGGATTTATAAGTCCTAAACCACCATCCCTTTGCTACATATAGCACACCTATTATTAATAATATCTTTTCCAACTGACAATGGCATACTAAACACCCTGGATATATATGAAATATTTCCTAATACAACAGAGTTAAGTAAATAAAGTTTCTTCTTGAAAGCAAGTTTAAAATACCTCCAATAAGAAAACACATTTCTAATGTTTTATAATCTTTTCCCATTGTAGTAATACATCTCGTTTTCCAAATGTAATACCTAACAACTTTATTTCTTGAGAGCTGATTTTAATTCCTTTAATCCTACCTTCATGCCCTAAACATTTGCTTTTTTCTATGTTCAAACACATACCAATTTTATCTAAACAGAAATTCAACTTGCTTATAACTTATTCCATTCAAATTCTTAGTAACTAGAATGATGTCATCTGCCTATGATTATAAGTATATCATAAGTAGGGAACGTTCCCTGATGTCCTGGCCAAATTTGCCTTAATAGCATCATCGCCACCTTGGGCCTCCCTTGAAAGGAGTCCACTAGCCTAATGAGACTAACCAGGTCATCAAACGATAAATAAAATAAATAAATAAATATATAAAAACTGACCCCATCAAAAAGATTCTTTTTTTTTTTATTACAGTGTTGCTTTGCAACAAGTCTCTGTGTGAGAGTTAGCAGACCTGATTCACAATGTGTCAATCCTCTGTGCTGCACCGTGGTCACCAGTCTGAAAGGTCCAGTCACACAAATTCCAGTATGTAGTCTTGATAGGCAACAGTGCCATAACATTACATGCACATAACAAAATGCAAAGAAAGTTAAATGTGTAAAGCCATCTCAAGAGCACGCAAATTACATAATCTATTTTCCCTCATATTCTAAAAGAGAAAACTATAGGAACTGCTGTCAAAAGGTCAAGCTTAAAATGTGTGAGTGTTTTTTACAGCAGTCACTGCATCTTTCTCTTAAAACTCGATAGAGCGCTGATCCAAATGGATCAGCTTGAAGCACAGCATAGAGGTAACAATGTCATAGAAATAAAAACTTGAACATAACGAAAATCTTAGAAACTAAATGTACCAAAGACCTTTGTATAAATGATTTTATTCAAGATGCTCCAATCTCCGCTATTCCATAGTGCACAGACAGCATTCTTTTCCTTAACACTGCAAGACTTTGGGGGGGATAAAATTGTCATTCATTTGCAGAATACTTTCAATACCTTATCTAACTGGAATGAAAATATAAGTTCCTAACACCAAAGAAATGTTTATGTTTGTTAGAAGGAATAAAAAGTTGAAACCTGCAGGTAAGATTAAGATCTTCAGTTCAACTGGTAAACATCTTAAAAAAAGGATATATATACTTGTACCTTGGGCTTTTATTTGATAGACTATTTTCATAAAAAGCGTACTTAATAAATGGTTGATAAAGAACATAGTTTAAGTCATTCTACATTGTATCCAATCATATTGCATCAGATTCCAGAAAAGTAATATGAATGTATTAATAACTAAACTTGAGTATGGCTTTCCATTGATTACACAACATTCCAGTCAAAACATCAACTTCGTTCAGACTACAATTAATAAAATATGAATATTCCAAATTGTAATCCCTGAAAATAAGCACCAGTGTCTTACCAAACAAAAAGTCAATTGGTCACCAGCCACAGCGCAAGCAACTCTGATGTTGTTAACAATAACACATAATTTGTTCCCTAAAGGATTCTGTCCACACCAAGATACAAAATGCAGGTACTTCAGTTTATAACTTATGACACAGTTCTGAAGATTTTTTTCATTTTGAGCAGAAGACCTGATATAGTTCTGTCTACTATCTTTGCATGTATAACACAAACACACACACACATATTTGTATATCAGCACCCATAATGCAGATAACTTATGAAGTGATTTGATTTCCTTGCATTAGAAACTGCAGACCCATAAGTTTCACTGGTCTAATATTTAAAGCTGTGAAAAGAATTATCATGGAAATGATCGATAACAACATAGGAAACCTCTAGACACTAAACCCAACACAGTCTGGTTTTGTCAAGGACAGGTCATTCCTACTCAGCCTGGTAGACATGTTTGAGAAGGTCACCAAAGAAGTGAATGCGGGCAAAATGGATCAAACTGACTCCCATGATCTGGCCAAGGAATTTGTCACAATACCCCACTTGAGTATTGTTGTTAAACTCAAGAAGTTATGTGCAAACCCTTATGTCACCTGGTGGATAGCCAGATGGCTCACACACAGGACCCAGGCAGTTATAACTGAGGAGTTTAACTCTACAAAGAGACCAGTCACAAGTGGAGTTCCTCAGAATTGGTTCTGGGACTGCTGCTTTTTGTCATCCGCTCTGAAGTTAAGGCTAACATCAAGGGCTGACAAATTTGCAGATGATTGATTATAAGTTAGGAGTGGTCATAAAATCCCCTACTGACACTAATGTTCTCCAGGAATGGCTGGCAGAGACAAATAACTTGTGTCACTCATGGACTAAAATTAAATGCCAAGAAATGCATAATAGTATCCTTTGGGAATTCATCTACTCCTAGTAACTATCATATTGACAACACACCCCTAACAGCTGACCCAGTTGTCAGGGACTTGGGGGCACACATAGATAGTAATCTAGCTTTTGACCATCACATCTGCAGTAGTGAGGAAACCATTCTATGTTGTAGAACTTATAAACAATGGTATGGCACCTAAGTCCAAGGAAGTCATTGTTCCACTGTATTTGGCATTCATCAGGCCTGTCATTGAGTAAAATGCCCCCTTTGGTATGTACCTAACCAGGCGAATGCAACAATTGGAATGTCCACAGAGGTCACTCACTAAAAGAATACAGGGCGTAAGTAACATGTCCTGTGCAGACCTCCTCAAAACCCTATCCCTGTATTCTTTCTCCTACAGGCTGATGAGGGATGAGTTATGCCTGGCATACAAGACACTGATGGACTCCACCATTATGGACTGCCTGCATATCTATAAAACAAACAGCACCAGAATTACCAGTTCTAAAGACTTGCCTGTGATATAAATCGGACTTGCTGAAGAGGCAAATATGTATCCCAGAGACTACTCCTTCTCTGGAATATGCTCCCCATCCATGTAAAGCAGAGTTCCTCCCTAAAACAATTTATTTTATTTATTTTTATTTAACATTTGTTTACTGAGAAAAGTCTGACTAGGAAAGAGGCCATTTTCAGTAGAGGTCCAGGGAGAAACACTGTAGATGCATATCTTTGGAATGTGGGAGGAAACCAGAGGAAACCCATACAAATGGAGGGAGGACATGCAGACTCTGCACAGTAGGCACCCCAGATGAGAAATGAACTGGAGAACCTCTTGCTATGAGGCAACAATGCTAACCATTGTACCACTGCCCACTCAGCTCAAGTGCAACTTGGACAATTGGATGAGGAACAGGAGATTTATAATCGTTTTGTCACCTATGTTCATAGGTTCATAGGTAGGTACTAGGCTATCGGCCCTGGGGCCTATACAAGCCCAGCCAAAAAGGTACCCTGTCTTTTGCCACCCAAGAAAATTATTTTCCTGTGCCACTGTCGAGCAGAGCCACAGAGGTGATCCCCGGGGTGAATTTCCTATTTCCCATCCAATCATCAAGATTTTTCTTGAAGAGTGCTAATGAGGAGCTTTGTCTCTAATAGACACAGACAACCTGTAAATGGTTCATCTCCCAGGCCCCTGCTTGTAAATGTTTTATCTCCCAAACTCCTGCTTACACTCATCAAGGATACCAGAAGTTGTCAAAGATTTGGGTTACATGCTAGGCTTAAAAAGGCCCCAGTGGTTGTTAGCCTATTAAACACCTATGGACCTACAAATGTTCCCAGCTTAATGTTTAAAAAATACATATTACTGGGCAGAAAGCATTAGCAGCACACATAATTTATCAGTTGTGAACAAAGGCTATCATAATAACAGAAGTTTTTTTTGTGCCATTAAGCATTATTTTTGCAAATCTCATCACCTAAGTGAAAGCTTATGAAGCAGATGCATACCTTAAAAAGATGCACAAGGGTATTGTTGCATTATAATGGTTATATTATTTTTAGAAGCAGTTGTTATCCTCAGATATAAAATCAATTTGTTTATAACCAATTTAGCAAAGCCCAGTAAAGGTGCGCATGCATTTCTTTATTTCTGTATTCTTACATTCTGTGAATTAACAGTTTCTTGCTGATTATATATTACTGTGTACAAACTGATTCTGATAAAGTACATTATATGAAGGGAAACTTTCTCACACCTCTCCATGTTGATCTGTATGCTTCTAATTACATCGTTGACATTTAAAAATCAGCCCATACATCGTAAGATGGATAGCAAACTAGCTGAAAGATAGAGCCCACACAGTGCGATTTCCAGGTGCTTCATCAGAAAGTATGAAAGTGACCAGTGGTATCCCTCACAGCTCAATGCTGGCATCTCACCTTTTTGGTATTTATAGGTTCATAGATTCATAGGTTGGTACTAGGCTATCGATCCTAGGGCCTATACAAGCCTATCCATAACAATTCCCTGGCTATTTCTTCCCATAGTATTTACTTCCCTGGACCCCTATCTAGCAGGGCAACTGACATGATCCCTGGGGTGAATTTTCTATCTCCCATCCAATCATCAAGGTTCCTTTTGAAGAGGGCCAAAGAGGCACTCTGTTTGACATGTATGGGCAGTCTATTCTAGAGTCTGGGGAGTTTCTGGGTCAGGAACCTATCCATCCAGCATGTTTTGTTCATTGTGATGACAAGGTTTAGATCCCTGGAGTGTGTGTCTCTGAGGGATTGGGATTTCTTTAAGTGTAGCATGTCCAACAGCTCTGGGTTTGACATGGCCTTGTATGTTAAGCAGAGATCACCTCTGAGTAGATGATATGCCACAGAGTATAGCTGGAGTTTTTTTAGATGGTCAGCATAGGGCATCTGTTTTAGGCCTGTGATTCTTTTAGTAAGGTATTTCTGCAGCCTTTCCAGTTGTTGCAGATGTCTTGAGAGGTACATACCAAATGAGGCATTGTATTCTATAATGGGTCTGAGGGATAAGTACAATTGGACAATGACCTCCTTTTTTCTCGATGAAAAGTGCTTTGTGTTGAGGTGTGCCACATAGAAGTATTTTCTGACTGTTGTGGCGATGTGGTTATCGAAGGTGAGACCACAGTCCACCTGTGTCCCTAAGTCTCTTATCACACTTTCAGTGTTTAGTGTACTGCCACCTATGTGGTAATTCATGGGTACATGTTTTTTCCCAAAGGAAAGGAATTTCTTGGCATTGAGCTTGAGCCCCTGGCTTTGGCACCAAGCACCTGTTTCTGTAAGGCCCTTTTGTAGAATATCCACATCATTTGGGGATTCAATAATGGCTCCCAGTTTGTTAGCCAGAGTCCCTTAGTGTTGGCCTGTACTTCAGAGAAGTAGATGCCAAACAAGAGTGGTCCAAAGACTGAACTCTGAGGTACTCCACTTGTCACTTGTCTGGAGCTAGATTTGGAGTCAGCTACTTTTACAAAGTGGGTTCTGTCAGTAAGCCAGTTGGCAACCCATCGAGTGATGTAGGGATTAATGCCCAGCTTAGCAAGTTTATCTATGATTCCACAGTGGGGGATGGTGTCAAAAACCTTGGCGAGGTCTGGATAGGCTGTGTGGACCACCTTACGCTTGTCCACAGCTCTGAAGACTGATTCGAAGAAGTCAATCTGGTTCAGGAGACAAGATCGGCCCTTCACAAACCCAAACTTCATGGGGTCCAGTGTCTGAAGGTTTCCAATGTCTTTGTTTATAAGTTCCATGATAATACATTCCATGGCCTTGCAGATCAGACTCGTCAGACTGATGGGGTGGAAGTTCCCGGTATCCAAGGTGGATCCCCCCTTGTGAAGTGAGATAACTGTAGCTGTATGCCACTCAGTGGGCACGAAGCCTGAGGTGAGGCTATGATTAAACATGACACTTAGGTGCAGTGCCAGTTCAATTTGTAGTTCATGTAGTACACAGCCTGCAATGTCATCTGGTCCCATGGATGCTGTATTCTTAGCTTTGGAGAGTGTTTTTTTTTACCTTTGTGGCCATTATTACAGGAATTTGGCAATCTTTCAGTATTGAGATAGGCCCTTTAGGGGGTGTGGGGGTGAAGTTTGCACTGAATCAGTCTGCCAGGATATTGAATTTACTTCTCAGATCTCCAAGCAAAGTGGCAAGGCCTTGGGCTAACAAAGTTTGCAGATGGTTGCAAACTGGGGATGTTGTTAAGCCACCAAATAACACCTAAACCCTCCAGAATGTACTTGCCCTAGTAAACTCTCTGTGTATTAAAAAATGGGCTCAGACTAAATGCTAAAAGGTGTTGATTAGCCACTTTGGATTAGACAAGCTCATCTCTCATAATGCTACCTAGACAGCACACCTGCAAGAAATTAATATATAGTCAGTGACCTAAGCACTTGTGTTGGTAGCTCCCACTCTTTTGACAATCATGTAACAATAGTGGTCAGGAAGTAGTTTTATTTAAGCCAGCTATTTTTTAAACCAATATCATCAATGTCTAAATAGGTAATCACTTCCTTATACTCTGCATTGATCAGGTCAATTATCAAGTGCAATGCCTTCTTTGGGATATATCACATAAAATTATCAAACAATTAGAAAAACCTCAAAGGTTCCTAACCAAAATGATCCCAGGCTAAAAGTCCCTGAGCAACCAAGAAAGGATGAAAACTTTTTTCTTTTATTCAGTGTCTCACAGACTTTTGAGGAGATAGTTCTGTCTTGCCCACTGTGCCATTAGAGACCCAACTGTCCTGGACCTCTTTTTTTCTCTACAAGTCAAATGTCTCCACCAATACCATTCTTCTTGCTGGATCACATTTACCTCACCTACAGCACCTGTATAATGCATTGTATACTCCTGATCCCACTTCTTTTTAAACCTTCTTGTAAGTATGTGTATATATTTTTTTTCATCTGTGCAGTAGCTTAGCAATGTTCGAGCGAAGGGGACATTTGCCTGGGTGCAGTGTGTTAGGGGACATGACCGAGAGGCAGGCTGGTACTTACTTTTTTTCTGTAATGAAATTCTGATGCAGAAAGGCACTTGAGTTGGCATTTTTTTTTCTCTGTGGACTGACTGAATTACTGTAGAGAAGCCAATAAAGCCAATTGCCTAACTACAGTAGTCCAAAGCTGCTTTTTTTTTCACTTCACTTGATGAGCTGGGGGTATAGATTTGGTGGGGTGTGACTGGCTGAATTACTGTAGAAAGTAATCCAAATATTTTTTTTTTATTTTGAGGGCTGGGGGTGGGGAGCATGCTGATTATCTAAGTGGCTAATTGGAAGCTAAGAATCTACATTTGCTTTTTTGCTCTTCACTGGAAGAGCTGAGGGGCTATATATTTGGTGGGGTGTGACTGGTTACATTACTGTCGGTATATTGGATAATTGAGTTATACCTTTAATCTTACGTTACTTTTTGTCACTATATATGTAACCTGGGCTGAGCCTGCAAATCTGCAAATGATCAGCCTAAGGATTCAGCAAGTTTTGCACGGTGTGCAGGAATAGTGCAATATGGCCAATGAGTGATCCAGGAATGAGCTCCCAGGACATGCACGAGCACTCCTACACTATACCTGCATGGACACAACTCCTGTATGCTGATTATCCCATTTGCAGGTGAAAAGCATGCAAATGAGGTGAATTAGTGATATAGGAAGCAGGCAGGCATCTGTGCAGGAATAGTGTAATCTGCAGAAATGTATTCGGCTACTAACCAAATACATTTCTGCAAATTAAAAAACAGAGGCATGACAGCTCCAAAGAAAGCATGTATTCAATGTAGTAGGCATGCCAATGGCCAAATAAATGGCCATTAGCATGATAAATAGTTGCAAAATTATAAAAAATAACTTTTTTTTGGCCGATTTTGGTCATTTAAGCGTAGGGCAGCGGTGCGCAAACGGGATCGGCCCGAAAAAAAAAAAAAGTGGGAAATAAGCTTTTAAACCAAAATCAGCATTCTGCCGTAATAGTCAGTGGCATGCAGAATACAACAATACCATGGAATAGTGGTTGCTAAGAGGGAAGGCTAGTGTCAGTCTTGTAACCATGCATTAGCAGTCAGTGTTATGCAAATGAGGGGATTGATACTGAGTCACAGGTTTCCCCTCAGTGTTAGCTAGCACCCAACCATGTAAGTGCAGCAACACCATGGTACAAGCCTGAGAGGTAGATGACCTCATAAGGGGAAGTGTCGTGCATGCTGTAAGCTTATTGGAGCTCTGTGGCCCTTGTTTGCCCTTAGCTAAGCACAGCTAAGGAAGGGGGTGTGTCTGGGGCTGCCTAGCAATGTTTACATTGCCTAAAAGGATATGCGTGCCATGCCCCAGGTTTTAAACAAACAAAAAACAGGAAATAGCAGCTCTGTTCACATCTGAGCACTGGGTATGCACGGTGCACCTCGGGGCTTAAACAGGAAGGCAATGGGAAGGGAAAACAGCAGTAGGAAGGCAATCAAGGAGAACTAGCATAGCTGGCAGGTGAAATGTATCAGAATCAGCCAATTACACATGCAGCAGCCCAGCCCAGCATACTAATATAAACTATGCAAACATCTTTCACTCTGGTTTTTCCCACAAACTCTACACCGCTGGTGTACACAGACAGGGAAATTTTACCTGACAAAACTAACAAAATGTTAAGGACTCCTGTCGCTCTCAGACATCAATATGTGCAAGAGGCTGAGGGTGGTGAGGATGTGAATCCTGATGACCAACCCACAGTGAGGAGAAGGAGAAGAGTGTACAGACCCAGGGTAACCTACCAGGGGCTACATGAGCTGGAGATAATGGAGCACTATAGGGTGGACAGGGACCTCCTACAGCAAATTGTTGAACTGTGCCGGCCATGCCTCACACACAGAACCAACAGAAGGGAACCCATCCCAGTGGATACCAAGGTATGTGTAAGCTTAAGAATACTAGCCACATGTACCTTCCAAAGGCCGACTAGGGATATCATGGGGATCTCACAGACATCAACATCCAGGGTACTGCATCAGTTCCTGGATGCCATGTTCAGCACATGCCAGTGAGCACATATATTTCCTCAACACCCGTGAGGTGTTGACCAGCAATATGCGTCTCTTCCACCAAATAGCAGAATACCCTGAGGTAGTGGATGCTATAGACTGCATGCACATACACATCAAAGCACCACCTGGAAAGCAGGGTAGGGTCTACATAAACTGCAAGGGCTTCCCCTCCAACTGCCAAGTCGTGTGCGATATAATGAATGTGTGTGCTGGCAGCCCTGGAAGCTATCACAACTCTCACATCTGGCATATGACACAGCTATACCAGAGATTTGCCAGTGAAACATCCCATATGGCCACCTAGTGGGGGATGCTGGTTACGCACTGGCGCCGTGGCAGATGACACCCATCAGAAATGCACACACACCCAAACAAGAACTCCATAATGAGGCACACGCACAAACGAGAATCATA
Organism: Protopterus annectens; assembly: GCF_019279795.1. Taxonomy (NCBI): domain Eukaryota; kingdom Metazoa; phylum Chordata; order Ceratodontiformes; family Protopteridae; genus Protopterus; species Protopterus annectens. The sequence goes on along the minus strand of NC_056740.1, from coordinate 405,520,010 downwards.
ATAGAGCTTGTGTTTGAGATGATTAAGTCATGGTTCCAGTGCCTGGACATATCTGGTGGAGCCTTGCAGTAGTCTCCAGCTACATGTACCCAAATTGTCATTGTATGTGCCATGCTACACAATATGATCCTGCAGAAACAGCTGCAGCAGGAACAGCACGGGGTTAGGCCACACAGCCCCCCACCATTGCCAAGGCCAACACAAGCACAGAGGGACTCAGAGAAGGAACAACCTGAGCCTGCCCATGTAAGCAGAAGGAGGCGTGCCCAGTATGCCCAGGCTTTGGCAAAGAGGCAACGCATAGCACATACATTGACATGGTAGGAACCCAGGGAATGACACCTCTCTCTGACTCACACATACAGTAAAAGGGATGTCAAACATGACACTACCTGTGCTTTACCATGTATAGGGAGTGTACTATGTGCATCCAACATAGTCAGCCCTCCAGCACCATCCTCAATACTGGCACAGCCACAAGTAACTCACTCTTCCTATCAATTGCTGATTGGAGTAGTATGTTCTGCTAGTTGTATCTATGGTATGGATGTGAGCATGCAAGGGAATTGGGTGGCTAAATGGGATGGCAGCAGATAGTAGACACCTATATCGGCATCATGAAATCCATAACAAATACAGGTGTCAACAAAGAAAGCAGTACTAGACATGGTGACAAATCCCACTGCAGTACATGTGTTGGCCCAAATGTCTGTCCATAGGACACACACATGCATGTCAGTGAGGTTCACATACCCAACAACAGTCTCAGCCAGCAGGACAGGTGTAGGTGACCATAAAGAAAGGCTGTGCTAAGGCCTCCAATTAATGGCAATGGATAACAGCCCCCCCTCCAGACGTACACAGACAGACTACAAAAGGTCAGGCAGTTGTATGTTAGTTCTGCAGGGTATGAAGTTGTTGTTTGTCTTTTCCCGGTTAGGGGTCACCACAGCGGAACTCTGGTCCACTAATGATTGGCAGTAGATTTTTATAGTGCCAAGTTGCCACTCCAACACCCAACCCTCAGCGAAGGCACGCCCATTCACACATGTTTTTCGGAGGCCACTCGACCGCGGGGAGGACAAGCAGACTCCACACAGAAGGCACTCCAGCCAAGAATCAAACAGGAGAACCTCTCGCTGTGAGGCAACAATGCTACTGCTGTACCACCACAGCTTTCTGCAGGGTATGAAGTCTGAAACTGAAATGTAGGTCAATAAAACCTAAGATCTGTACTCTACTAATATGCCTCTAGTCTGCATGATAGGTCAGAATACAAAACTAAATGGAAGCGAACAGAGTACTTGAAATACCAGTACAGTCATAGCAAATGTTTACAGTTGTCAGGTGTCCCCCCCCCCCCAACAATCCTATGTAGAAATGCAGTAACATGTATGAGTGGGGTTAATAACAGTGGAGCACAGATTACCTGAGCTGGCCCAATTTACAGGATAGATTGTTGCATGTGTACAATATGCAGGGCTCTGTGTGTTAGGTTGTTGTGTGTTGTATATTGTGTGGAAGTGGTCAGCATGTAGGCATGGAGGGTTGTGTCTTGGTGGCCTATGGTCAATACTGTTAATGACAGGGCCATATTCTGACAACTGCAGTGCCAACCACAATGCATCCCAGCAAGACCCAATTCAGCAGTCATCCATACTCATTGTTCAGATGTCAATATCTGTCACCATCTGAAAGATGGACATGCCATGAATGTGGGCCCAGACATACACACAGTACACAGGTGGAAGTACCCTAGACAGAGTGCATAAAATGTAACTGTCAGCTGCACACACCTTTGGAATTGTACATACAGGTAAGCAGCACATTAGTTGTCTGTGTAGTATGGAATACTGATGTAGTCTGGCCAGACACTGGCAGACCACAAAAAGCACAGTTATGAAGTACTGATAAACTGCTGATGTCCCTGCACAGGCCAGCATAAGGGGACTGCCCCACGTATATCTGTGAGTCAGCTGCAAGAAGCTTCCATAGCACACATGCACTCACCTCACCCCACCATCAGCCACAGGTTCATCACGGGTCATATCCCTGCTGCTGGGAATGAGTACAGTATGACCCCCACTTCTGTATGGGAATACCCACAGAATGCACCATGCTGAAGAGGTGTCCTATGCAGGTGTGTCCCTAACTGTAAGCAGCACCCTGCCATCACCCAGGCCAATGGATTAATATGGACAGGAACTATTGCCATTAACACCTCCCACACTTTCCCTGTAGCCCCAGGGGAATCCAGTGGCTTGCAGCCTGGGACTGTAGGAGTGACAGAATGCACTGGCCTGCTACAGATGGCCTGCATCACTACCAAATGCCCTACAGTCCTCTGTCAAATGCCTGTGCCTCACCCATACTGCCAATGTATGTTATCTCATGGGGTCCCAATTAACAACATAACACAGTCCACAGAACACAAATGCAAGGCCATGTCAACAAATCCCAGTAGCATGCCCACCTTGTCCTACTGCATGAACTGTGGACCAACCCCTAAATAATGCTGCGATGAAGGGACAACTATAGGGATACTTCGCAGATATCACTCACATAATGTTAAGAAGAGGATAGAATAACAGAGTGGGGGTGTAGAAGCATGGATGCCATGGAGTGTGTGAAGTCTGATACTCTGATGTGTGCCCATACTACCCCTGCCTGTAAACCGAGTAATGGGTGGCTACAAACCCGCTCATAAACCACAATGTGAATGGGAACTGACCAGATATATGAGCCCTGCCTCTGGGTAACCTGGGTGAATCTGTACCAGCTGAGAGGTATGGCCACAGCAGGATATGGCCATTGTATTATGTCGACAGATATACAAGCAGGGGATCCTCAGCCACCACAGTACCAAGGTGCTGGACCATTTACACAGATCCATCAGCAAGTGTCTGCAGCTACCCCTCCAGAATGGCATGAGTGTGCAAAAATATGTAGGCTGCAGACCACAATGCTGGACACAGCTTCATTCATCTTGTATTTCCCAGAAAATAACTGTGAGCAAATAAGTATATCTGTTGGTAGTTGATGACATAATACATCACAGTGTAAAACAGTACATGTCTGAATATCTCTGCTAACACCAACCATGTAACACAAACAGCACAGACAGCAATAGTTACAGTATTCCACTATCTTTCGCCCATTGTGACTCCATATTGTCAACTTATCTACAGATATCCTACAGAAACAGGTTGCTAGCTGTAGGTTTAGAACACAAAATCCTGCACTGGAGTACAACCTATCTGGAATGGATTCACACACTCAATACAGAAGGTCATACTGGGCATGCTCCTACACTTAGAGAAATGAAGCCCATGTCTGACAACAACAGTGGACTATACATATCTGTCAGTCGCAGATGTCTGTGCACACACACCACATTGCACACCATTCATGCTTTGCATACACATTGGACAGGAATACTCACACATATCCAAGGCCAACACATTATAATAGGTCAAACATAGGGTTACCATTTGTCCAGGTTTCCTTGGACACATCCTCTTTTTTGGGCTCATGTCCGGGCAGTTTTTGAAAATTCTGTGATTTCTCCGGGTTTTAAAACCTGGAAAAATCGCACAATTTTCAAAAACCAGACGTCCCTATTTCCGTGTCTTTCCTCCACTTTTTTTTTTTGATTGGCTCATATACAAGCCAATCAAAAAATGGAGCTCTGTTCAATTCGGAACTGCCTGATGTTCCGCATTGAACAGAAGGCGGTCCGCTGTGCGAGTTTTGGATTGGCTCATATACCAGTATATGAGCCAATCAAAAAACAGACCTCTGTTCAATGCGGAACTGCTTGATGTTCTGCATTGAACAGAAGAGGGTCCGCTGTGCGAGTTTTTGATTGGCTCGTATACTGGTATACGAGCCAATCAAAAAACAGAGCTCTGTTCAATGCGGAACTGCTTGATGTTCAGTATTGAACAGAAGAGGGTTCACTGTGCGAGTTTTTGATTGGCTCATATGCCGGTATACAAGCCAGTCAAAAAACGGAGCTCTGTTCATTCCGGAACTGCTTGATGTTCCTCATTGAACAGAAGAGGGTCTGCTGTGCAAGTTTTTGATTGGCTCATATACTGGTATATGAGCCAATCAAAAAACAGAGCTCTGTTCAATTCGGAACTGCTTGATGTTCCACATTGAACAGAAGAGGGTCTGCTGTGCGAGTTTTTGATTAGCTCGTATACTGGCATACAGTTCAATCAAAAATCGCCAAACATGGAGCTACTTGTCACCTGTCTTTAATGCAGAACTGCAATGTTCCACATTAAAGACTTTTTTTTTTAGCTCTTCACCCAGACTAAAGACCTTTTTTGCTCTTCACCCAGAATCTGGCAACTCTAAGATGATGTAAAAATATGTGCTGGTATAATACCAGCACATATTTTTTCGTCCTCTTTCTCATATAACCAAATATGGTAACCCTAGACATACACACCCAGAGATGTGGAGAAGAGAGAGGCAGGCAGTGACAAAGAGATTGCCATCATGAAGCCTGTCCCACCCACCACACATCCAATTGGCCAATATCACATGATGTGCTGATGTCAATCACTGTAGACATTTGCTTTTGGTAGCCCTCAGCCTTATAGTGTCTGTGGTGCTTATGATAACTGTGTAACATGATAGTACAAATCAGTATTCATCTAGCAATTGTATACCTAGTCCTGTCAAATGTAAAGTTGTGTGACTGAGTGTTGTGTGTGTGTTTCCAGAGGAATGGTTTATGGCCCATTCACACACACTGCATTTCCCATAACCCACGTTAGCACTCATGCTGATGTCAGTCACCTTAAAATAACCCTCTAGCCAATTATCAGCCCCATAATCTCTGTGGCATGTGGGATAACTGCGTAATGCTATAGTGTAACATACTAATTAGATAGGAGTTCTAATCCCAGCCATAGCAACTGTGAAGCTTTGTGAGTGTGTGTGTAGAGATTAATGATTTTGAGGCCATTCACAGTCACTACACCTCCCATTGCCCTAATTTAGCAAGCCTGCTGATGTCAGTCACTTTGAAATACCCCTTTGGACAAAGGTCACCACTATAAGCTCCATGGTGCATGCCATAAATGTTGAGCAATATAGTAGCAGTAACTACACAGGTATGGGTTTGAATCTCATCTGTGGCAAGTGCTTGTGTGTGTATCTCCAAGCTTTTGGCCCCATTTACAGCCAGTATACATCTCAGATCCTGACTTTAGCAGTCCTGCAGATATCATCGACCTTACAAGTACGTGTTGCCAACCCTAAATCATGTAAGGTCAATGGTGCATGTGATAAATGCATAAAATAATAGTCTGTAAAGATTGTTAGATAGAGATTTGAACCTCACCCCTGACAAATGTAAATGTATGATTAGGGTAAAATTATTTTTTGGCTCTCTCACCCACTACATCACCCAATGCCAGTATATACAAAGGCTAGTGATGTTCCTCACCTTAGAATTACCTTGGGACAATGTCCATCCAATAAGCGCATGCAATAAATGTGGTACACTGTAGTAGCAATACATAGCTAGGTAGGGTGGCAAGTGTGTGTGTGTCTGTCATCAGTATCCTGTGTGGTGGTTGCTGTGATTGTGTAATGACAGGATGCATTGTGGAGTGGGGTTTGCTAAATTATTATATTGAGGGCCTACTATATGTCACAATGTCCACCTTACAAGGACAACAGATGTCAAACACCAGAGATGCTGGTGTAGACAATCCATAGCCCTACATGTGACATTATGGATCGGTGAACAATATAGGCAACCCTTGTACTACTCAGAGAACACTCTCCACCCATGTCTCATATACAAACACACTTGGCTAGGCAACAGCCACTATATTGGTAGTTCCCTGCATATTGCCTCACAGATATTAACCACAGTGTGACTGCAGTGGACTACATGCCTGTTGACCACAACAGTGCTACTGACATCAGAAAGTACTGTGATGTGTAACATCTCCTGACTGAGTGTGTGTTGTCCAGCAACATGGCATGGAGTGTGTTTCCATGCAGTTGGCTAGAGGAATGATACCACAGCTGTTCCACATGCAATTAGCAAGTGGGGCACCCTCTTCCACCCCTACAGTAGACAAATTAATGCTTACAGTGGTCCTTTTGCTACGTTCCTCACTGGATGCCTGCAACAACTGTAGAGTCTGCAAATGTAACCCACAAAGGGAATATCATGCCTTATGCACATGCCCTGTATGGACAGATGCTACTAACTCCACTGATTACCTGTATGATGCTGTCAATGTAGGTGCAAGCACAACCTCAGTTCCATAGCCAGGTCTCCCCAAATGAGGTCAGGAAGGCTATATCAGAAGATAACAATCTGTACACACAACATGCCCCAGAGACCTCAAGTACACTTCCACATGTCAAAGAACATGCGTGTGGGACATGTGCACAACCCAGACACTGTCCATGTTATGGAATATAGATCACATACATGGGAAGCAGGACACGTCACTGGCCACCCACAACAGTAACCCAGATGAGTGGATGGTGAATACAATACCCACCTGTGGGGACCACTCCAGGGACTACACCCCTGAGCCACTGGAGACCATTGTCATGTGGCCTGATGCCAAGGTATTCCCTTTGCCTAATCTTGTACAGCTGTCAGGCCCATTCACCTACTACACACCTGCGAAGCAATGTACCTATGCATCTCAGTACTGGCAAATGTGTGTGTGTGGGGGGGTGGAGAGTAATGATTTTGAAGCCATTTGCAATCACTACACCTTCCATTGTCCTACTTTAGCACACCTGCTGATGTCATTCACCTTGAAATAACCCTTTGGCCATGTATCAGACATATAAGCTCGGTGGTGCTTATGATAACTGGGTAATACTGTAGTGTAGCAAACTAGTGAGGTAGGGGTTCTAATCTTGATCTTGCCAACTGTGATGATGTGTGTATCTCCATTAACACCTCCTTTAGCACTGTTGCTGATGTCATTCACCTTCAAAGATACCTTTGGACAATGCTCCAACATGTAAGCTCTGTTCCGTGTGCAATAACTGCATAACACTGTGATAGCAATGCATAGTCAGGAAGAGGTTTGAAACTCAGTACAGGTAAGTGTGTTTGTGCATGTGTCATCAGTATCCTGTTGGGGTGAGTGTGTACTGACAGGAACCATTGCAGTGTGGGTTTTGCGACATCATTATATTGAGGACCTATATGTCCCAATGTCAACATTACAAGGCCAACAGTTTTTAAACACTGTAGAGGTTGTTGTAGACAATCCTCAGCCATAAATGTGTGCAGCCATGTGCAATTACTATGTGATAGCATGGATTAGTAAACAATATAGGCAACCGTTATAATACCCAGATACCACTCTCCACCCACAGATGATACACAAACACACTTGGCTCTTACTCTCTTACTCCCTTCCTTTCTTAGTTGTCTCTGTCTCCCTCTCTCTCTCTCCCCCTCTCTGGTGGATGTGGAGAAGTACATCTGTTTTGCATAGGCAGCAGCTTGAGTTTTATAAGGAATGCTCATGATCAGCAGATGGCCTGTGCATGAATTGCAGTCCCCCACTTGCTAATTGCATGTGGAACAGCTGTGGTATCATTCCTCTAGCCAATTGCATGGAAACACACTCCTATAACTAAGCACTTTGTGTGGGTGTTGGCCCTTTTCCTTCACTGTGAGCAGGACTTCATGTGGGTGTTTGACAAACAGCATCACAGAGGGTAGTTGGAAATATCTCTTACAACATACACTGTGGAGACAGGCCAACAAACAGGAGAGGGATGTTCCAGACATGGGAACAGAATGTAAGTATTTCTGTTCTACATTTTAAGTAATGTTGGTTTAACAGAGTTTGTGTGAATATGGCTGTTCTACAATATTTCGAGTCTGGCATGACAGTGTTATATGATTGAGGAAACTCATCTGTAGGGCTATCTGCAGGCTGTCCAGAGCTTGGAGTCTTACATGTGTTGCGTTACTCACACATTTTCTATCTTTAGATATGCCGTAGCATACTCTGATGATTGCAGTCAGTACATGGTGACATCCATGTGAGGTACTGACTTCATATCCCTCAGAAGAGATCTGTTACAACAAACCCTGTTACACCAGGACATGTCTCAGTTTATCACAGCAATATGTCAGTATTGGCCCTGTGTTTGTACCTCTCTCCCCAAGTCTGTCACCCTTTGTCCACATGTCATGCAGTAAGAGGTGCATATGTACAGTACATCATTATTTACTGACATTATACCTGATAACAAGCCAATGAGAGATCAGACTGCTAGACATGTTATGTATAGTAGGCCTTATGTTTGAGGATAAAACCTGGACATTCTGTTGCAGTGTGCATAGTAGTGAGGTCTGTGTACTTATGGTGATTGTTGACAGAGTGTGTATTGTGAATATGTTACTTGGCCTGTGTACAGACTGTGGTAGATGTATTGTTCTTGGTCCTGTTCTATCTGATGTTGCATGCTGCTCCAGTTTATGGTACCCTATCAGTATACATGTTTGTAGGGCCAGACTGACAAATGTCACATACCACAGTCAGGCATCAGACTGTCTATTGGCCGAGTATATGTAGGGTTACTGTGGGAGTGGCTCATATGAGGATGGTTTTGTTCACACAGTCCATATACTGTACTATTAATTAGGCTTACCATAATGTGACTGTGACTGTGTTCTGATTGGTTGTGGGTATGCACTTTCACACTGGTGTCTGTTACTCCGTGCTGTTACATGCCTGTAGTGCCTGCTATATTTGCAAGTACATGTGAATTCCCCCATAGGAAACTTGGGTCAGTGTTGTGGCAGTCTACCTGTAGTTCGCACAGTGCTTTGTGACATGCCTAGCAGATCAGTGTATTTACCTAGTGTGATGTTATGTCCAGATATTTGTCAAATGTACTGTTGCCTGGCCACCATAACTGTTGTGTATTTCTGAAAAAGCAGTGGGATGGTGTAAAGATGTATGCCACTAAGTAGTGTGAAGTATGTGGGCTGGGGACGTCTGCTGACCCAGTTAATATGTGCTAAGACAGACAGGAGTGTGTAAATGCATCATATGTGTGAGCTTATCTATTCCAGTATTTTTGTGATATCCCCATTTACATGGCTGTTAACATCCACTTTGAAAGCCTTGGTCCACATGTCTTGCACTAAGGAGTTCTGTGTATACCTTTGCACTGACCAGATTGTGTCAGACTGTCCATGCTTATTGGTCATATCTCTGCTGTATTCCACAGGAGCATTACTGTGATATCTGTGGTACTGTACTATGATGATCTTATGATGTCTGTCAGTAACTGATGGCGTACATGTCAGTATCAGAAATGACCTCCCAAACAACATGTCTGTTAACACCAACCCCTGTTACTGTAGCAACATTCCACATTTATACCTGCAATACTTACATGACATCCCCTTGCACTATGAGGTTGTGACTACTGGTGCTGAGGTATGAGTCCAGTACATGTTATGGGCATATGTTTTATATATATACACATATATATATATATATATATATATATATATATATATATATATATATATATATATATGTATAATTGAACTAAGACCATACATTCGAACACGTAAAAGTTTGAACACTGAAGTAAAAACATACAAAACAAAAAAACACAAAACTAAACGTCTATAGCAGGGGGGCTATACCCCCTGCACCCCCCACACCCCTCTTACTTGAATATACCAACTCCAAGATTGCACTACATTGTGGAAATCAGAAATCTTCCCTTTCTGCTCTATATGGAGATCTCCATTCAGTCCAATCGAACTTTTACAAGTTCGAACATATGGTGTCGGCCATATGTGGTTCGAACTTCTAAACGTTCGCTCGACTGAAGGGGACCCATAGATATATATATATTTATATATATATATATATATATATATATATATATATATATATATATACACACACACACACACACACACACACACACACATATATATATATATATATATATATATATATATATATATATATATACATATATATATATATATATATATGTGTGTGTGAATATATTTATATATATATATAAATCAATATACAGATATATATAAATATGTATATAAATATATGTGTGTATGTACATGTTTACATATATATATATATATATATATATATATATATATATATATATATATATATATATATATATCCATGTCCTTGTTATGTGTAAACATGACTGTTGTATATACCTTCCCAGATGTAGCACGTCATATTTATCTGATATGTGTATATTTAGATATAACAACATACTTGATTCAACACTATCACTAACAAGTACTACACAATTGTAGAAGTCAAAGCAGTTGTTTACTACTATTCAGTATGTGTATTGAGATATATATTGGAAAAACAGCAGTTTTCACAGCTGTGATGGCTTTGTGGTTAACTGCTGTGAGTGTAATGTACAGGGTCCTGTGTTCAAGACCTCCAAGGGCTGTTTATTTTTTTGCTAGGCAGAACAAGGACTGTTGGATACAGAGTGGTTAAGAGAGTTTTGAGCAGCTTTAAGCGGGTTTTCGTGGGTTTGCCCAATGGTAAGCATTGCTAATGTATGGTTAAATGAAAAGCTGCTTACACCATGTAGGCTTCGCTTACCAGTGCGCAAATCTGCTTAGCATTTATATTGAATGCTAACACCTGCTAAGCACGGGTCAGCCCCAGTAACCAGTAGTCACATTCCAGTCTGATGAAATAGGATGGTAATGACATCTTTAATAAGTGTATTCAATTCCATGTACATAACATGCTTCTATGTGCTGTCATTACAGGAGCAAGGGGTGTGAGTATACTGTCTATATGGATAGTACAACAAACATTTCCTGTTGTATGTGTTTCATACATGGGTAGTATCCCAGGTTATTTGCAGTCACACTTGCATGTATTGTATCATTACGTTACTACTGTTAGCAGTGTTTTCCCAAGTAAGAGTAGATTGCAGATTGTAGTTCTGGAACCATACACCCCTGCATGCAAAGCTGGACTCTGAGTTCTATTGTGTTCTTGGTGTGTGAACTGTGTGTTATTAAGTACTTGCTACTGGATATTGCTCTGCTATGTGGATATTAACTGTAGACTACTGTGTGTATAGGACATGTAATTGAGGGCTGCTTTCATGTAGTAATGGCATACCTATCAGTGTCAGATGTCTATATGTCAAAACATTAATCCTAATGCATAACATGTTGGCTAGCTGATTCTGTCTGTCCTGTGTACAGATGTGCAGATTTCAGGTATCCATCTTGGCTGCTTACAGGCAATCTATGCTTGACTGACACTGACATGTCTGACCAGCTGTGTTATGAATGCCACAGCTAGGAGACCCCACCTTGTATGCACCACATGCCATGGATACCTCAACTAGACTACCACAGTCAACAGAACATGCTTGGGTACAGGTCTCCAACCTAGACACTGGCCATGTTATGTAATATATGTTGCATACATATCAATTGGAGCACCTCACTGGCCCTCTGCAAGAGGCAACCAGATGACTGGATGTTGCATTTAAATATCACCCCAAGGATCACTCGTGTGGCAACAGTTTATAGATGGCCTGCTGACAAATATCAGGTGGCATGATACCACTGTACCCACATCCCCTACTCTTCTCATCTCTCCATGGACAATATTCTGGTACACACCTAGGAACACCTGCACCTATGGACCCCAGTACTGACAAATGTGTCAGTGTGCATTGCTGAGAATAACAGTGTCTGTGTGTTTGTAAACCTGCAGTTGATAATACCCTGAGGACCTTCTCACACACTACACCCCCACTGCCATAGTTAGCAATGTCTGCTGCTGTAATGGACATTAAATGTACCTTGTTACACTCTTCACCCTATGGGCTACCTGGAGCTTGCAGTACCAGCACAACACTGTTGTACAAATGGGTAGATAGGCATGGGTTACCCTCTGAGTCCTGGCAAGTGTGTGTATGTGTGCAAGTGTGTATATTTGTAGGATACAGCATTCTGATGCCACATTCTCCAAATACAATCCACCTGGGCATACAGTATAAGGCATAGTGATGTTGCTGACATTAGGAGAGCCATGACACACATCACCCTACTATCCCTGATGATAGCTGATCCCTGGGCTTTGTCTTGGTTCCTGTACTACTCCATTTTCTTTGTTTGGTCAGGGGGAAGTTTCTTTACTCACCAGTGGGAGTGGGGAGTACTGAGCTGCCTGTTTGTCCTCAGAGGAGTGGTTTAAGACAGTAACTTGTAGTTCAGTGGCCATTTTGGGTCATTTCCTGCCTTTTCCAGCCCCCTGCTATAAAGCATGCTTTAGCGTGATTTAGCGCGGAGTTGCCACTAGAGCAGCATCGGGCAGCGCCGGTTTAACAAGGTTAAACTTTTTCTGGCTCCATAAAGTCTGTTCTTCATTTTTTCCCTTAGAACTGCTCTACTAGTAACCTAAACAGTGTATCCCTTGACTAAAAAGCGCAGCACTTGTTCCTAAAAGTTTTTTTTTTCTCAAAAAAAAAAAAAAAAAAAAAAAAAAAAAGCTCAGCACTTGTCACTTCTATATTATACAAAGTCCCTCACTTGTGAAACCCCCCCAGGAGTACCCACTTCCTTACTAAGTCCTCTCTTATTCAGTCTCATACCTAACTTTTAATTTTTCTAGCATGTCGAAGGGCTAGATGCTGGCGTCCTCTCCTGCCCAGTTGGTGAATCTGGGAATATTGAGGCAATGTTACAATTGCCTCATGTACACAGACAACCCTCTCCTCCTCCCACATAACACAAATACTTGCGAGAGATGCAGCTATTTAGCCAAACTGGAGGCTGAGCTCTCTCAACTCAGGACTGGCAAGACCAGACAGGAGGAGAAGGCAACTACACACACACCACAAAACCAGCCTCACATAATGCTACCACACCACTGAATCAAACACATAAACACACAAAGACATACTCGGAGGCTCTGCGTAAAAATTTACCTAAACAGCAGAGGCCTCCAAAGCAGACACCCAAACAACTGCTACCTCAAGACACCCCACAAGCAACACATAAACCACAAAATCAGTGTGCAAAGCAGTCACAGCCCTTAAGGCCAAATACAACACCAAACATACTTGTCATAGGTGACTCCATAGTCAGACACACTGACGTCCCACTCACCAGGCTGAACAAGGAGAGGGTCACAGTAAGCTGCCTATCAGGTGCTAGAATCCACCACATAACACAAGCACTCGGGTCACTCCACGGCAAGTACATATCTGACACAGTCATTGTCCATGCTGGTGTGAACGACATGAGACGTACCTCCCTGGACTACATGAAAAGAGACCTAGAGGAGCTCTCTGATTATGTAGCCCAGGCAGGTATGACCCTGACCCTGAGCAGTATCCTTCCTTCACCAAGAATGATGCCACAATATAGAGACAAGATGATCAGCTTTAACAATTGGCTTAATGTCTGGTGTCATTCAAAGGGGATCCAGTGTCTGTCTGCCTGGGATGACATGCTTGACAAGCCACGCTGATTCACAAGGGACGGCTTGCACCTGTCACCCCTGGGATTCCGGATGTTGTCTAATGCTCTTGCCACCCCCATAGTGCCTTTTTTAGGCAAGGCTCAAATTCTAAACCTACCACCCTAGAAAACAAAAATGGGAAGAAACTGAGGGTAATGCTGCTCAATGCCAGAAGTCTAAATCTCAAAATGCACTTTTCGAGGCCCTTCTCAGTATGGAGAACATTGATGTCTGTGCTGTAACTGAAACCTGGTTCAAGGCTCCTGAGAGCACCCCGGCACTATTAGGTTTTACCTCATATCATGCGTTCCGGCCCAAAACCCGGACCACACCACAAAAGGAGGTGTATCCATATTCATAAAGGATACCCACACCTCCAGGTTGGTGGCAATGCACAAAGCTTCAGAAACCATCCAGGTGCAACTAACCATAGGCAAAACTGCTCTACAAATTGTAGCATGCTACAGGCCACCCTCTCAAACTCAGGAACCCCACACAGCCTTCCTGAAGACACTGGAGGGTATAAATGTATCTCCAAAACCATCATATTGGGTGACTTCAACTACCCGAATATAGACTGGGAACATTACTCAAGCCCTAACTTTCTAGCCCAATGGTTCCTGGAGTTCATAAATTCAAATGCCATGAAACAGCTAGTCACTGTTCCCACGAGAGGAGAAAATATACTAGATCTCATTATCACAAACATGGGGACAAAATGCTCCACACCGGAAGTATATCCCTCATTGGTGAGATCTGATCATAAACTAATCTCACTGGAAATCCACATCCCGCCCCCACCCCAAACAAAAAAGACCACAGTGAAGAACTTCTCTAAAGCAAACTTCACACTACTCAAGACTGGTGTGGTATCCTTCAAGGCCCCTGAGCCAGTGGAAACCACAACCCAAGCTGCGGAAGCCCTTACAAATGCCTTCTATGAACACCTGGCAATCCCAAATAAAACCAAGACTCTTTCCACAAAGGGCAAACGTCCAGTCTGGTGGACCCCAGCCATTAACAAACTTTACAATAAGAGGAGAAAGCTATTACATGATAGAACAAAATCCATAAAAGGGAAGTCACACCTGATCATTATTAGTAAAAAAATACGAGCACTCATAAAATCAACTAAGGCCAGTTTTGAGAGAAAAATTGCCATGGATTCAAAGGACAATCATAAGGCCTTTTTCAGCTATGTTAGGAACCTGGGTGGAAACTCCCAGATATGCTCAGAATTAGTCCAAAATGATGCAAAAATCACTGAGCCCACAGACATTGCCAACATACTGGCAGACAGGTTCAGTGCAAACTTCACCCCCCTCTCCCCCCCTAAAGGAGAGATAACTATCCCAGCGGAGTGTAGCCTCCCAGACATCTCAAATGCAGGTGAAAGCTGCTCTCTCTAAAGCTAAAAACACAGCATCAATGGGACGGATGGTGTTCCCGGCTGTGTGCTACATGAGCTAAATGAGGAATTAAACCCACACATAAGGCAGCTGTTTAATCTCAGCCTTACCACAGGATACGTGCCCAAGGAGTGGCGTCGGCAACTGTGGTCCCACTCCACAAAGGCGGTGCCTCTACGGACCCTGGTAATTACCGCCCATAAGCTTAACAAGTCTAGTCTGCAAAGCTATGGAGAGGATCATAATGGAGCTCATAAACAAAGATATAGGGGACTTGCAGACATTGGACCCGACCCAGTTTGGCGTCAAGGGCAGATCATGCCTTTTGAACTTGGTTGACTTCTTCAAAACAGTCACCAAGGCCATTGATGAGGAAAGGCAGTCCATACAGCCTACCTTGACCTTGCAAAGGCTTTCAACACAATACTCCACTCGGGTATTGTAGAAAAACTTACCAGCTTAAATGTAAACCCATATGTCACAAGATGGGTTGCAAACTGGCTTAAGGACAGAACCCACAGGGTTAGAGTTGCTGGCGCTATGTCAGACTCCAAGCCGGTCACAAGTGGTGTCCCACAGGGCTCGGTCCTTGGCCCCCTATTGTTCGGCATCTACTTCTCAGAAGTACAGGCCAACATGGGAGGACTTTGGCTGACAAAGTTTGCAGACGACTGCAAACTGGGCGCCATAGTGGAAAGTGCATTGGACACGGATATCCTTTCAGAAGGGACTCACGGAAACAGATAGCTGGTGCCAGAGCCATGGCCTGAAGTTAAACGCCAAAAAATGTATAGTCATACCCTTCAGGAAAAACAAGGTAACCCCAAGCTACCATATAGGTGGCAATCCACTAAGCACAGAAGAGGTTATCAGGGACCTGGGGACCCAGGTTGACAGTGGCCTTTCTTTTGACACTCACGTTGCTAAAGTGGTTAGAAAGACCTTCTACATTGCCCACCTGATCATGAAGGGATTCACATCCAGATTTAGTGAGGTCATTGTTCCCCTGTACTCTTCACTTATCAGACCAATGATCGAGTACAATGCCCCATTCGGGATGTATCTCACCCGACATCTGCAGCAATTGGAGAGACCCCAAAAGTTCCTCACCAAAAGGATAAAGGGACTCCAAAATCTGTCATATGCTGCCAGATTGAAGAAACTCCAGCTCTATTCAGTCGCATACCGTCTGCTCAGAGGTGACATGTGCCTGACATACAAGGCCATGTCCAACCCAGAATTAGTGGACATGCTCCACCTCAAAAAATCCAAATCCACCAAAACCACTAGAGCAAGCAACTTAAATCTTAGCACGGATATAAATAGGGCGTGCTGGAGGGATAGATTTATCACTCAGAGGCTCCCTATGCTGTGGAATAAAATCTCGGTCCATGTGAGGCAGAGCACCTCGCTGGCTCTGTTCAAGAGAAATCTTGACCTGTGGATGGGAAATCGTAGGTTTACCCCAGGAATCATCTCTGTGTCACTGCTGGACAGAGGCACAACAAACTAATGGGCACAGTATTTTTTCATATAAGGGGTGGCGTAAGCCACAAAACTTTGGGCTAGGCTTATAAATGCCTTAGCGCAGATAGGCTAGTATAAACCTATGAACCTATGAACCTATGAACCTGTAGCATATGCAATAAATGCATATCCCTGTAGTAGCACTGATGAGATAGACAAGGAGTTGTATTGCAGTCCTGGTCAATGTGTGATTGTGGGTATGTCACAGTATTATCATGGGTTTTAGTGAGTAAAATATCCAATGTGGAGTGTGGGTGCTGGGTATACTGCCTTTACACCATGGTACCCCCAGTACATGTCTCAAGGTCCACTGTATGAGGACCACTGTCACCATCAACCATACAGGTAACCGAGTACACTATCCAGACAAATGATGCATGTGCTGTTTGCAAATATCTGTAACAGAATGGATCCACTGACAAGGTAGTTAGCACTGATAAACCCAGGTCTCTCAGATGTGTCTATGACTGTTATGTGTTTGCCAGTGTGTATGTCATACTATGTATTGTTCATTAACAGCCAGTACATTCCCCATTACCATACTGTACAAGGCCTGGTGATGTTCCTCACTTAACAAGAGACTTGGAACACACATCATCCTAAAAGCTGTGTGGTCTATGCAATTAAGGCCAAACACATTAATAGCAATAAGTACCTAGGTTGGGGTTCTGCTCTCAGTGTTGCCAAGTAAGGGTGTGTGTATGTGAAGGGATCTACTTCAGTTTGCAGAAAATATATGTCCCAGGAGGTCATCTGTCTGAAAACTGACTGGCAAATGCTACAATTTCAAAGTAATCATGTCATGGAAATTCATTCCATCAAAACTAGTAATAGATGTGTAAATGCCCTCTTCCCCACTGTATAGTTGTACAGCGATACTGGAGTTGGTATATATAGTTGGCTGTCAATGTTGTGGACACAGCCACCCTCATTGGGGTTATTGTTGTGTGTAACCCCACGCTTAGTCTGCTGTAATACTGTGCAGTTTATGTTAACAGGTTAAGTAGTTGTCACTCACACTATGTGTGGCTTTACACAACCCCACACCATCCAAAGTGTAGGGCTGTGCCACCCACACAACACACCTATGTTTACCAATACCGGGATTGCACTACATTGGGGAAGGGGACATATAGCCTGTTAGTATCATCGTCATTGAAATTAAAGTACCAGACTGATTATTTACTGATTTGATATTTTGCCTATTTTGTCTTGGTGGAATTACATTGGATGAAATGGGTTCACTGCAAAATTAAGTACATCCATATGTACAGTATTCTCTGTGTATTGCATCAACACCAAAGCCTCTGTGTGCATGTGTTATACATAAACATGTGGTGTGTGCCACCCAGTAGACTTACCATTGTCCATTGTAGAAGGGCTGCTGACATCAGCCACCATACACTCACCTGAATACACCCCTCAGACCTATCAGCCATGTGACACATGCAGTAACTGTTATACAGACCTGTTACTTGTGTTAACCTGTACCCAGGATATGACACAGTCAATGTGTCACCACAGTGCCATACCCCTTGTAGGAAACAATAGCAGCAGACCAACATCCTGCTGACACATAGACACCTACAACATAAACTGAATACATTATGGAAACCACAATCACTCAGTGTTAATAACAGCTACACACCCTGACATGTAAGCATTAAACTTTCCTGCTGAAAACATGATACACAGCATTACATTGCTACACTTTAGTACATTCACCCTGTGCATCAGAACCATATTAGCCTGCCCCTGCAGCGATGGTATGGATGACAGGGATGTGGCACAGGTATCATCATATGCACAGGGTGTGTTGTGGGTTTGCCATAAATTTAGGCTGAGCCATTTGGTTGACATCATGTGTGTGTGTTAGGGGGTTTTATTATTAATTGGGCTGTGCAGATGTGGTGTGTGTAGGTATGCAGGTGCTCTAGCTGTGTGTGTGTGTGTGTGTGTGTGTGTGTGTGTGTGTGTGTGTGTGTGTGTGTGTGTATGTATGCACACAGTTCAGCTATGTGGCTGCCCTATACAGGGGTTTGTTAGCTGCAGACCATACATGGCATGGTGTGCAGCTCACCATCTCCGTCCATGGGCTTGAGAACTGTGCCTGCCAGGGGTTCCATGGGACCTACCAGGAACAAGGCCAGATATGGTACTCTCCCCTGATGATGAGAAATGTCTGCTGTTGGGGACCAGCCAGGTCCATGTGCATGTGGCCTGCTGTGTTGTGGTGTGGACAGCATGCCTCCTGCAGTGCTGGTGCTG
Organism: Protopterus annectens; assembly: GCF_019279795.1. Lineage (NCBI taxonomy): Eukaryota > Metazoa > Chordata > Ceratodontiformes > Protopteridae > Protopterus > Protopterus annectens. Next base: position 405,501,274 of record NC_056740.1, on the reverse strand, counting down.
GTACTGCCATTACAGGAACGTCTCTGACTTCTTGCACGTCCACGTAGACCACCACCTGTTGGTGTTGCTGACTTACGTCCATGTGGCTCTCACCCTACTCCCACCATATTCTCTAACACAGACATTGCACGGTCGAGGATTCCCACCATCTCACCCAACCGTCTATCCAGGATCTCCTCAAAATAACGGTGGGTACCTGCGAGATCATGGATGTTGTCAATAATAGCAGAATGAGTAGCCCTCTGGAGCCTCAGACCTTGTCTGGTATAACATTCCATACATGCCTGTGCCTCCATGATAGCCCAAAACATGTGTCTGGTGACACCTGCTGTGCCACTTCTGCCAGGGGCATGATGGCCAGCAGCCCTTTTATGAGCACTCCTGTACATCTGCCTGTGTGGTACCTCGCTAGTCATCTGGATATGGCTGCTGTGTACAGACACACTTGCCATAGTCACCACACTGTCCTGACCCATGCCACCACCAGCCAACTGTCCCTCATCTATGGCCATCGGTGATGGGGTATGTATAGGCAATATGACTGTGTGCAGGAATGGGGTATATAACAGTGGGATGTCAACTGATGGCACAGCTTCAACCCCTGACAACCCCGCCTGTGCCTCACCATACCTATCATCATTGTCAAAGTCTGTATGGACACTAACATCAGTTTGCCTGCAGGAGGGAACCTGACCCCCCCCTCTCGCCACCTGTGAGGGGAAAATAGAATATGTACTTTAAGACCTGTACGTCATTGCTTACCTCTACACATATGCACACACACACACACACACACACACACACAGACACACAGACACACACACACACACACACACACACACACACACACACACACACACACACACACACACACACACACACACACACACACACACACACACACACACACACTTACAGGTGAGGTGGCACAAAGATATTACACAGAACTCTCATTACCCAACTGTCAACATGCATGACATATGGCATTCAACAACATGCACTGCAGCTATACTCAATCCCTGTTACCAACATTATACATCTCTGTGATGCATGAGTTGTGTTAGTAGGTGATGCTCCTTCCCCTGGAACATACTGCACCCATGTACACAGTATTGTTGTGCACCTGTTCAGCACCCTGCCATGTACTGTGCACCATACCTCACAAGTGTACACACCATTGCTGAATGTGTATATGTGTGGCAGTTATGTTTGCTCTGTTGCTCACAGCCCCTATGTGTTTGTCTGACACATACCTGAGTTGATATGAGGACAGATTTCAATAGTGAATGTCTGAGTCTGATTTGTAGCTCTCATCATCAGCAGTGCATGTATGAGCAATAAAATCCAATTATACTGACAATCTTCAAAGCTTACTGTGGCTATGAGGAGTGTACACACCCATATTTATATGCCACTTTCTTCCCTGATATGCCATGGGGCCACAATGCTGCATATGTTAACATTGCACACACCTGATATGTGACATATGACCTTTGCAATCAAATGCAATATCAAACAAATTTCTTAGTTGTGCAGATGTTGATTGGGATCCATAAAATATGTGGGTTGCATATGTGTGCACACCCTTAACATGATGGTTTGTTGCAGCACCTGTTAAGTGAACTACAGCAGTCACTATTCCTGGAAGGGGTATACTAGCATGGCCCATCTTCACTTGCCATTATTTGGTCACTCCACCCTACAAATGTCCCCCAACTCTGCCAGATTGCAAGGTCAGCTCATGTGCACAGCCCTTGGAGGTCACACAGTGCCTTCACTATTGCTGTGGAGTCAGGGTTATGTCTGGCACAATGCATGACCTTGACTGTGTTCAGATACAGCCATTCTTAGCAAGCTTTGGATGTATGCTTCAGTTCACTGTTGTGTTTCAGGATGACACCCTTCTCCCCATCCTCAGCCTTTTTGTAGATACTTGACAACTATGGGCCACACGAGTGTCATTTTGCAGTGTCTCAAATTCAGAACACCATGTCTACTGGCCTATTTCCTGCTAATGAGCAGCAAACCTAAAGGTGTACACTGGCACCAGCAAGGTACAGATGGGGATGGTGGGCATGAGGTGGAGTGAGGTGTTGCTTGTGCTTCACATGTATCTTTATTAATACTGTCTGTAGGTTTCAGCCTTGGTCTCAGTACACTATTACACATTGCAACACATGCCTTTGGGAGACTCAATGTTATGCATATGCTACCTGTAGAGAGCCCTGGATGATGTCTCCTATGGAACAACTCTTCCATCTGATTACCCTAACCCATAGGCCACACTTATGCAGAGTGCAGGTAATTGTCGACACAGTTACTACACAGGCAGTACTTGCTAGACATTCCTGCAAGTCCCTCAGTGTTGCTGCATGTTTCTGGGCAGCCTCCATGACTAGTTTGCAACATATGTTGTCATCTGTCTTGGATGGACATCTGTTTATTTTCTACATTAATGGTGTCCCATACTTCATTGTCACATACATGCCTGTCTGCACTGTTTGCCATGGTATATGCAATAGCGAGGTAAGGCTACATCTCCTACTTCTGAGTGCTACATTTTGGATATGGAATCCATTCCATGGTTTGTAAGATGTGTGCAAGCCACGGATGCCTCTGTTTCAGGTGAGTGGGTAAATGTCATGGACATACTTCTTGGACAGTAGACCATTACTTGGTGTGACACTGAGGACCTGTACTTGATGGAAGGTGCATACTCGAAAAGAGTGAATGCTGTCAGTACCTCAAAATCTGCTTCCACAATATGTTATTTGGAGTGTGTGCACACATATGCTTCCAGTGTTTGTTAGGGTATGTATTCCCCATATTTATTGTCCTAACATAGGATTTCATATTACACATTCATTGCTCATGTTAGGATCACATTACAGGTTGGAAAAGTTGTGGAATGTGATATTGTGATATGCCGTTGTGTAGATCTGTAACAGTTGCCATTGTAAGACTGGTATATACACTGTTGTAGCCACTGTATAAGGATAATTTTTCAGACATGTCCCTACAGTAGGCCATTTTTTCCACCATCATATTTATCTCTGTCCACACATCTTGCACTGACAGGTTCTTAGTTTTACTGCAGGACTCTTACATACCCTTCAGATATGCCACCATGGTGACCACTGTGAGGCAGTGCAGTTAACTGCAACAATAGTTGAACATGTACAGCATGCATTATGGGTAGGTGTGTTAAATGTGTGCATGGCAAATACCATGGCCATAACATGGCCGGAGTATTGGCAAACTTGAACAAACAACACCATACTCACCAGCTATAGGCTGCTGCCCCAGAGGTATATCAGAGGGCTCTACATAGCTGTGTGAGAGATGTGATGTTAGTAGTCACACCTGTGGCATTGGTATAAGGTGGGAGCAGCATTACAGTACATCAACAGTACAAACCCTCAATACTACAGATTATGCACATCTGTTCATTACTACACTGCAGTGACAGACTATGTTATCTGACATATGCATGAAGATACTTTACAGATGAAGATGGATAACTAACAGTGGTCTACTAATGTGTCCTGGGGCCATACCTGCTTGCTCCTTCTCCATTGTGTGGGTAGCACCCACCTCCACAATGTCATCTTCAGGTTCTTGACTTGGCTGGCAGGGAAGTGCCCCAAGGCTGGCAAGGAACTCCCCAATATGTGTCAGTGGGGGCTGGATGGCATGACCCCCAGCTTTGGCTATCTGGTCCCTCCAAACTGCAGCAGCATGCTGATAGGAGCAGCAGATAAGGTCAGTGCAATGATGTTGCACCTGCTCATAACTGCGGTTATGCAGGCTGACATTGTTTACCCTGTGGATGAGCTAATTCTGCACAGCAGTCCTCTCCTGCAGATCATGGGCTGCACGCCCAAAGAGGGTTCCATGGTGATGCACAATAAAGGTGTTGAGTATGTCATTCTCCTGTGGAGTGAATGCAGGGAATCATTCTCTTGACATGGTACCTGGAAGAGATAAACAGGAAAAAAGGTCTGAGGACCTTATACTGCAAGGATATAATAGTTGTTAATTGACATCTCTCATCCCCTGCCATATCTGCAAAAATAATCTGAACACACACATCAATGGGTATGTTTACACCAAACTTACTGTTGGGGCATATATCCTATTGTGCAACAAATATTGAAATGTGTTTCTATTCATGTTCCATGTTGAAACACTATCATTGGTGGCCTGTTGCTAACAATGTAACCTGCATGCCATTGTAATGGCCACTGTGGTTCCATATATGCATGTGTTCTGTTTGCTATGCAACTGTTCCAAATCTGGTGTTTTGGATTAATGGGAATATGTATGCATGCTGTTATAATGAATCCTGGATTGTGTTGACTATTACTACCCACATATGTTCTAAAACTGCAACACAATAGCATGTTTGGGAAGGCTGTTCCCTGCAGAACCACCTCTCCCACCTCATCTGGCCATGGCACCAGGCCACAGCATGTCTGGGACCCAACCCGAGACCTCATCATCTGCTGGTCCTGCACTACCTTCAGGTGGAACCACCTCAGGGGATGCTGCTTGTCTCCCCCGGGAGCGCGCACAGTCAGGATCCTGTAACCTGAAGCCAGGTCCAGGGTCTGGTGCATAAGGAGCTCTGCAGAGAATTGTGGAATCTGCTACACCACCTTGAGGCCCTCATGACACAAGTAGAGGTTCAGCCTGCCCCTCCTCCTCAGCCCCCAGCACAGCCACCTTCAGGGCCATGAAGGTGCAGTGGTGACTGCCCATGGGTGGGGACCTCAGTCCCACTATTTCCATTTGGGGGTTCATGGGCTTCCAATTTCCAAACACCCCTTCCCATCCAAGGTGTTTAACCACCACATGTGTCATATACTGCCCCAATACACTGTCTTGTCTGTCTTCCGAAACAACCTACCTCCCCATATATACCTACTATCCTTCCCTAACATCTCACTCTCACCTTAACAAAAAAAAAAGGGCAATCTGTTACCAACACAAATTTCGCACCATACATAACTGTCCATTTTGCACCCGCTTACAACTGCTTACAGGTGCCTTAATCACTCTGTACCCAACAGCCCTTGTTCTGGCCAGCAAATACATTATCAGCCCCTGCAAGTGTGTAACCCAGGACCCTGCACACCATAGCCACATCAATTTATGAGTAAGCCATCTGAGCTGCAGAAATGTGTGATG